>NW_027185761.1:4820703-4955703 GCF_028583685.1 Petaurus breviceps papuanus | reverse complement strand
TCTACAGTCAACATGATTCAGGAGCCAGAAGAGACTGGCCAGGACATACCATCTATGTAGCTCTTTATGATTTACAAAGCATTTGAGATAAGAGATCGCTAAGTGGGTCTGGGAGGGAGGGGGCAAGTATGATTAACCTCATTTTATAGAGGAGCAAATGGGTCTAGAAGTTAACTGAGTGGGAGGTAGCTTGGCACAGTAGAATGAACAAGCACTGGCTCCAGGGTCAGAGGACCTGGGTTTACAAACCACCTTTGATGATTACTCCCTGTATGTATTGGGGAAAGTCCCTTCAGCTCCCTGGGCTTCAGTTTCCTCACCTGTAAAATTACAAAATGGCCTGCAAGGACCTTTCTATCTCTTCACCTAGCATACTACCGCAGGCCCAAGGCCCACTACCATATAAGAAGCTACGAGGATACAGGCCAGGGTCCCCATCTGATGGATGGGGTTAATGCTGTGCCTAAGACTAGGAGAAATATGTTTTAGGACAGAAACAGAAGATGAGCTCCTGATGAGGTTAGAGCCACCCCTGAATTTCATCCTGAGGCTACCAATTTAAAATGAACCGGATACAAAATTAGCTCTAATTTTGTCAGTGCTGTGACCACATAAGTTTTTTTTTTTAAAGCAACAGGGGTTAAGTAACTTGCTCAAGGTTACACAGCCAGTTATTTCTGGGTGTGGTGCTAAGTATCTGAGCCCGGATTTGATCCAGGTCATCCCAAAACTGGAGCTGGTGCTCTTACTTGCTGAGCCACCTGGCCACCCCTAAGCAATTGGGGTTAAGTAACTTGCTCAAGGTTACACGGCCAGGTGTTTCTGGGTGGGTGCTAAGTGTCTGAGCCCAGATTCGATCCACAAGTCATCCTGACAGTAGAGCCAGTGCCCTTACTTGCTGTGCTACCTGACCACATAAGTTTTAAGAGACTAATTCAAAACATATAAAGAGAAGGGAGCCCAAAAGAAGCTGCCACCTGGTGGGATATCCCTGCAGTGAAGAAAGGCACTGGCTAGACTTAAGTCAGACAGGAACATTCTTTTAGCAATATCTAATTTCACTTTCAGACTTCTTTTTCCTCTTTGACAAATAATCTTATGATTTCTGATTTTGTTATTTGTTTAGGGTGACCCACTAGGACCACAGGTTCAGAGTTAGAAGGGTCTATTGAAGTTACTGATTCCAACACCCTCATTTTAAAGATGAGGAAACTGAGGCCCAGGGGAGTTAGGTTACTGTCAAGGGTCACACATTAAGTGCTTGACCTGGATGTGAACTCCGACCTTCTTGATATCAAGACTAGGGCACCTTATCCACTATACCACACTGTCATCCCCTGCCAATGACAAGTGTCAGGTATGTTAGGAAATGTATTTTCTCCCATAAACTTTGGTTCATTTTTCTCTTTTACTAACAGGTGTGGTTAGCACAAACAGTCAAAATATACTGAGTATTTCTGGGTAAAGTGACCAACTCACACTCCTGGACTTGTCATCCTGGGCGCTAACCCAGCAGCCACTCTTGGAGGCCCTGCCAGAACATCCCCCACAGGCCTAACTCTAAGGAGATTGTCTCTTAGGCACACTGTAATCTGAATTCTGAAAATAAGGAGAAAAATGGTATTAGTGACAATAGATCAGTAAGTAAACATAATAAAGACAATTTACAAATGTCGACAAAATAACAAAACAAAGTTTAACTAACAAATCTAGATATGAATGTTAATTTTTGATAATATTCAGTGGAGACTCTTTGCTCATTGGTCTAAATCCTAAGCGCCATCTTGTTTTTAAAATTTCAGGTATAACACAGAATTTTAAAAAAATTCACCTTCAAACAAACTTCAACCCCATCAGCAAAGTGGTAAAAAAAAAATTTCTCCCTAACCTTGCCTGGGAAAGCAAAAAAAGAGATGGCTACCTTCCCTTGATTTGGCCTGACCAGACGTCATGCTAACTATTTTTTCCCATGTGATTTCTACATATCTGTTCCTCATTGGTCTGGAAAATATAGTCCATCATAACAGGTTTCTGTCTGTTGTTCTAAGGAGGCAAATTATAATTAAGTTTTAGATTCCAAGTGTATCTGCTCTGAGAACAGTCCTCTCTAGGTGTACCTGGAGGAGGCAAAGGGGTATGGTTCCCACATTTTTGCAAGAGTAATTCTGTCTCTGTTGGTGTTTCCTTGATGACTGGTAGAAATCTTGTGGTTGTGAATGAAATTCTCTTTCATGGGATTAAAAGTCTTGGATTTGAGAGTGGAACTCATGGCACTGGTAGTGGAAGTCTTCTTGGGGCTGGGAGTGGAAGTCTCGGGACCATCTGGGTCTGTGATAATGAGCTTCATGGGTGTTGTAAAAGTTTATCCTTTCCATAAATGATGATTCTTCAAAATGGTCTGACCTTAAAGTACCATCATTCTTTCTCATTGGTCCATGCTGGAGGTCTTAGCATGTGCTCATTATCTATTGAACAATTTTATTGCATCATTTGGTTTAATGTTTTGAACATCAATCAAATACCAGAAAATAAGATGATCTGTTATGTTTAAACCATGTATAGAGTGGACTCCAAAAAAGTTTGTCATTATCTTGATTTTCTTTCAAGAATCTGTTCGAGGCACATCTGAATTTAAAATATTGTGTTGTCATTGGGCACCTGGTGTCCAACTTTAAAAATCTTTAACTAAGGAAAAGCCTCTGGCCATTCCTCTGGTTTGTAATAGCGCTGGGTGTATGTTAAATAGATGACCAATCCAAACTCTTCGTTCTGTTCTCACATCTTCTTAACAAGAACCAAAGGGGAAAAGAATTTTCTGGGGCAAGTTTGTCTTCAAAACTTTTTTTTCCTTTTTTTTTTAAACAATTGCTGTTAAGTAACTTGCCCAAGGTTAAACAGCCAGGTTTTTTTTTTGTGTGTGGGTGCTAAGTATCTGAGGCCAGAACCAATCCCGGGTCCTCCCAAGTCTGGGGCCGGTGCTCTTACTCACTACGCCACTTAGCCACCCCCAAAACTTTTTTAAAGGAAGTTTAAAAGCAATGAAACATGTCCAACTGGGAGGTAGTCTTTACACCTATCCTGGAGGCAGTGCTCCCCCTTTCCTCAACCACCACCTCTGATGCAGCCCCTCCCCCCATCGCTGGGGCACTTTCAGGCTCCCTGAGCCTGCAGCCAACCCTGTGCCACCATCTCACCTCCAGCACTGAGCCCTCTAGCCTCCTATGCTTCTGGTCTGGGCCTTGCCACACTGCGCCTGTGTTCCCACCACCACGGGCCTGCACAGCCTACGTGCCTCAATCAAGTTTTAATATGACATATATAGCTTCATTGGATGTAAGAACTTTTCCATACCTTGTTTCTCAGTTAGCAGCTATTTGCCTAACAAAGGCAGAATGCTTCACAATTTTAATTAACTGAAGTACTAACTGGTAAATATTTAAAGATGCACTGATCTATCTATCATCTATCTATCTATCTATCTATCTATCTATCTATCTATCTATCTATCTATCTATCTCTATCTATCTCTATATATCTATATCTATATCTATATATATACATATTGACCAGCAGTATTTTGTAATTGTGACTAGAAACACAGAAATCAGTACAATGAAAATTCACATAATAGTGCTAAAAATCCAAGAACTACTAGATGATTAATTCCTAACCATTAAACATTATTACTGGAATACTAGTATTTGAGAATTTCATTAGTTATTCCTTAGGTAATACAGATTCTTTAAAAAGAATGTTTTTTTACAATTTTCTTTTAAAACAAAATATACATTATTTCAAAAAGAGATGCAGAAAACTTGTGAGATATTAGTAGATATGTTTAGATTATGCTTAATGTAGATTTTAAAATTAATAATGGCTACATTCATTTAGTCAGTAAATAAACACTTATTAAACATCTATTATTTGCCAGGCATTGTGCTAAGTGCTGAGGATAGAAAAAAGAAGTAAAAGACAGTTCCTGTCCTCAAGGAGCTAACAATCTAATGACTCATTGTTTGTTTTGTCTTTAGGGAGAAGCTACATCTAAAAGCACAGATAATTTTTTTTTTATTTAGAAGGAGAAAATTTTGATTTCATAATCATTAATATGACCTCAAATATTCATGACTCAATCAATGGAATACAATAATTTTTTTTCTGTTTTTTGCTAAAAACAAAGATATTGATCACAGTAATATTTCAAAAAATATCCAATCCCTTTCCTGGTTTTCACTTCTCTGGCTCCAGTGAGTAGGCCCTAATTAATGTCCAATAGTACTGACGGTGAGTTGAAAATAGGCAATTCCCTCAAACTCAAATTCAGTCACTAGTCTTAAGGCCATCAAATTGAAGCTCTTGAATTTTCTAACCAATAAGCTTATCTAAACAGAGATCACCTAAACATGATAGTGCCAATGAAATATTTGCAGCATTGACCATGACTATAAATATTTCTGCATTTTGCTTTATCACAAAATAAAGCAGACTTTTCATATAGAATATAGAAGCGAAACTTTTATTCATATACCAGAAAACCCAAAATCAGTAAGCTGATTCTATCATATTAGCAAAGAAGCCATATTAGTAGCAAATAAGCCATAACAACACAGAGAGCCACAGCATCCTTAACCTTCCCACAAACAAATATAAGATCAATATTTTCTCACAAATCTAACTCTTTGCCTGAACATTTCTCTCTCCCCCCATTTCTCTGATTCTGGATCCCCGATTCCTGAGTGCTCTGTTCCGCCCGTTAGCAAACTCCTCCTACCACAGGCTCCATGTGACTACATTCAGCCTATTAGGGCACAAAGTTTACTTTCAAAGCAGGGAAGGTTTTCAAATTCCCCTAGGCCTATTAAGGGGCAGGGAAGATCTTCAAATTCTGATTACCATTACAACATGTGAGACATCTCCCTCATATCCCCCCCCAGAAAACAATACCTCAACACTCTGGAATTTTACATTAAAAACTTATTGCTTATGAGTTTGTCCATCTCACACTTATTAAACTTATTTGAACTTGTTAAAATATCTTAATTTCTTGGGGTCTCAATTATGTTACATATGAAATGAGGCATATGTCTTAGAATTTAGTCACTGGATGATTCTTCAGTTTCCATCCTGTTTTAAATCTTTGACTCTGTAAATTAATTCTCTCTATATATTTCTATCCTAACCTTTTCTCTCCTTCAATAAATCTTGGTTTTCTTCTCCCGCTGTATAAATGTGTGTTTCTGTTTCAACTTCTTCTCATCTCTACACATACATACATACATACATACATACATACATACATACACACAGCAGAGAGGTCCACCTTTAGATCTTTTAATATTCAGTGGATACATGGGTAGTTTTTGCCCTGCACATGTTATCCTTCCTTCTAACTCCTCACATGAGCACAACATCTGCTCTGAACATATGTTTACAAAATTATATCCTATATGACACTTCTTCTGCAAAAGCTATTACTGCTTGTATGTTGCAAATTACTTATGACTAATATATCTTTAAAATATGAGATTTGTCCAATGTCCAAGAATTTAATAGGAGGATCTAAGACATATCCACAAATATCTTCTGAATATAAATCAAACCAGAATACATAAAACGTGCAAATAAATGGAAAGATAGATCCTAGTGTCGTGTCATCATTCAATCCAGCAAAATGAAAAGCATTCTGTCTTTAGTCCTCTTACCTTAGAGTGTTCATGAAACATGTAAAGGGTTCATAGTAGTCACCAGAACAAACAACAAACACATTTATTACCCTTTGGATCACTCGAAATTTTGAAGATAGTGATGCTTCACTATTCACATCCATAAAGCAGAATATAACTTGGAGAATATTAATTCTGGGGAAATGACTGCATTATCTTCCAAATGTAATCTATCCTGCACACTCTCTCCTCTTCCATTCTTAGACAAGTTCATAGCATACTTTTAGTGCCCAACCAAGGAACTTGTGCTTTCAGATTAAGACAAAGAATAATTTCAAGTCATAGACTAATAAATAAGCAAAAGACATGTAAAGGAATCCTTGCGATGAGCTAGTCACTGGGCAGAATTCTCGGGTGATACAAACATATGCAAGCAAGATAATTCCTGTCCTCAAAGGGCTTACATTCTTATGTGAGAAGACAACATATAGACAAGAACACAAAATGGGGAGAGGAAAGGTACCTGTACGTGGAGAGGGAGTAGGTTTTGAGGGGTAGACAAAGAAGTTCAGATTTCATGTTGAGTGAACTTGAACTTGACCATAATCTTGCTAAAATCGTGACCCAGGCAAGCAGTTGCCAATCTAAATACAGAGTGGGACTTCAGGAATAAAGATTTCCTTACAGTGGCAGGCATTTAGTACGGTGAAGGAAGAGAAGTCTAGAGAAGTGAGTTGTGAGTGAAGTGGAATATGCCTCAAATTTCTCTCCATCCCAAACCTTAAAATCTACCAGTGTGATTTTCCTAAATCATTTCTGATCATGTCAATGTCCTACTCTATAAATTCCAGTGGCTTTTTATTCCATAAAAGATTAAACAAAAAGTCCTCTGATGGACATGTTGTTTACAACCTGGTCTAAACTATCTTTCTAACCTAAGTATACAGTATTTCCATTCACATACACTATATAATTGAGTTAAACTGACAGTCCATATTCCATTTCTATGACTTTGCATGGGGCAACTCCTGTCTTTAAATACATGCTCTCAGGGGTGTCTAGGAGGCCACAGTGAATAGAGCAATTGCCCTGGAATCAGAGGAACTGAGTTCAAATTCTGCCTCAGACACTTAACTTGCTATCCATGTGACCTTGGGCAAGTCACTTAACCCCAATTGCCCTGCCCTCCCTGCTCCAAAATGCAAATAAATAAATACACACCCTCATAACCCTAACTCTTAGAAAACACTAATTTCAATCAAGGTTTGAATGAAACTTTGCCTTTTTACATCAGTTTTCCTGATCTCCAGGCTGCTAATTCCTTCTTCCCAAAACTGCTTTGTCTATTATTTTATTTGGCTACCTTTTGCTTCCTCTGATTTTATTATAAAGTCATTTCCCTCCTGACTGCACTACTATGGGATATATTTGACTTCTCTATAATGCCCTAGGAAGACAATTCTTGGGAAAATATTGATATCCTGCAAGATTCTATCAGCCTTGGTACTCACACCTCATCTCTACCCTCCCCTCTCTGATTGAAAGTGGAACCACATACTCCAAGCCCTCCATTTAAGGAGGGGAGTCAGCTCAGAACATTTCATTTCTTACCTGCCTGCACTATTTTGGGAACTGACTTCTCCACTATGCCATCACACAAGGTACCTCCCTTCCCCTTTTCAGCTTTCTCTTGTGTGTTATCTCCCCACATTAGATCATAAGCACTTTTAATTCAGGGATGGGCTCTCTTTTCATATATTTATTCCCATTCCTTACCAAATTACCTGGAACAGAGTTGTCATTTAATATATCTTTATTGACCATTGGCTAAGCTCCTTGAGGGAAGGGACTGTTATACTTTTGTATTTGTGACCCAAGTGCCCAGGACATAGTAAGTCCTTAGTAAATAGTTGTTGATTGATTGATTCAAGTACAAATTATTCTCATGAAAATTTTTCAGAGATCAGAGAGTAGCTATATAGATTGGAGATCAATTACATAAGAAGGCTAGTCTTATTATCATCCACTCTCCCCCCCAAAAAAAGGCAATAAAGAGAGGATCAGATCTACATATAGACTATGTTGTATTGAGGATAAAATCTGTTATTTCTACCTCATC
Source organism: Petaurus breviceps papuanus (assembly GCF_028583685.1). NCBI lineage: Eukaryota > Metazoa > Chordata > Mammalia > Diprotodontia > Petauridae > Petaurus > Petaurus breviceps. Next base: position 4,947,921 of record NW_027185761.1, on the reverse strand, counting down.
TGTCTACCATTCGAGATTAAAGTTTTTTTTTTATTAGTAGAATCTTTTATTCATATTCCAATATGTTTCCAGGAAAAAAAAAAAACAACAAAAATTTTTTCAAAAAAAAAAAAATCTTCCCAACTACACACAGGAAAGAGGTTCAGAAGGAAAAGGGGGAGGGGGCACCTGTCCATCCAACGTGCCCCCCCAGGTGTAGTTTTGGCAGGAACAAGTATGTAGTGGAATGCCCCCCACAAAAAAATGGTGAGGGAAATGGTGCAGAAGCCTTGGGGAAGAAGGGAGGACAGGGAGGGTCAGTATTGAGAGCGTCGAAGGTGGGAAGCCATTTCATAACACTTCTTGTTGATCATTCCTCCATGGATACCTTCTTTCCCCATCAACAGGACTAGCATCTTGGCAGTCATGGTAACAGTGAGGTTTTAGGTGGGAGCACCCCCAGTGCTCTTCATGCAAAGGTCCATGGTGTACTCTCCATCTAGCAGCAGCGAATCTCTGATCACTGAACATTTCTGGCCCCCAAGTGTCAGCCCATTTACGAAGAAAATTGAACGATCTTTGCCCCCCAATACAGCTACTTCAGCTGGCGTGATATTTGCGAAGGTTTTCCCGGGTGGCAGGGTGGCGGCCCAGACGGAGGGCGAACCCTTGTAGCCGACTATGGCCGCATCCTTACAGGTTCCGTCCACCATGAGGTTGTCGATGTAGGCGTTCCAACCCGCCATAGAGCTGGCGGTCTGGCTCTGCTTGCTACTGCAGGCAGGGGTGGCGGAGAGCTCGAAAAACCCGCTGCTGGCCGGACTCGCAGTTCTGTTCTCTCTCTCAAGATTAGAGTTTTAAGAGACAGTGGTGAATCTGATGTTAGTAATGATGAAAATTGATTGCTATACAGAAACCTGGCAATTTTTCACCTATTGCCCATTTATTATGTTTCTCCTATTTTCTTCCAGAATTGCTATTAAGATAATCCTGTTGAGTGTTATGTCACATCAACATTTTGGAAGGACTACTCACCAATCCCTACTTAATCTTTAGTTAAGTGATCCTGTTTATAATCTTTCATCTTCCTCACATTTTACCAATCTGTACGAATTTGTCAAGTTTCCATGAACTGCCATGTCTCTCTGCTTATCAAGGGGGCAAGTATTTGCTGGGTCAGTTATTTTTCCCTAGGTTTGTTTGACAACCTTTTAGTGACAATTGCTTTACATCAGTTAATGCTTAATAAAAACGGCAACAGCCAGAAATCAACATCTTTTCCTTCACCTATATCCCATTTTTCAGTGTCAATGAACGCCACTTCAAAATATCTCAGGTTGGAGCTTTTGAAATTAGGTTCAGTGTCTTCTGATCTTTGTCCTTTCTTCTAATTTGATGCTGATTTTGACCTTTGCCCTCAGTAGAAAATAGTCTGGTGATACACTGACAACTGATTCAGAAATAAATTACATAGGAAGCAGCATTTTGCTTTGGAAAGAATACTGAATTTGAAGTGTGAGAGCCTGAGCTTTCATCCTGACTCTGCCACTGACAACCTTTGGACCTCAGGCAAGCTACTTTACCTCTTGAGGTGATTTTTCTCATCTGAAAAATAAAGGGATTGAACTATTTGGCATTTCAATTCTCTGTCAGTGCTGTCTATAACCTTATAATAATAAAAAAAAAACAGTTTCTCACTTAATTTCATTTTTGTGATGTTTTTCATTATTTGCGAGGTACAACATTTTCAAACTCTATTCTACAGGAAAGTATTCAGGATATAGATTTGTAAGCTATCAGAATAGTAAGTCTTTTATCTCTTCCATTTATGAATCCTGAATCATGTTTTTCAACTTATTTTTTCTCTGTTGTATATACTGTCAATGGTGGCTGACAGAGAAGTTTTAAAAGAAGTAGACAGGGCATACACAAGTTATCTACAAACAGAAGTAGAACTGCTGAAGGCTAGCATTTCATTGGATGTTACCTTCCTGAAGATCAATTTCTATTGTCATGAGGGTAATTTGGAGGAAGATCACAAATTTGAAAAGTTCCTCCAGTCACATCATTCATTCTAATAAATTCTAAGTTTATTCTTATTCTATATGTTAATTCTATTTCTTGGCCATACTTGGCTTTATATAGAGAGTGCCAATAGTATTGAGGAACATCTACATGATGTAAGAGTCTCAGTTGGCCAAAAATAATCAATCTTTTATGTGAATATTTCAGTAGAACTATGCTCCAATTGATGAAGTATTCGAGTAGACCTTTACATTCTACAATTTTGTTTCCCAAGATTAGTCGATCAATATCTCTTAAGCTGATACTATGAGCCAAGCCTTGTCCTCACAGAATCTGAATTGGAAGTGAACTAAAATGCTATCTATTGTGTACATCCTCACATTGCAATTTTCAACTTTCAATGTTTCAATACAGAAAGATCTTGGGGATTTTATTTGTCTTCTTTTGTCTGTTTCATTTTTGTAAAACTTCTCCATTTTATCACCTCTAATGTATATTGATGTATAAGCCAATGCTACTTTCACGGTGGTCCCTTTATTGGGACCATTATATGTCATGTGGGTACATCATCAACTCTTGTGAAGTAAGATGGCTAAACTTCCTATGACATAATGTTTCTTGTCATCCTGGGTTGTATGCCCATCCCAAACTGAGTGTGATCTTTCCATTCATCTACAACATCTTTATGTTTTCTTGTTCCTTTGAAAATTAGACTGTCTTTGTAGATAGATTTTATTTCCTACAGTCATGCATCAATTTGATGATCATTGACAAAAATCTCACATTTGGAATGACAATAGCTAATTTAATGTTTTATCCCCCTCTTACCAAAATTGTTTCAAGCTTGTTAGTCATACAGCACTTATACTCTCTTAACTTCACTTTCTTTCATTGAGAATTGTTATATTCATTAATTTTCATAATACCTTCATCTCTTTATATACATAAATACATATGTACATAGCTATATATGTTTGTGTTTATAAATGCTTGTATGTTTAACACAATCCATGTATGTGTATATCCATATATGTAAGCATTCATATGTGGATGCATGCATAACACATACATACACGCATGTATACATATTTCCCTCTTCCCTCCCTAGTCATCCCCTATTACTACCATGAAGTCAGAGAAGGAAAAAAAAATAATTCACCAAAACTCATGAAACAAGTTCAACAGCATATGCCATGTACCAAACTGAAAGCTTCTCACCACTGAAAGAAGGGATTTTTTCCCTCTCCCATATTTGGAGCCATATTTGATCACTATAATGAAAAAATTATCATTTTGCTGTTGTTTTATCATTTAAATTTTTGTTGATACTACGTAGGGTTTGTTTTATTTAGGTTCCTCTCATTTCATTTTGCATCTTTTCATATGTTTTCTATTGCTTCTCTAAACTGATAATGTTGAATTCCAATGGTAAATTCTTAGTTAACATATAATATGTACAGTAAGAACCCATTACTTTTGGTTTGTCCATTCCTCAATTGATATATCTCTACTTCATTTCCAATCCTTTGCAACTAGGAACATAACTGCTTTAAGAATATCGGTATATGTGTAGCCTAACTTCCTATCTTAGACCTCCTCAGAGGTTTTGTCTAACAGTGGTATCTTTTCCTTAAATGGTATAATTTTTTGGTTAGATTTTTATAATATCCCAAACTGTAATTCCAGAACAATTAGATCAATTGACAGCTTCTACCAACATAATATTGTGGCTTTTCCCATAAACCTTTCAAATTTAATGACAGCCATTTTTTAAAATCCCACAATTTGTAAAGTGAGGTAAAACTTCAGAGTTCTTTATATTTCAGATTTCTCATTAGTAGTGATTCAGAGTGCCCTTTCATATAGTTGTTAATATTTTATTATTTTTCTCATAAGAACAATTAGTTTTTATTTTTTGGCTACTTTATATATTTAGAAATTATACTTGATCCTTTATATTTCTATTAGTAACATATTTTAGGGATCAGTCAGACAATAAACATTTATTAAGCACCTTGAAGGGGTCAGGCATTGTGCTAAGGTTCATGAAAGTATTTTTTGATCTAAGGCAAAAGCACTAAGCTTCTATTCATATTTTACTCACCAAAACATGTTTGTCCCCAACCTAGGGTTATTTTCCTACTCTAACAAAGTAAGCTCATTAGCATATTTTCCACATATGATCTCAAACTATTGAAACAAGATCCATAAATAAAGATGAATAGCCCTGCACAATAGATTGTTAAATGAGAAATATGAGTTTTGGTAAAAGTTTTACCACTAATTAGTACTTTGACTAAACAAGTCACTTTCTAGTCTTCATTCTTCTCATTTTTAAAATAACAGGGATTGACTAGGTAATTTTTAAGGTCCCTTCTTACCCTGAAATTTGTGAATCTCTAACACATTTTAATTTCAAGATACTATATTCATGCCTCTATGATAAATATTAATAAATGTTTAAGTGATAGATTATTATAATTTATTTGTCATTTTTAGAAGAGAAATAATTTTTCATAGAGCATTTCATTTAGATAGAAGTACGTCATTCTGAAGATTTTCTATTCCTTTTTTATTCATTTAAATGGAATCTGTTTTCTAGCAATCAGACATCATGGCAAATCCACTATAATTATAGCCCCACGATTATAGTTTAATAAGCTACAAAACACCCACAGGTACTCCATGGGGTAATTTCCGTGACAGCAGAGAGATGCTGTAGAAAGCTGTCATATGTACTTAAAAGATATTTTTAAAAACTGAAATAGTCTTGCTACTGCATGTTAATAATGGCTGAGTGCACAAAAATCTCATATATTTCAAAAATATACTCAAACCTGATTAACACCTGGCTAACCATAGAATTCAGATAACACCAGATAAGAGCAAGTTATTTTCCACTTTGACATCTAAAATTTTCCATTCGTTTTCTCTTTACTTTTCCCCCTCTTTGTCATAAGATACACTTTACTGCTCTGTCTATATAATGAATGTGAAGTAAGATAATTTCTTATTGTGACACATTGGTTGGGGTATTGGGGAGAAGAATGGAATACTTGATAAAGCCTTGGACTTAGGGATGAAAAAATCAATCCTTAGTTATTTACTAGATATGTGACTGGACAAACCACTTTTTTTTCTCTTAGCCTCAGTTTCCTTATTTACAAATGAGACAATTAATTCACAAACATTTATTAAGTGCCCACTATGTGGTAAGCACCATAATAGGCATTGGAGATGGAAAGACAAAAAATAAATAGTTCCTACATTCTACTAACTTACATTCTATCTCAGGAGCAAAGACAATAATTCCTATATCACACAGCTGTTACAAAGTTCAAATGTGGTATTATGTGTAAATAATTTTGCAAACCTCAGAGTGTTATATTAAAGTAATTTATTATTATGAGAAAGTCAGTAAATGTTATAGATGTTTTAGACAAATTTCTCCATTTTATGTAGGAAAAATCTGAGCTTTATGGATATAAAAAGTAACTTTATAAAGGACATCCACCAAGTAAAGACTTGGGACCCTGATTCCCAGTCTATAGTTTTTTCCATGATGGAGTGTTCCTTCCCCTATTTTAGTATTAAGCATCTCATAAGCTTTTGTATGCTGATTTTTCCTTCTTTGTTCTTCATGTTGGGACTGAAGAAGGCACAGTACCATGACCTTTAATACATTGCATTTCCAACTGAGTACCTGTAGGGATTGAGACTAATTTTTGTTATAATGTACTTATTTTTTTCAGACCAAAATCTTGTCAGCATTATGTTTTTAGTTTTATATCCCATTGACCTCCCAGTCTTATTTTCCTTTTTCAACTTTAGCCTTGTAGGCAGTCCTTGTTCCTTATTCACATTTTTCTATCTCTTCAGTTGTGAACTTATAAGAAAAGAACAAAAATGAAGAGGAGAACTAGAGAAAAGTTAAAAGAATGCATTTTTCCAAAGTTCCACTTGGTCTATGTTACCACATCTGTCTGTCACTTTTCACAGTACATACATCTTGGGACAATTATTCATTTGACTACCTGTAACAGCAAGCACACTAGCATACACAGGATAGCTGCTTCACAGGTTCTTTGATCTGCTTTACTAAAGGAAAGCAACTGTAAAGTGGTCAACAATCTTTAATTAAAAATACAAACAGAAATTACAAGCAGACAAGAAATATAGACAGAGAAAATAACACAATTCAACACACTAACAGACAGGGCTTCTAGCCGTCTGGCCATTATATACATACATACTTAGTTACCAGAGAGAAGCACTAACATCTGAGTTTTCAAAGCCGGGGGCTCACCAGCTACCCAGAGTCTCATCTGACCAAATCACACAACTTTTCCCATAAGTAAGCCCCAAAGCAAAACCTCACCTGAAGGTATAAGTACCCTTCTTCAGGGTCAGAGGACACTACAACCTTTGTGACCCATTAACTAATTACAAAGTAAGAAAAGGTGTGGACCTTCCTGAAAAACAAGACTTCCTCCTCTAAAGGCCTTCCTGTTTTGTTCCACTTGAGGCCCATTAATTACACTATATGAATTGTACCACAGCTTAAACATCAAAAAGCCTCAACTCATTCATTTATATTGACATAGAGATCATGCCCATATAGATGTGTTTCTATCATTGGGATAAATTATGAATTTCTTGAGGGTAGGTGTTATCTTTTGCCCCTTTTTGTATTCCCACCTCTTAACACAATTCTAGGCACATAGAAGTTGATGAATAAATGCTTATTGCCTGATTGATAGCAGGAAATCTCACTGTTTCCAATGTACATTATGCTCATATTTTACTTTGTGCCTGGTATTCCATGTTTGGAATGACATTTTTTTTGACAAAATGAAACAGTATCAGTCCCCCTAAAATGCAGAGGAAACAGCAACAGAAAAGGTTGAGGGAATCAAAACTGACAAATTGTTACTTGAAAAAGAACATAACTGTGGGAGGGAAAGAAAGAATTTGAACTCAAATTTTTTTTAAAAGATTGTTTAAAATTGGGAATTGGCTAACCAAGTTGATTGTAATGTAATACTGCTATTGTATAAGAAAAGATGAGCTTGATGATCTTAGAAAAACATGGATAGACTTGAATGAGCAGAACCAAGAGAATGTTGCATAAAATATTATCAATATTGTTTTAAAACAACTTAGAATGAAGAAATCATTTTCACTATTATAAATAAGCAAATTAAATACAAAAGACATAGGAAGGAAGACGCTATCTGCTTCCAGAGAAAGAACTGATAAATAGAAGTATGTGTATGATGATTTTACATGCATATACATATTTATGTCTAATGGTAACCATATCTTGGGTGGGGGAGGGGAAGAAATTTACAGGATAATAGCAAGAGGGTGGAGTCAAAATGGATGAGAGAAGACAGGAAGTTGCCTTAGCTCTCTCGTTTCCCTCAGAAACAATGTTAAATCAAGCCCCTCAACAGATTCTGGAGCAACAAAATCCACAAAAAATGAAGTGAAAAAAATTTTCTGGATTAAGATAAATTAGAAGGATTTCAGGAATGGTCTGCTTCACTTGAATAAAAGAGGAGAGCAGACCAATTTAGATTGAAGCCAGTAAGGATGCTCTTAACCACAGCAAATATCAGCAACCAAAGTTCCTTTGTCCTGCCCCAGCAGGCCAGTTACTAGGCCTCCAACCCAGTACATAAGGCAAATTTCCAGTCCAACAACCTAGGAAACAACAGATGTGACTAGGCTGAGCTACCCCAGGTCAGTAAGCAAACCACTAGTACACTCTGTCTCATCATATAAAGCCAGCAATTAGGACCCTGGCCTCCAGTAAAAGAAATTTGGGACACCCCTGTGCCCCAGGAGCAGAGATCAATTTTAAAAGTCATAAAATGGGAGGGGAAGGATGACTCATAAACAAAAAAAAAAGCCTTGATCATAGAATGCTATTATATCGGCAGGGAAGACTGAAACACAAATTCAGAAGAGGACAACATTATCAAATGCCTACATATGAAACTTCAAAAGGAAATATGAATTATTCTCAAGCCCCAAAAGGCTTCTCTTCTTCCAAGGGCTCAAAAATATTTTAAAAGTCAAATAAGAGGTAGCTGGATGGTGCAGTGAATAGAGCACCGGCCCTGGAGTCAGGAGGACCTGAGTTCAAATCCGGCCTCAGACACTTAACACAAAAACTAGCTGTGTGACCTTGGCCAAGTCACTTAACCCCAACTGTCCTTCAAAAAGTAAAAAAATAAAAATAAAAGTCAAATAAGAGAGGAAAAAGAAAAATTGACATGAAGAGATGAGAGGTAAGCAAAAGAGAGTCATTAGAAAACAAAGACCTTGAGAAGCACCTGGTATCTGGAAGATTTGCTATTGATTCCTCTATAGTACGAAACAGAATTCTTAAAATTAATAGGACAAGAAGACCAATTTTGTTTTAAGCTGCTGATACTGGTAAAGATTGGGAAAAGATAATTTTCACTGGTGGAAAGTATAAATCACTTTCTCATGCAAGGACAAATCAAAACTATTTTCTAAAGTAGTTCTGTTGAATTTGTATGACTAGAAAAGAATCTATTCAAATTGTTTGCAGGATTTTTATTTAAAGAGACCTTAGAAGGCTTGACTCATTTGAGAAAATGATGAATACTGATAAATATATTTAATTTTTTTGGCTTGATAAATATATTTAGATACCAATAAGTAGTTGTCAGTCATTAAGAGCTTACCATGTGCCAGGTACTGTGCTGAATTCTGGGAATGCAAATACAAGAAAAAAGAAAGAGAGTTCCTTTCTCTGAGGACTTTATATACTATTGAGGGAAGTCAATACATAAATGGGAGCTAAAAAGTATGGACAGAAAGAAGTTACCCACATAGGGTACAGTGGCAAGTCTATAGAATAAGAAACAGAACAGGGAAACAAATGAAAGCAAGCTGCTTTAGGCTCCTCCCCAAAATACAGACCCTTGGTAGAAATCACCAGTGGGGTAAAAGGGTCTCATGCCTGAAGGAATGTTCCAGGCTGAGAAGGCCATAGACATTAAACCAGTTCCAATGTAATGAAACAATTCAGGTACAGTTATAAAACTGAACGGGAATCCTGAGACATGACTTTGCATAATGCCACACTTCATAAAAAGTTAAGAAATTTATCTGAGTCAGAGATAAGCATGCTTTAATATCTTGGTAACACACTTGATTTATACCCAATTAGAACCAATAGAACTATAATCAAGGCTAGACTTGAAAAATGGAAATGTTCAAAGTTATGTTTCACATCCAATATAATGAAGTGTGGTTGAATGATGAATAATTAAGAATAAATATCAAAGATTTGTGAACTTGGTGTCATGATTTAAAATAAGTGACATATTGCCTATTAATTTAATTTCTAATGATGCAAAATTATAATATTTATTTTATGTAATTATATTTATTTGACTTTGTTCTAGTTTATATATGCATCAATATAGACATATATAGAGAGAGATGATATAAATATTTATTTATAGATTTATGGGAGAGGGACGCAGTCTAAACCTTTGATTTTATTAGTGTAGGGAAGTCTCTGATGTAGAAATTCCCTCCTCTGATGAAGATTGGCAAGTTATCTATAACTCATAACATATTTTTTTGGAATGTTGCTTAGGGCACTTGGAAGAAAATTGAATTCCCTCTGGTCACAAAGACAGTATACATCAAAGACAGTACTTTAACCCAGGTCTTCCTACCTTCAAGCCTAGACCCTGGAGAATTTTCCCATGCTCTATTTCCATGTCTACAAATCATATATCCTACCTATCTAATTATCTGTTTATCAGCGATCTATTATTCTTCCTACGGTATCATCTCCTCACATTGTTATTGCTTTGGTAGATTTCTTGTATTTAGGTGGAAGATAGGGAGACTAGTGACCAGATGCAAACTTTTCCTCAACCATTTTTATTGAAGTTCCTTATAACAGCTTCTAGAGAAAGAAAGAACTTTTGAAAACATGTGGTCCAACCCCTTCTTTTTAATAAATGAGATAACCGAGTCTCAGAGAGGTGAATGTACTTGTCCCAATTTTTACAAGTATTAAAGATGAGGGACAAGGTTGGATCAGGGTCATTTGATTTGAAATCTCATGTGTTATATAACATAATACAATGACTCCTAGACTCATTTTCTATATTTACTGTATCAAAAAGTTAGTTTTATTTATTTTTTGAACTTTACTTTGGAATATATTGGTGTTCTGTCTTGCATTTTTCCTGGAATTGCGGCTCCACTATTAAGATGATTCAGTTAGCTTTTCCAGTAGATTTGCCACTGATAGTTTAATTTCCAAGTTTAATGACATGAAGTCCCCAGAAACTATTAATGAGTTGTTTGACACATGCTGAGTTGGCTAAATCATGAACACTCTGTAGTGATCACTACCAATATTTTTTTTCAAACACCTTACTCCATGTTCATTTGTCAAAAAATCATTCATACTTGACTATACATTGTTCTGCCAAAGATCTGTCAATGTACAGGTTTAAAAAAATTAAAAGAGCTTACCATAATGAATTTCCTCTATTGTGTGGAGTATCAGAAGTGCAGATCTTTTGTAAAAGAACATGTTTAATCTTCTTGTGAAATGTGAAGATTCATTTCCATAATTCTCAGCTGCTTTAGTGACAATTAACTATATAGTTTCTCCTTTGATTGGAAAAACAGACAATGCATGAGACCTTAATATAAGACTTACCATATCATTGCATTATAAAAAAAAATTACTACATGGGGGAGGCTAGGTGACACAGTGAACAGAGCACCATCCCTGAAGTCAAGAGGACCTGAGTTCAAATCTGACATCAGACACATAACACTAGCCATGTGACCTTGGGCAAGTCACTTAACCTCAAATGCCCTTCAAAAAGCAAAAAAAACATTAATACAGAAAATCAATAAACCATAATTTAATAGAGGACTGATATTCTGGTTTTAGAATTATTTGTGACCATTTCTTAAGTCTTGCTGGATATTTACTCATTCCTGAGGTCATTTCTTTTCTTATCAATTACAGTGCCTAAAAATTCAAAATATATGCCTCAATGAGATATGATTTCATTTTCATAAAAAATTATTGGCAAGGAAGAATTGCAAGAAAAACAATCAAATGGTTAACCAACCATTCTTTGTATAGAATATTTATTTAACAATTTCCATGGAATAAGTATTATGGGAAACACATGAAAATTCAGTGATACTAGGTTCATAACAAATGCTTATCAACTGATTAAAACAGTATCTTCCTCAGAAGAGTTTATTACAGCCTGTGAGACAACACTAATATTTACCATTCAATTAAACAGAAAAAGACAGGGACAGGTTTAGCATCTCTCTTGGTATGAGTACTTCCAAAGTGAAGAAATTTTGTGTGTGAAAACAATGAGCACTTTCTCTACCACTTAGATGCTTAAAGAATTGTCTAAATCAGAGCTTCTTAATCTTTTTCCGCTGCAACCCATTTTAGCCTTTCTGCAGATTGCTTGGCATTAAGTAGCCTGAGGGCATGCACAGTATAAGGCTTTGTGTTCCGAAACAAGGCTGCAGGGAAGGTATGTGATGCAACATGGGAAAACTGCCATAAACACCTCAGATTCATTACATGTTTGATTTTTAATTAATTTTTGGTAGTTGTGTATTCAGAAACATTTTTCTTTCACCAAAATTTTCACAACCCCATAGGGGGTCGAGAAACACAGTTAAAACTTAAGATACCCTGGTCTAGACAACTGAGTGGTTAAATGATTTGCTGGAGTCACAATAGATTCTCAGATTCAATAGAAACAGAATCTCAGCTCAGATCTCTCTAGCTTTGAGGCATGGATTCTATTGACAACTTCATTCTGTCTCTCTATGAATTAACTAAAATGAAGATGCAAAAACACCAGTTCAGAACCTACTCTGTGCAAGGAAGTCATGCTAAATTCTAAGATTGCAATGAAAGGTACAATGAAGACCCTATTTTCAATTTATAATACATTTTTGGCAAGGATATGAAACTGTGAGAGACATATATACAGAAAATATTTTAAAAGGCATAATGCAATCAACGCAAAGGAAAAGTGGATACAAAACTGAGTAGGGAGAAGATTTTAATTTTGCAGGGGGGAGAATTAAGGAAGATTTCAGGGATTAGAAGTCAACTGAAAGGCCTTGAGGAAAGGAGAAAGAGAAAGAGACAGAGACAGAGAGACACACAGAGAGAGACAGAAAGACAGAGAAAAGACACCTCTAGTATGAGTATAAGAATTAGGGAGGAGTTAAGAACTATGAGTCAGACACTAAAAACATTGAATAAGGAATAGCCTTAATAAATAATAAGTACCAGAATCTTGATTTGGTGACAAAAAATGAATTGAATTAACATGAAAAGAGATTGCTGAGTAATGTTAATACAGGAAAAAGCTGAAAGTGATAATTGAATGTAAGAAGTATTCTAGTACCCCACCATGACCAGTAAGTCATGGGGTATGAGTAAAAGTGGAACCAGTTCTGGGAAAGGTCTCCAAGGATTCCTTCAAGAGTGAACTGGATATAAGTAACTGCAAGAAAATGGAAGGAGTGAGAAACAAAAGATTTTAATATGAAAGTATATTTGTTGCTCATGGAACAGTACAGTTGGAAGAATTTAGAAAGCATATTTAAAAGATGAGTGATGGGTAGAGGGGCGGCTAGGTGGTGCAGTGAATAGAGCACCAGCCCTGGAGTCAGAAGGACTGGAGTTCAAATCCAGCCTCAGATGCTTAACACAAAAACTAGGCTTGTGACCTTGGACAAGTCACTTAACCCCAATTGCCCTACCTTCCCCCCTCCAAAAAGCAAAAAAAAAAAAAAAAGATGGGTAGAGGTAGAGTAGGATGCTTGGGTTAGGTAAGGGAGGTGGGAATAAGTAATTTGGAAACAAGGGAACGTGATTTGTACAAGGGCAGCTGAAAGTATTAGGAAATTAACAAAAAAAAAAAACACATGCTTATGAAATTGAAAAAGTTGTTGACCATACATAATATTTGTTTCTGTTAAAACAACTCCAATACAAGAATGCTTAGAAATAAATGGACTTTTCCTTGATATGGTAGGTAGTATATCTTTAAAAAAAAATGAAACCCAACATTATACATGATGGAGAATATCTAAAATGATTCACAGTTAGATAATGAGTACAGCAAGGATATATGTTGTCACCCCTATTAGTTGTTATATTCCGAGAAAATTCCTATTACTATATGACAACAACAACAAAAACTTGAAGGACAATACATAGGAAAAGAAGAAACAAACTATTGCATTTTTCAGATGGTCTATCTGGATACCCTAGAAGTATCAATTAAAATTAATTAAAATATTTACCTCAACAAAAGTGCTCAATAATTTAAAAAAAATAAACACTACCCAAATTACCAGCTTTTCTATATTATCAAGAAAGCCCAGCAGGAGATAAAAAGAAAAATTAGATTAAAAATAACTGTAGAAAGTATAAATGATTTGGAAGGCTATCTGCCAAGACACAGAGAAACTACATGAACACAACCATAAAACACATTTTACATAAATAAAGACATATATTGAGAAATATTGTGTCTGTGGATAGGTTGCACCAATATAAAATTATACTTCTATGTAAATTAATTTATCTATTCAGTTATATAACAAACTATCAAAGAATCATTTTATAGAAACAGAAAAAAATAAAAAGTCAAGATTATCAAGATCATCAAGATAATGACCCAAAATGAAATGCAAGAGACCTAGAAAAACCAGATGTAAAATTACACCATAAAGCAGTAATCATCACCTTATTTGTCACTGAAAAAAAATATCAATGGATTTTTTCAAATGATGGGAAAGATTTGGTACACAATACACAGAAGCAAAAAATATTGGAGTCCAATAATTTTCAAGAAATTAAAAAATATTAGAAACTATTGTAACAGTTTCTAATAGTAATCAAATTTGAAGATCCCTTTGTATCAGAAAGCTAAGAGGTATTTAGCACCTAGCTTCAAATTAAGCCTCTGTTAAAGAAACAGAAGGTATGAACCCCTGTTGCTGACATAACAGGAAGGAGCTGAACAGGGAACCCCTGTTGCTAATGTGAAAAGAAGTGGCTGAACAGGGAGGAGCTATACTGTATATAAGGAAGAGCACAAGCTGAGAAGTCTGAACTTTTGGCATAAGCACCTGAAGGCTGAGCTGCTTCTGCTGGACTGGAACTTCCATGGAGAAAGTGATTTTGATCTTGAGAATGGGAGAAAGTGACTTTGATTTTGAGAATGGAACTGCTGAAGACTTCTGAGGACCAGCTGGAGCTGCCAGAGGAAGGATGACTGTGATGTTTGTACTTGTCAGTCTGTGGCTCTGTTAAGCTTTCTCTTCCCAGGAACAGAAGCTGTGAAGGACTTGAGGTGGACTGGATACTGTGAGCTTCAATATGGAGCAGGAACTGCAGAGAGCTGGACAAGGAGGTGGGAGCTGTCTGCCTTTGAAATCAGGTTGCAGTTGGTTAGTTTCAGGGACCAAAGGAGAGGAATCATGGAAGTTGAAAGCCTGTCCTGAGTCAAGATGGAAAAACCTCTCCATGGATATTGTGACCAAAGGGTAGGTTGCCTGTGTATTTTCCACTATCCGTTAAGAGGTATTAAGTAGTGACTGATGCCTGAGTAGGGACCAATGATTGAATAGTGACTGATGAATGAATAGTGACTGATTTGTAACTAAGTGTGCCCCATGGTTGGAGGACTTTGACCTTTTATACTTTATTATTGAATGATTGGGTTACTAAGTGACTGATCAACTAATTATTGTACTTTGTTCAAAATTATGTGACCACTTTGGTGAAAACTATATGACCATTTTAGTGATAAGTTGTTGAGTTATTATATCATTGTGAATGATGTGTTTTGATTTTCTGTGATAAGCTGTAACATTATGAATGCTGTACCTTGATTATCTGTGAATGTTTTGCTCTGATTTGTTACTGAATAGAGTCTTCACTATACTATGTAATAAGAATCTTGAAAGCTGTTCACAGCAGCCATCTTCTGGAAACCTGCTTGTGCTTGGCTTTACATGGTTCACCAAAAAAAGCAAAACAAAACAACAACAAAAATATGGTGAGAAAACTGAAGAAAATGGGCAGAAATTAGGTATAGACTAACCTACAAATTCAAAGTAAGATAAGTTCAAAATGCTTAAGAGAAAAGGAGTCCTATCATGGATAAATTACAAAAACAAGGAAGAAAAAAGCAAATTTCAGTATGCACATAGGGCAAGTTCACGATCAAATAAGGATTAGATAAGACTACAGAAGATAAAAATTTAATAACATAAAATTCAAGGCTTTATATAAAGAAAATTAATTCAGTTAAAATTAAAAGGGATTTTTTTTTCTGGGAAGAAACTTTTTCAAAGAAAATGCATCTGATAAAGTTCATCAGTGGATAATGCTTTATAGAAAATGCACCAGCATGTTCAGACACATTCTTATACTTTGTCTGTCCAATTCACAAATATAGGGACAGCTAAGTTCAATTGGGCTTTTGCAAATGTGCAATAATATTGTCAATTTGACAAATTTCTCACGTACAAAGTTAAATTACCTAATTATAGAAGACAGTATATCTTCCTTTTACTTTCTTTATTATGCCAAGTGGAATTCAAATGTGTGATCTCTTACTTGAATATTGCTGGGTTCTGAGTGTTTGTTTTTTTTTTTTTTTTTGTAAAAGGAAAACCATGCATGGCTTGAAAATCGCTTTTCTTTTATTCGAGTGTTTTTTTCTTTTTTTCTTATAGAAAATCTTTTTTTCTACCAAAGCAATCTTGAGAAACAAATCAATATTTGAAGACGTATGTATCCATAAACAGAATTTATAAACATACACACATACACACAAATTTTGTACATCAATAACCTTCATCATGCATAGTGTTATTTTACTGCTTTAAAAGAAGAACTTGCCAAAAATCCTACAAAACTGGCAGAAATGAAGAACACATATTTACTTTTACTGATGGGTACATCTTAGTCTTTATGTGAAAAGAAAATCAAACTGAAAGGATAACTTTTAAGTATCATTTTTAAAGTGACTATCTTATTGCTTTGAATGGCAATCATTTCAAGGAGGTATAACATAAAAGTAGGGGGGGGGGAACTTATGGTTCTGTTGAATTTAGAGCCTGCATAATTTATATTTGTTACAATGCTTATCAAATCAAAGCAAGAAAAATTATTAAATCAGTTATTTTCACATTTCCCCCTTTGCCTTAATGTCATATCATTATCCTTGCCAGAATATTCTTCTATCATTTTGCTGTGACATAGGGATTACCCTGAGTTTTCTAATGCTATACTAGTGGAGTGGAAATTTAATAGACTCTGTCAAACTGGAAAGCATCAAAATTTATACCATTAATTTATTGTATATCTGTGTTTATAGACCAATTTTGCTAAGTTCACCAAGAATTTTCACCATTAGGGAGAGCCATTCAGTGATGCATTGTTTTTACAATAACAACTTATGAAGTCCATCTAACATAGCATCAAAGAATTTGGATTCACGTTGGTTAATTTATCCTTTTCTTTTGTAGCTAAGGAAACAGAAGCACAGAAATATAAGTTGTCAAACATTACAGAGGTAAGTAGCAAATTCAGTCCCTGCTACCTCAAGTCCAGAGCTCCTGCCACTCAATACATCATTCATTCACTATAATTGACTTCCTCAGTTCTTTTATTTATTTATTCATCTATTTAAGCAATGATACTTTGGGGGCGAGGGGGAGGGAACCAAGATGTTTCTAATAGTATGGCAAGATGAGAATAGCTCTGCCTCATTATTTTGAACATGTTAGAAATGTACTATATAAACCAAAACTCAACAAATGTCAAAAAATTGGAGAGAAAATAATTCAAAAGGAAGAGGGGGAAATTTTGAGGAATAAATTTAGCAGGCCCTTTTGGGACCATGTTCCCAACTCTCACTTATATCCATGTTTTGGGGTGTTCAAAGTGTCTGTTGACTACTTGTACTCTCTTTGGTCTTGTTGGCATAAGACTTAGGGATGGAGTTATTAACACTGTCATCCATGAACATCCATCATTTTTTCCCCATTAATGTCATCTATCATCCATTAGCTTTAGGAAAAGAAATTTACTAACAAATACAGAAAGAATAGTTAGTCCAAAACATTTCCCCACATTCCAATGATGAACTCTCCTATTTCACATGTAATTTATGACGCATGCATATAAGATACAGATGAAACAAAGTTGTGGTTCATCGGCTCTGGTTCTTTATTATCTCAAAGTCCTTTTATTAAGCCTATAGTTGATATCCTCCTATTATGCAACATGTCATGCCCCTTGAACTATTTTTATTCTCAGCTGATTCCCCCCCTCCCATCCATTACAAGCATCTCCAATCCTCTTGGCCACTACTGAATATAGTAAACACTGCTATAAATTCCAGAGGACATTGACACCCAAGTCCTTTGGCTCTGATAGATCTTCTGGATCTTTGAAGTCATGAGGTTACCTGAACTCTCTCTTATCAGAATATTATTTTGCCTAAGATGAAAAAAGAATAAATAGAAAAGACAAGTGGCTCCATATCAGAAACAGACTTGCCTAACTTGGGCAATGTTCATAGTTTACACAAGGGTAGGCAGTGGAAGGGGACCTCTGATTCTATCCTATAGACATCTCTAAATTATCTTGATTATTTTCCAATTGAAATGGAGAAAACATTTGAGGGAGAGGTGACCCCACTTGGTATGTCCATGTAGTTCCATCTTAACAATAAAAAGCAGATAATAGCCCAATGTGTTACATAACAGGACAATGTAATCTCTAAATTCATAACTCCCATTTGCTTCACTGGAAGAAGGAAGAGAATATATCTTTAATCTCTGAGTTATGTTGATGGTGGAAACTCAAATTTCATAAGAAAAAAAAACTAAAGGACCTAATAAATTTTAAAAGACTATGATAAATTAATTCCATAATCAATAAATTGCTAAAGACTCATTAAGCACCTACAATGTGCCAGGAACTGTGCTAGGCTCTGAGGGAAAAAAAAAAACAGATGAAACACAGTGTCTGCCCTCAAGGAGTTTACATTCCAGTGGAGGAGACAACATGTAAACAAATACATACACAGAAAGCTATATAAAAGGCAAATTGAGAAATAATTAACAGAGGGAAGACAGTAGAATGAAGAGGGTTTGGGGAAAGTTTCCTGTAAGTAATGGGTGTTTAGTTGGGACTTAAAGGAAGTCAGGAAAAGTAGTAGAGAGAATTGAAGAGAGACAACATTTCAGCCATAATGAATAACCAGAAAAAATGCTTGGACTTAAGAGATGGATAGGGAGTCTTTTAAATTGTTCATGGAACAACCAGGAGGCCAGTGTCACTAGATTTAAGAGTACATGTGGGAATTAAGGGAAGACTTAAAAGGTAGGAGGGGAATCAGTGATGAATCAGAGGTAGTTTATTTTACACATAATACCTCACACTCTTGCTCTAGAGATCAAGAAAAAAAAATTCTTTTTTAATTTTGTACCTATTAAGCATTGAAAGCCAAGCAGAATATTTTGTATTTGATAGTGGAGGTGATGTGAAGTCACTTTAATTTACTTAGTGACATGGTGGGAACTGCATTTTATGGAAATAACTTTAGTGACTGAATAAAGGGTGGATTGGATTCACAAAAGACTTGAGGTAGACAGACCCATCAACAGACTTTTGCAATAATCCAAGTGTGAGGTGATGAGGGTCTGTACTAGAGTGGTTACAGTTAGAAAAGAGAAAGAGTTGATATTATAATAAGAGATATTATAAAAGTGAAATCGACAGATTGGATATACAAGGTAGAGAGATAATGAGAAATCCTATATGTCTCAGGTTGTGAGCCTGAGGGACCACTCTTGATAGAGATTCTAGGTGGTAGGAGGGCTTACAGTAAAAGATAATGGATTTGGTTTTGTATACGTTTAGATTAAAATGTCAACTGGACATCTAGTTGGAGATATCTGAAAAGCTGTTGGATATGTGAGATTAGAGGGCAGTAGAGCAGTTGGGGCAGATAGGTAGATTTGAGAATCAGCATAGAGATAGTAATTAAATCTATTGGAGCTGATGAGATCCCTAAGTGAAGTAGCATAGAAGGAGAAGAGAAAAAAAGTCCAGGATAAAACCTTAAGGAAAACTTATAATTACAGAGCATGATCTAGAGTAGGATCCAGCCAAAGAGACTGATGAAGATCTGTCAGATAGGTAGGGGGATAAAAGTCCAGGAGAAAGAACTTCTGAGATAACAAAAAAAGAAAAAAATAATAATGGCATGGCCATGAGAGTGAAAATAGAAGGTCTAGTAAAAATAATTGGAAGAAAAGAAACATGGGCTATATAAATAAGTGCATACTCTGACCCAGCAATACCACTACTAGGGTTCTATCACAAAGAGATTATAGAAGTGGGGAAAAGACCCATATGTACAAAAATATTTATAGCAGCTCTTTTTGTGGTGACAAAGAATTGGAAATCAAGGGAATGCCCATCAATTGGGGAATCACTAAACAAGTTGTAGTATATGAAAATAATGGTATACTCTTGTGCTAAAAAAAAATGAGGAGCAGACAGACTTCATAATAACCTGGAGAGACTTACTTAAACTGATGTTGAGTGAGAAGAGCAGAACCAGGAGAAATGTGTACACAATTACAGACACAATGTATGTGTGACAACTAACTGTAATAGACTAGGCTCCTGTAAGTAATGCAAGGTTATAAGATAACTCCAAAATACTCATAATGGAAAGAGATCTCCATATCCAGTCTGAATGCAGAATGAAGCAAACTACTTGCTCTCTCTCTTTTTCTTGTTTGTTTCCTCTTTCTCATTGTTCACTCCATTGGTTATAATCCTTCTTTCCAACCTGACTAATGTTTAATGTGAAGGTTTTTGTAGATCCTGTATTTGATTGCATGCCTCCAATGGGGGGAGGGGCAGAGAAAGAGGGGGAGAAATTTTGAAACTCAAGAGATTGTGGAATTGACTGTTGTAAACTAAAAGTAAATAAATAAATTTTTAAAAAGAAAAGAAAAGACACACGTATTAGAGCTTTTGAGGACACACTCCAAAAAAAAGAGTTGGCTTAGATCAGAATCCTGAAACATCTTAGCAAAGTTGTGTGATGCAATTTTGAGTGTTTCAGGGACCCCTCAAGGACTGGGGTTCAGGTCAGGGTCATCTAGAAAGAATTCAGTGACTCAAGCATTCTGTAATTCAAATTGGCAAAGGATTTTTTATGCTTTTTCAGTGGGCAAAAGTTGTTAAGGAAGCTGCCACCTAAAAGGGGTACACTTGAAGTTTATATAGGTTAAACTACAATAAAATATACGCCAACTATGTTAACTAGGTGAAGGGAAATGAATTAGGAAATGATTAAGGAGTGGTCAGTTTTCCAAGGAATATGCACTTCTTGTATCTACCACGTAGGAGTTTTACCCAGAGTTTACCAGGAAAAGCCCTAGGGAGGGCAGAGTTGGGGTGGGGGCATGCAGCGAGGTGTATTTTTTAGGTCTGCTAACTCACTAAGTTAACTAGTGGTCAGGACTGACTGAAGATTTCCCAGGTTGGTCACCAATCAATGTTTTGTTTGGCAAGATAGATAGATGTAGGGAGTATAGATATGTTTGATGTCTAGAATACACATAAAAAGGAGCCTAGGATGCATATACTGAGGTAGGGAGTTGGTAAAGATAATCCAATGAGTACTGATTATCTTTATAAGCCAGTACAAAGCCAGTTCAAGCTAACAATTCCTACAGGTGTGGTTTGTTATTATACCAGGGAGAGAAATAAGTGTTTTGCTAGGTCCCACTTGTGAGTAATTGTTAGGTATAATGTCCTTGGGCTGGGGAAAAACTGCCAGGGACAGTGTTTTGAGGCCAAATACAGAAAAGTCAAAATACAGAAAATTAGAACACATTGTAGCATCACCAAGGTCCAGGTCAGAACATGTTACAACTTGGATTCATTTCATATCTGACTGGACTCAATTGTGAAGGTCCCTTCCAGCCCAGATTCTAAGATTCTGTGATCAATTGGAAAGACTGCAGGTGGGCAAAAAGAGAAAGATAACATTCCAAGAAAATCCATTCAAGATGGTACAGGATAATAAATCATCAATGACAAATGTAATATAGTATTCCAACTGTATTTGTTTATATGCCTAAAGGTAAAGAGAAATGGCTTACACTCAAGAATAACTTACCCTGAAACCTGAAAATAAAAGTCTTGAGAGAGAAAAAAAAACATTGAAGGTAAATACAATTGATGGTATCTCAGGATTTCTTTTGAGCAAAACACTTTTCCTTAGCTACTCTGAAATGCAAACATAGAAAACTTAAGAAGAATGAAGAAGCTAAAAAGAAAACATTTCACTTGTGAGTATTGACATAACTCTACTAGCAAGTAGGCTAAGGTCACATATGCCAAAATTATTCCCTATGGTCAGCCTAAATAGACATGCATGTGTGTTTGCCTACATGTAAATATATGCACATTGTGTATGTATATACATGTGTATATATGTGCATACACATATATAAGTGTGTGCGTACAAAGATGTATATGTGCATGTGCGTATGACATTGAAGGATTATTCAACATTATGAAAACCTGAAAATAATAATTTAAAACACTAGTAAATAATAACACATGATCCTACATTGTTTTGAAATATGAATACGAGGTTAATCAGTGGAATAGAATAAATAAGGAGACCTTAAATGAAATGCACAGCATCTTAGTGTTCTATAAACAACAAGAAAACAAACTACTAGGCTAAGGCCTCTACTTTCACGATTTTCCATGCTAGAGGTGGCAGTACTGAACTAGGGGGAGGTATTTAAATAGACCCTACTTCGAGTGGTATGATAAGATTGGGGATCCTTCACTTGTTAGCATTTAATACATAGTCACCTATTTAGGGAGAATTTCCTCCTAAACATTGAGGAAACAGCAGGATAAATCCTAATGAACTCCTTAGTCTCTGAAATTATTCCTTAAATCCAACAAGTAGTCACCAAACATTTAAGAATTTACCATGTAGGGGAGGCTAGGTGGCACAGTGAGTAGAGCACTGGCCCTTGGAGTCAGGAGGACCTAAGTTTGGATCCAGCCTCAGACACTTAACACAAAAACTAGCCACATGACCTTGGGCAAGTCACTTAACCCCAATTTCCCTCCAAAAAGTAAAAAAAAAAAAGAATTTACCATGTCTAGGGCATTGTGCTAGATGAGGAAGATATTGAGACAAAAATAAGAGAATCCCACAATCAAAGGGATTGTATTCTACTGGGAATAAATTGAGAGGAAAAAAGAGTTATCCATGAATATAAATTAGTTAGAAATAAGTTAAAATGAAGGTGGCAAGAATCTTAACATTTTTAAATATTAGGGAAGGTGTCAGATGGAATGTAATACCTGAGCTGAGACTTGAAGCTAAGTATTCTAAAAAGTAGAGGTGAAGAGGAGAACATTCTTCCCAAGCTTCCTTTAGGTCCCAGATAAAATCCCATTTTTTAGAGAGAGCTTTTTCCAAACCCTCTTAATAATAATGTCTCCCCTTTGTTAATTGTTTCCGACCTATCTCATATACAGCTTACTTTGTATGTTTGTTTGCATGTTGTTTCCACCATTAGACTGCAAACTCTTTGACAGCATGGACTGTCTTTTGTGTCTTTTTGTATTCCCGGTACTTATGGTGTCTGGAGCATGGTAGGCACTTAGTGAATGTTTACTGATTGATTGATCAACTCTAGGAATGAAGGTTACCTGTATGACTGCATGAACTCAAGATATAGACTGCTGAGTTTGTTGCTTATGTCTGGTTGGAATCAAGAATGCATTAAAAGGAGTAATATGATATAAGCTGAGAAAATTCACTGTAGACCATATTGTTGAGAACCTTAAAAAAAGCAGAAATATATATATTTCTATATAAATATATATTATTTATTTATTATATATTATATTTATATATATATTTATTATATATTTTATTTATATATATATAAATATATTACATATATATATATATACACACATTAATTTTGTGCTTTAGCTAATGAAAAGCTACTGAAGGTTTCTAAAAAAGAAGAGTGACAGGGCCAGATCATTTCAGCCCTCATTGGAAACATGAGCCAGAGAAAGAAGAGAGGGAAGGCAGGAAAAATAACCATGAAGTTATTACAATAGTCCATATGAGAGGTAATAAGGCCCTGAACTAGAGGAATAGCTATGTGAGTGTATAGAAGGGAAGACAGACAAGATTTAACACATGGAGTCAGAGATGGGGCAGGATGGAAAAGAGACAAGCATATTTCTGAGGGTATAAACTTTGGGGACTGGAAGGAAGGTTGGTAGGTACTGCCTTGATAGTAATAGGACAGGTTTAGGGGAGAAGATAATGAATTGTGTTTTGTCTATTTTGCCTATAAGACATTCAAGAAAAGATCTCTAGCAGGCTAACTTTGTAGAAATAGTTTAGGGTTGAATATATAGATTGTATGATCATCACCTAGAAGACCTCAGGGGTCCCATCCATCTCCAAAACGCTATCATTTGACCACCCTACAATAGTCTTCAAGATGTCTTCTATCTTTAGACTTTGTCTTCATAGAAAACACAACATTTTGACCTTTTTGTGTTTTTTAAATAACATTGATAGCTTTTGTTTCTCTATCACCTTTGCCCAAAATATCCCTCCCACCTCTACTACCCAGAAAGCTGCTCCTAATAATACAGGATAAATGAGAGCTGATGGAGAAAGATGCACAGACACAAAATGACACAAATTCAGAGAGATATTGAGACAGAATGAAATTGTTCAGAAACAAAAATACCCAACATATTAGGTAAGGATATGTAGTGTTTTAAACTGAGTCCTCAACTTCTTCAAAGAAAGAGGCAAAAGGTACATTCTCACATCTCTTCTTTGGGCCCAGTTAGTCATTATAATTATATAGCATGAAATTTTTATTTATTTTCTTGATTTTTAAACAATTTACATTGCCATCATAATTGTTGTCCTACCTGATAACTTGTAAATATATCAAATTAATTGCATTGTGTTATATTAGAAAAGACAGGGGGCTGCTAGGTGGTACAGTGGATAGAGCACCAGCCTTGGAGTCAGGAGGACCTGAGTTCAAATCTGACCTTAGACACTCAACACTTACTAGCCATGTGATCTTGTTCAAGTCACTTAACCCCTATTGCCCTGCCTTCCCCCCTCCAAAAAAAAAAAAGCAAAGAAAAGGTGCTCACCTCGGTGTCAAGAGACCAATGAATTATATATTATTATAGATTTACATTTGGAAGGGACTTTAGAAACCATTTGTTTCAATCTTTTCATTTTACAGATATGGAAACTGAGATTCAGAGAGATTATATATACAAATAGTACTCAAGACCACACAGTAAGTGGGAAACCAGGATTCAAATTGAGTTCCTCATTCCAACCCATTTTTCCTACCACTATACATTTTATAATCTCAAGACTTGGGTTCTTTCTTTTTTCATTACTTATGAATGCTCCCACATCCAAGTCACGTATCCATTTCAAGCATCAGTTTCCTCCTACTGTCTAAGGGAGTTAGCATAATTAATCTGTAACATCCCTTCAACCTCTAACATTTGATAAATCTATGAATTCATTTTCTTTTTTTCCCCTGCTGTCAGAGAAATTTGTTGTGTTGTGCTGAGCTTAACACTATATATAGCTTTTTTTTTTTTTTGGTTATAGAAATTAAGAGATAAGCAATCCTGCCTAAATCCCTTCCCCACTTGGAATCTTTTCTTTTTTTCAAGTAATGTATAAATGCGGCTCAATGCAAGAATCTAAACTTGGTATCGCCAGATAATTAAAAATATACTGAGGGAAATAAAAGTCAAAAAAATACTGTCATTTATCATGGACTTTGTGTCAAATCCTTTCTACATCATAATTCCTCAAATAGTATAATTAAGTTGTTTAAAATTTAATTATGTTAGGCATAGGTCATGAAATTATGAGATATGAATAATATTTTTATATCAACAAAGCATTGGCAAATATAAATGACAAATCACATGTTCTCAAATAACAACTCCCTTCAATGACTTCCATAAATAATATTTTAGCAAATTAAATTAAAACTTTGAAGAAATAAATTTTGTGCCCAAGAGATTACAATGAATAACCATAAATCATTTAGCAAACCTTTTCTCTGACTAGAGTCTTCATCTAAGCTACAGCAGAATGAGTTGCTGAGAGAGGTTATGAATCTCCTTCCATAGGTCTTCTGAAATAGGAGAGGGAAATGCCCTCAATGACCTTATAAGATGCCAGTGTTCTTCCACTGACCCCAGACATAATCAAGGTCGGATCCCAAGGATATTCAAAAGACAGAATAACTTTTAGAGGAGTTCTAGATTGCACAATGCATAGAAAATAAGGGTTGGATTTAAAAAAAAAAAAGACAACATAACTGAATTTCAATCCTGGCTTACTAACTGTATGACCCTGAGGGACTTAAAACTCTCTGTACCTCTGTTTCCTCATCTATGAAATTGGCATATTAATAGTACTTATCCCATAAGGTTGTTGAGAAGATCAAAGGAATTAACATATGTAAAGCATTTTATACATCTTAGAGCGCTATATAAATGCTAGCTATTATTATTAACTTGGGGTTTGTAAACATTTAAAATATTTTAATAACTATTGTAATTTCATTGATTGCTTTTATAAGCCTATGTATTTTGTTTTGTGTATTGAAAAAATAAATCTGAAAAAGAGTCAATTGACTTCATCAGACTGCCAAACGTATCCATGACATATAAAAAAAATTAAAGGTTAAGAAGTTGCTTTAAAGCCTTCATTACTTATATCTGAACCTTTGCCCTCAGCCAGGCATTGTGCAGTGATGATGAATTGTGCTCAATGTAGTGAAGCTGATTTCTGTCTCTGGGTGGAGTCTGAACATATCCTTGCCCTCATCTACAAAATGAGGAAGTTGGGTTTGAAGAGGTATCATGATGCATTGGAAAGAATGCTGAATTTGTAATCACTGGGACTGATCTAAGTACCTTATCAACTTTGACCAGGGTATCCACACCTTTACAATAGAATAATACTTGTACTAATTCTTTCACAGGATTGATATGATGATCAAGATAATATGAAAGACAAACACAAAAGCAATGTATAACAATAGCTTATGTGTATGCTGTGCTTTAACATCTGCAAAATACATTAGGTCATTTGTTTTTCAGATGATAGTATCCCCATTTTATAGATGATTAAACTGGGGCTCAGAGTTTTAAATGACTCCTCATTATCACATACTAAGAAGTGTCACAAATGAGCGATACAAACACAGACTTTTCTGATTCTAAAACAAATGTTCCTTCCAGTATACTGAAATCTATTATGTCTAGAATTCTTCTACTGTGTTGCTATTTTTATGCTTTCCCATATGCTAGAAATGATCCTGAGTTTTTGAAGACTATATTAGCAAATCTATATATTTTTTTTCAATTTATTATTTATTTATTTTACAGGTTTAAGTTGAATTTCAGGCAGTAAATTTTCTTCCCTGACACCAGTCATCTATTTGTAGAAACTATTTCAAAGGTCTTATATATGAATATTTTAAAAAATAACATTCTTTTCTTTTTAAACTTTGAGTTCTAAATTTTCTCCCTCCCACTCACCCTTACCCAACCCACTGAGAAGGCAAGCAGTGTGATATCATTTACATGTTAAATCATGCAAAACATATTTCTACATTAGCTATGTTGCAAAAAATAAGCAAAAGAAATATAAAGGGAAAAATTATATATCTATTTCTAATCAGAGTTATTCATGTCTCTCTTTAGAGGTGGATACCATTTTTTCATCATGAGTCTGTTGGAATAATCTTGGATCATTCTATTGATTAGAATATCCATGTCTTTCACAATTGATCATCATTACAACATTGCTGTTTCTAGAGGAAATGATTTCTTGGCTCTTACTGCACTTTGCATTAATTTGTAAAAGTCTTGTCATGTTTCTTATAGTACAATATTATTTCATCACAATCATGTCATAAATTGCTCAGCCATTCCCCAGTTGATGAGCATCACTTCAATTTTCAATCCTTTGCCACCACAAAAAGAACTGTGATAAATACTTTTGTACACATAGGTCCTTTTCCTTTTTTTTTTAATCTTGTTGGTATACAGATCAAGCAATGGTTATTGTCAAGTCAAAGTGGAGGAACAGTTTCATAGTCCTTTGGGCATAGTTCCAAATTGGTTTGCACGGTAGTTGGACCACTTCACAACTCCATTGACAATTCTTTGACCTATTTTCCCTTATCTCCTTCAGCATTTGTCATTTTTAATAGTTCAGAGGGTACCACAGAGTTGTTTTAATTTGTATTTCTCAATTCAATAATGATTAAGAGCATTTTATATGAATATAGACAATTTTTATTTCTTCTTCTGAAAACTGCCTATTCTCACATGAAAATGCTGTGCTTCCTTTCTATGAATAGCAATATCCTTAAAGTTTGGCACTGAGTTTGCCTACTTCATAAATCTGGTCTTATAGGAAAGATACTTTCCCATGAATGTCTAATGGAAGAAGACTCATTTTTATCTCTTTTCTAGAACATCATGTTTGACCAGGCACTACAGTTATTTGTTACCATTTATTCTCAGTGTCACCATTGACTCCAAACTTAAATTTGCTCCACATTTTCGATCTTTTGCCAAATATTCTCCTTTCTCACTCTACATCATGTCTTATATAGAATCTTTTCCCTCCACTCAAATAGTTGGCACCCTAGTAAGGCCTTCATCATATCTCACCTGAACTCTTTTATTCTCTTTTTTTACATGTTTCCTTTCCTCAAGTCACCATGCCCCCAATTTGATCCATTCTCTTCACACCTCTGCCAGTTTTCCTACAGCATCATCTGACCATGTGAACCATATGTTCAATAATGTTGCTTTTTAGCTCTACTTTTGTATCAAAGATAACCTCCCTTGTCTGGCATCATATTACTAAGCCAGTCATACTGTCTTATTTACAATTTTTCATACACAGTCCTCCTTCTCCCTTCTCCATGCCCTTCTAATGTCTTTTTGTCATCCTTCAAATGTTCTCTCTCCTAACCTTAACCCCTTAACATACCTGGCTTCCTTTGAAAGTTAACTAGTGACAATTTTTGTAGGAGGTCACTTTTATTGTACCCCCAGTTGCTAGAATCTTCTAGTCTAAGCTTACAGCTTACAAACTTTAGGGGTGTCTAGGTAGCACAGTGAGTAGAGCACCAGTCCTGGAGTAAGGAGGACCTGAGTTCAAATCCAGCCTCAGACACTTAACAAAAAACTAGCCGTGTGACCTTGGGCAAGTCACCTAACCCCAATGGTCCTCCAAAAAGCAAAAAGGTAAAAAAAGGAAAAAAAAACCCCAACAGATTAAAACTCTAGATGTAGCTTATCTTTACCACTGATATGCATGTCTTCTCCTCCATTAGAATGTAACCTCCCAGGGTAGCTAGGTGGCATAGTGAGTAGAGTGGCAGCAGGAGTTAGGAGGACCTGAGCTCAGATCCGGCTTCAGACATTTAACACACACACACATACACACATACACACACACAACCAGCCATGTGACCTTGGGTAAGTTACTTAAACCCAATTGCCTCCAAAAAGCAAAAAAAAAAAAAAAAAGAATGCAAGTTCCTGCAGAACAGGGGCTATAATGCCTGACACTTGTTTTTGTTGTTCAATTTCAGTCATGTTTGACTTTTTATGACTCCATTTGGGTTTTTTTTGGCAAAGATACTAGAGCAGTTTGACATTTCCTTCTCCAGATGAGACAAATAGTTTTAAGGGACTTGCCCAGGGTCATATAGCTAGTAAGTGTTTGAGGCTCAATTTGAACTCCAGAAGATGAATCTTTGTGACTTCAGTTCCAACAGTCTATTCACTTCTCAACCTAGCTGCCCCTGGCACATAGTAAGGACTTAACAAATCTGTGGTATAGATCAACTCTGTGAAGATAATGATGTGTATACCAACATATGTATTTATATGCATATATACATTTATACACATACTATATTTAACATATAGCAATGCATATACAGGCATACATGTAACATTATTATATATGTGTGCACATATATTCCCACAGTGGTGCAATGGTACCTGGGACAGCATCTTTTAAAAAGTAAATTATCAACAAAGATGTGAACAGTGATTAGTGATTGTCAGCAAAATACACAGAAGTCTAAGGAGGTAAAATGAGAGAATAGAAGAATTGTGTTTTGCAACTTCGTGCAATTCTTCAATCTTAAAGCAGGTAAAAAAGCATAAAAGTGGAAGGAACCATAGTTACCAATCCAATCTACTCTCTATGAATGAGAAAATGAAAGCCCAGAGAGAGAGAATAATTTGCCCAAGATCATTAAAAATGGTGGAACCAAGATCTGAACCATTTGCTTCATTTACTTCAGATGTGTGTACACAAATAAACAACATCAAAACAATGACAGAACAATAAATATGATTTCATAAAAGGGACAATTTTCCACAAGATTCCAGAAATATCTGTCATAGAAACCTTGGGTCTGAATATCGGCTATATTACTTTCTAATTGTGGGACTCTGGACAAACATTTCAGACTTCTAGGCCTCTGTTCTTTAATTTATATAATATAACATGGAACTGGATGCACCTTGAAGTTCATCTCAGATTTGACAGAAGGTAATTCTGAAGAGGTAGTGTAGTATGAAGGAAGGAGCCCTGGACTTAGAGACTGAGAACCTGGGTTCAGATCACGACTCTGCTATCTGTGTTATGCTGGAGTATTTACTTAACCTCTTCTCTTGTTTCCTCATCTGTAATAATAAGAATTAAAATAATAATATTAGCTAGCATTTATAGAATACTCATTTATATAAGACCTACTATGTGACAAGCACAATGCTGAGCTTTTTGAAATTATTAAAATTATCTCATTCGATCAAATGAGCTGTTATAAAAGAAAGGTCTTAGACTAGATGTCCTCTAAGATGGCTTTCATCTCTAAGTCTATGATTATGTGAACCAAAGCAACACACTCCCAAGCACCTAACAAATTAATGTAATGCTAGGCAATTGACTCTGAACCCTGATGAGTATCCTGGTGATCCCTCTAGGTTTGACCAATTTTTAAGGATTTATTATTATAGGCATATAATATAAAGCATTTGGGCAGGACATGATTAGGGAAAGGGGACTTCTCTATTTAGACAATATATTTGAATAAATCATGGATCACTGTGACATCAATTTCAAGCACACTATACTGGGATATAACTTTACCCAGAAAAAGCAAAATGAAGGCAACCTTAGCATGTGGATCATCTATGGGAAGATTTTGTTGGATTTATTTTTGTAGGAGTTAACTGTATTATTCTCCTTGAACCTGTCTGAGGTTACATTTTTAGGTTTTTTGTTTTTTATTTCATGTAGATTTCCAGTATTATTTTCTTCATTTAAATATTTCCATTGAACTTTCTAAGTGAAATATCTTTATACTTTTTAGTTTAAATTTTTATCTACTGATTTTTTTAGAACAGAAATTATATTTAACATGATCCTCCCTTTAGATTTTAGTTTATTTTATTTTTTAAGTCCCCCCAAAAGAGTTACAATTAAAGGGGAAGAGTGGTAACTGGCTTCAAAATCGGTAAGAATTGAGTCAAAATCCTGTTTTTGTGACACTGTGTGAGATTAATTTCTCATCAATCTCAAATAGTACCATTCAAACATTGTCCAAAAGTTGCTCCTTACTAAATATTTTTACGTGTTTTTATTCATTTACACAGGCTACAAAATGACAAAAAAAAAATCCTCCGTATTATAAACTCAGTTGAGGATGTTCAAATACATTATAATTAAAAATTTAAAGCACATAAAAACACTCAAAGTTATAGTATGATATAGCATTATGATTTCTATAACATATGATATACACATATATATATCTATGACAGAAATGATTTGACAAAGAATATCATAGTAATTATAAATTCTTTCATGTTGTATATCATATATGTATGCAAATGAAAATTCTAAAGTAAACAGAAAGAACCAAATCTATGATATTATATGACATGACATGATATTGATACAATATGCTATATCTTTAGTGATATATCTTAATGAAAATGCATGATAAATATGATGTGATAGACATTACATATCTATTATAGTGTAATATATGAGTATCCTATCATAATAAGTATTATATCACAGTACATTACTTTAGTAAATTCCTTGAAAATAATTTTAAAATTTAGAATTAAGCTTCTGAAATATTTTTATTTTGTGGTCATTGAAGACTTGTAAAAAGGGACAATAAAAAAGGACTAGGTCTTATTAACTACGGTAGTAGAGTATTTTCAACAATGATTAAGTACAATGTGAGATTGGGAGAAATGAATACATTAATTTTTAATCACTTACAAATAGAAAAAATTGCTATATATTATATACATTATACATATATACATGAATTTATACACATCACTATATATTACCAGCATACAGAATAGGACTTACTATTAAGTAAAATGGACACCTCTTTTAGACCAATTCTTTATGCAATCCTTTGGAATTAGTTTACATTTCTCTGATGACTCTTTCAGGTGTGGGGATAGAGGGCTATTAGGACAGAGTGGAAGGATAAAAGTTGTACCCTGTATATGCTCCTGCTGGTGGGAAATTTCCCTTCCATGTATGAGGGTTGTGGTTGCACAATTCACTTTCAACTATATCAGCAAAATCCCTTAAAAGACTGTCCAGAAATTGACAGAAGTGTGATTTTTATTTCCCTAAGAGATCATGTTCTATAAGGTAGCTCATACAGGAGAAATGGTGATCTCACAATAATATTAATTTCTTCCAATTTGAGTAACTGGAAGAAATAAGGCAAGAACTTAGCCTTTGACTTTTGTGATTACAGAAGAACTTTGTAATATATAGAAGTACTGGTGGGATCTGTCACTGACAGTAGCAGTGTAGTATTAATTAAAAATTAAATTTACTTTTATTCCAGATCACCTAGTTTATTGATCTCATTGAATTTCAGAGGGTACAAAGAGACTTTGGAGGCAGCTTGTTTCGAGCTACCTGTATAGGAATCCATTCTATGATAACTCTTACAAATGTTCATCTAACATTGTCTTAAAGACCTCCAGTGATGGAAATATTATATTCAAATTGATGTTTATACTTAGATAGAAAAGTTTATACTATGTGCAAAATACTGGTGTTCATATAAATAATGCAAATATAAAATTATTAAGTCCATGTCCTCAAGGAGTTCACATTGTTTTTTGGGGGTATAGGTTAGGAAAGATGTTCAGTATGTACAAAGGTAGATACAAAATAATGTAGGGAGTGATGTGAGTAGGGTAGTGATACAGATAACATGTCCAAGAAATATTTGAGAAAGGGGAACACTCTTTCAACCGAGTGAATAACCAAAAAGAATGACACACATTGATGGAATATAAGAATTCTGAAAAACAGAGAAGCAGCCAGAGTGCTTTGTGGGCATAAAGGATAGCCTGGTGAATGTATCGACATGGAAGATGGCATGTTAAATTCTAGCTTGGATGATTCATAGAGAATGTGAAAGGGAACAATGTCAAATAAAGTTGGAAAAGTAGACTGGAGCTAGACTATGCAGGGTCTTAACACTGTTCTGAAGAAACTCATTCCCTTTTTTCAACAAACCTGGATTGGCTACACTACAAGTTCCCCTCATTGTCCCCAGTCCTGCTTCTAGAGGACAAGAAAAACAAACATAATGTCATTTTCCATATAATAGTGCTTCGAAGTCTTGAAAGCAATTTTTATGCTCTCATCTTCTCAAGACTAAATATCCTTATTTCCTCTCACTAATTCTTTCACCACACTGATCACTTTCCTCTCCACATGCTCTATATTGTCAATATCCTTCCTAAAATGTGGTTCCCAAGTCTGAAGCCAATACTCTCTAAGAAGACTGGTTTAAACCAGTTCACTCTATCATTTATTTTTTATTTTTCTGAGAGTACTCAGTGACAAGTATAAGACAAATTTAACATGCAATTTTCATTTCTTCCACTTCAGAATTTAATGTGACAGTAGTGGCTCAACTTATAGAACACAGCGTATGCTGAATTTCACAGATACATTAGTATCCAGAAACTCCTGTGGTCCGACAGGCAGAAAGAAGTCATGATGTTCGCCTAATCGACTAAAAGCCCACAGAGTAGAGACTAACTCTACACTCCCAGCACTTCCTAACATACTGTACTCATTTTGTGAATACTGATTAACGATCATTTTTAAAAATAGTAATATTAGCAATTATAATGACCTGAGTTTCACATTGTGCTTTTTCTTAAGAAAAAATATCAAACCATTTTTAGACATTTGAGACACTTTTAGACTCTAGTTAGGTTCTTATAAGGAATGGAGTGTCAAATGATTGTTTCTGCATATGGTAAAAATGAGTTAATGATGGAACTGGGAGTTAAACTTTGAACTTTAGAGCACTATTTTGGATTGCATACATTTGGGGTCCCATAAATATGGGGAATTTAGAAATGGTAGATAACTGGGACAGGGGAGAAAAATTCAAGATGGCTCCTAGATTTGGCTTTACAATCTTTTTTTTTTCTTTTTTAAGCAATTGGGGTTAAGTAACTTGCTCAGGGTTAAACGGCCAGGTGTTTCTGGGTAGGTGCTGAGTGTCGGAGCCCGGATTCGATCTTCAGGTCATCCCGACACTGGAGCTGGTGCTCTTACTCACTGTGCTATGTGGCCACCCTGCTTTACAATCTTCTTAACACAGATTTGGAAGGTGGACTAAGTATAGCCACATAGTCCAACCAATACCTCCACAAAATTCTCTCTATGACATATGCAAAAAGTGGTCACTCGTGCTTTGCTTGAAAACCTCTAGTGAGAGGCAAAGGAGTAATGAGTAAGACAGTCCATTCCACTTTGGGATAGCTCTAATACTGGTAAGTTTGGGTTATTGTATTTCCATTATATCAAGTGAAAATCTACCTCTTTATAACTTCTTAAACATCAATCTAAGAGAGGAACAAGTCCTTTAACATGATGGAAAAGTCCTTGTTTGAAAGGCCTAAACATTCCAAATTCTTTGTACTAGACACATTGTGTCTAGATAAACTCAAGGCCCCTTTTGCAAGCTGGTTGTCTTATTCTTAAAGTTCTTCTGTTTATCAATTTTTCTTGGTAAAATGCGATGCCTTGAATTGAATAGAGGGCACCAGATGTTGTCTAAGTAAGTAAATCACAGATCTGCGGTCTTTCTAGTCTAGAGGAGGGCAACTAGAATAGGGAAAGACCTTGTTTATATTGTATGAAGATAAGTAGTAGGAACTTGGAATGTTT
Organism: Petaurus breviceps papuanus; assembly: GCF_028583685.1. Lineage (NCBI taxonomy): Eukaryota > Metazoa > Chordata > Mammalia > Diprotodontia > Petauridae > Petaurus > Petaurus breviceps. The sequence continues at coordinate 4,913,383 of NW_027185761.1, read as the reverse complement.
AAACTCAAGACAGGAAGACTTGGAGAGAGATATGACAAGTTTTGAAACTATTTGAAGAACTATCTGATTGGGAGAATGATTATTAGATTGATTAAACCTAGCCCCAGAAAGAAGAATGAGGAGCTTCTACTTAGGTGGAAGTTGAAGTTTACCTAAGTTTGTTTATGTTTCATGTAAAGAAAAACAAAATTAAACTAAACAAACTGCCTACCACTTAGACCTATCCAAAGATGGAACAGACCACATTAGAGAGCAGGTTTCCTTTCACTGGAGATCTGTAGTTGAAAACTGGATGGTCACTTATACTTATTAGAAATTGCAGGGGAGTTGACTTTTTCAGACAAAGATCAGACTGCATTGGACAATATTTTGGGGGAGGTTGTTTTATTCTATTTTGCATATGGTCTCATTCATCAGATCATTAGTTCATTAAAGAAAGGTATTATGTTTTTGCCTTGTTTTATATATTCCCAGTACTTAACACATTGCCTGGCACATAGTGAACATGTGATAAATACTTGTTGTCATTGCTAATATTCTTGTCGATCACAATTCCTTCTAAATCTTAGATTCTTCGATAGATATGTTATATCAACGATATAACAATGATATCAACGACTTAAATATCTATTTGGTACAATCTCTAATTTTACAGATGAGTAAATTAGGGCTTTAATCTCTTATCCTTTAGCTTTTGGTGAATAAGAAAGATAGTCTTGTAGATTATGTTATAAAGGCAAGTCTTATAAGTATTTGGAGAAGAGAAAGATTACCGGGAGATGAAGAAAGAGTTTAGCTGCATCACTTACCATTAGTGATTGCTTTGCTATTAGAAAACTGTCTGCTGTTGTTAGTTGAAATATTCTAATGACCTAGGGAGTTTGCCAATTTAGATGCCTGAAATAAACAAGCCAAGAACAACTCAATCTGTATTTCATGGCTGTATCACCAGATCTCTCTAAATGCGGGTTTACAAAAATGCCAACAGCATTCAGGTTCTTTACTTATGACCAGGAAGTTAACATGAATTTTTATATTTTTAAATAAATAAAACTTTATTTTAAAATGCAAAATAAACATTTGTGCTTTGGGTTGGACTATGCAAAACCAAGCAACAGACCAGATTTAGACACCAGGTAATAATGTGCCGATCTCTGGTCTATGTAGAACACCACGGATCAAAAAATCATAAAATAATAGAACTGAGAAAGACTTTAGAGAGTATATAGATCAATTCCCTTTTTTTAATAGCACATGTAAGAAAGAACCCCAGGCTGTTAATTTTCTTTTTATACTTTACATGCATTAGTGTAAGTTGTTGTCCTAATTATTGCTCTGCTCCTCTTAGTTTTTTCTTTAATTTTTTCCAGGAATTCTTGTTGGACTTGTATTTAATAAGCATTTTTCTTTGAGACTTTGTTTACAGTTGTTTTTACATTATTGTCTTCTTCTGGATTTATGTCTTCATCTTTTCTCTCACCAAAGTAGCTATTCTGTTGTAAAATTATTTTTTTATTATTTTTTCATCATTCCAGACTATGTCTCGACTTTGTACTTCATATAAAAGTTGGACTCTGCTCACTGGTGTTGTAATGCACTGCCCACACTTCAGGCTTTTTCCTGCTGCTGTTTTCAGAGCTAGTATTGGGGACATAAAGTTTTAATTGCTTCCATGTTGGTTAGATCATGGGAGAGGTGTAGTCACTTCTTTCCTGGTCTGTGTTCTGGTTTTTAGACAGGAAGGGCCCCTGGTCCCCTGAAGCCACAAATGAAAGCTCTCTTTGCCTTGCAACTGTGACTAGGGCCCCCTACTCCCTTGTGATGGATCCCCAATTCTCTTCTCCAAACTAGAACTGTGACCCAGAACTGCATATAGACAAGAAAGTTGCTAATATGTCTCAGTAGTACCCAGTTCCAGCAAAGGGTCACCTGTAATCTCTTTCTGACCTGTGGTCCAACACACTGGTCTCTGTCTCTGGGCTGAGAACTCCTCATACTGCTACTGTTGCTGCCACTGACTGTATGACCTCCAGATAAGCTTTTATACTAGTATCACAAACTTCTGCTGACCTCAAGTTTTCTTAGTTCAGAAAATTGACTCATTCTTATCTTTTGTTGGTTTTGCTGCTCAAAATTTTGATTTGAGGTGTTATTTTAAAGTTGTTTGGAGAAGAATATGAGAGAGGTCAGCTGCAATGTTTTTAATCTGCCATCATGTCTCTTCCTCTATCATGGTATGGTTAATTATTTTTCTTGAATTATTCGAAATTGATATTTCAATGGAAACATAATGGACAATAATAGATAATAATCAGTAGCATTTACATACTGTTTTATGGTTTGCAAAATATTTTACAAATATCATCTAATTTTATCCTCACTACAATCATGAGTGGCAGGTGCTATACTGGTCCCTGTTTTATATAGCTAGTTAGCTGGCTAACTATATATTATATTTTATTATGATGTCCCCATTATCCCCAGAACTTAGCACAGTGCCTGGGACATGGTAGGCATGTAATAAATTTTGATTGATTGATTGGTTTTCATAGATGAGGAAACTAAGAAATAAAACTAACTGCCTAGGATCACAGAGCTAGTTACTGTCTAAGGTTAGATTGAAACCATTTGCTTAATTTCAGGTTGACAGTATGCTAAGAGCTGTCTTTAGAGTTGGCAGAGTAGATAGAGCTTCTGAATGGATGGACCAATTCACAGCTCCAATAAAGTGTGTTAGTGTGCTCATCTTCTGGTAGTTTCAACAGTGTTGACTTCCCATTTGGGAGTATTTTTTTTTTCTCATTCTAGGGGTGTGTGTGCTAAAACCTCTGAAGTTCTTTTATTAGATTTATTTTCTTATCATCAATAAGTTGAAGCATGTTGTGAAATGATCATTGTTTTAAATCTTCTATTTTAAAACTTAATTTAATATTCTTTTACAACTTATCAATTGGAGAAAAACTTATCCTTGGTTATTTTAAATGTATATATATATATATATATATGTATATATATATATCCTTTTATGTCACTAGAATTTACAGGCACTAATGAGTAAATAAAAATCTGAGCCCATAAGCTATAAGCTTTTTAAAGATGAAATCACTAATACTATTTGCTTTGACACTTTTGCCCTGTATTTTCTCATGTACTTAAATTTATATGTGATTTGCAATATGACAGAATCATGATTTAGTGCACACTTCATCCATACTTCAATGCTCCTGATGCAAGCCTTCCCCAGTCATATGTAGATTTCACTTAAGCAATGCTTAATAGGATTTTAGAGTAAAGCTTTAAATAGCCTTGTTTTCCATCTCTAATTGTCATGTCCAATGGCCAAATGCATCCAGTGTTTCTAATTGAATTCATTTGTTTTATCCTCTGATCTATGGACCTTGCAAAACACTACTAACATAAGATGCCGCATCAACGGATAGCAAAATGCTATTTCTTTCTTGCAAATACATGAACATACAATCCTAACTAATGGTGGTTTTAAATCCCTAGAGATTATTAGTAAAGGCAATATTGAAATTGCAACTGTTATAGCAAGGCTCAAATTTCCAAGCAATTGTTAGCAATATATATAATACAAAGGCAGCTAGGTGATGTAGTGCATATGGAACTAGGCCTGAAATCCCACTTCTTTTCCACTAATTTTAACTATTAAATTCTACTTTCACTCTTATCCTCCTAAAAGTTCCCATAGAGGGTTAATCTGATATGCTGAAGGCCCTTCCATAATTTCTCCCAACATTGTGTACTAATGGAACACTCCAGAAATGTGTCATCCCTTATTTTTATCACATTACCAAACCATCTTGATTTCTGTCATATAATTTGTTTACTTCTTTTAATCTTGTTTTTCTTCATTGTTTATAATGGATTTTTTTTTACAGCCTGCCTATATCCACCACACACTTATCCATTGATCTATCCTTGATCATTTTTAGTTCTTCAGAAAAATAAAAAGATGTCTTAGATTTTGCTGTCATATAGCAACATTGATAAAATATATTTTAAAAAAATTTTATGGGAAGTGTGGGATAAGGAAAAGGGCTTAGATAGGTGGATAGATAGGTAGAGAGATCATGGATTAGATAGTAAATTACACATATATACATTCTTATCTACTATATCTGCGTTGTGCTGCAACCGAGGCCACACAAAAGTGCTAATTATTTTTATTTTTTCTTTGCTTTATAGTATGCCATAGACAAATATTTAGATCAACATCAAATGGCAAACCTATATCTTATGTATCTCACCATAATTAGAAAGACTGATACTCAGAAAGTAGACCTGGGGTTTCCTCAGGAACATATTTGAAGGCTTTCTGTAATGGTAGAAAAGTGCAAAGTTTCAGAGTTTCACTGTCATTGCCAGAGATGACTGGGGTGTTCTCCATGACTCCATAGAGATTCATGGAGATTTTGGGACTTTGGGATGAGGATAATTGCAATACAGAAATTTGCATAAAAGCAAATTATATTCAAAACATATAAGTTTAATTTTCTATGGTAGAGTTGAATTTCCAAGACCAGAAATTGTTCCAAGTTAATATAGAACATACAGCACCATTTTTTTCTTCCTTTATGTACTAGGAACATAAATGGATCTCTTGCAATAGGTGTCTCTTATCCATATTAGATTCTCTAGAATCCATAACAAAAATAACCCTGATCAATAACCTTCCAAAAATAAAGATCAGTCAAAGAATAAAAAAATGAGATGTAGGCTCACCAAAAGACTGGTGGGAAGCCAATGGGAATTTGAAAAATCTGTTCCTTGTTTACTTAGTAGATGAAAGGAAATGAATAGTGTTAACTCAGATAGGAATGGTTGATACTAAACCATATATAAGGCTTCCTGAGTGCTGCATAATGACTTATAAAACCACATGTTAACATTATGTCTTGTATTTGTATTTCATTTATTTTGTCAAATATTTACCAATCACATTTTAATTTTGCCAAGGCAATACTTGGGAGTATCGGGATGTAAATATTTGATATATCAGATCTGAATTGTTCACCAAAGGAAGCATCCAAAGTTGCCAACTCTGATATGCCAAGAACCATGAAAAGATGAGTAATTAGAAATGATCATTCTAAACCTAAGATAACATGAAAGTTTGGAGAATTCTCTCTCCCAATATTTTAATAGATTAGAACAGTCATGTGACTCTAGTCTCACTGCTCTATATCTCAAATACCTATGATCAGAAGTTTTCATTCTAGGTTGTTGTTTTTTTAATGATAAAACAGCTGGTGAATTAAGTTAATTTGGTGAGAATATCAAATCATTGCTTTGAATTTCTTGGGAAAAATATACCACTTGCTGGTTGATTAAATTTCTCACTTTCCACCTATTTAATTGTGTTATTATATATTCACAGCTTGTGCTTCACCCAAAGGTAATTTTCTTTTAAAAGTTTTAGAAAACAAACCTTCCAAATACATTTTAATTTCTGGGGAAGTGAGTGGGTTGGGGGTGGAGAAAAGGATGGAAGAAACAACCCCACAGTCTCTTTGGGAGGTTGGATTTGGGGGGGGGGGGCATGGATAAATCAATAGAGCTCTACAAATAACATTTCAAATGATACTATTTATCAATGATAGTTAAAACTGTAATTATGTAAAGAAATAAACTTTTAAAAGAGCTGAAAATATATCTACATATGATAAAATGACTGATTCTTGGACAAATAGATAATTTTCTATTTAGGATATGGATATGGTATTGCTCTAGTCAACCACAGTCAGACCACATCTATAATACTGTCTTCAGTTTGCATGTTTTAGAAATAAAACTAAAAATTAAAAAAAAACCTAGAAATAAAACTAGAAATAAAAAAATAAAACTCTAATTAACTAGACGTCAACCAGAATGGTGAAGGGAATTAAGTTCACCCTATTTGAATACTGAAGGAAGGAAACAGAAATATTAAACCTGAAGAAAAGTAGACTTAAAAATAACATGAAAGATATCTTCAAGAATTTGAAGGTAGGCAGCAGGAAGAAGGACAGAACTTGTTTTGCTTAGTTCTAAATGATAGAATTAAGAACATGTAGAAATGGCAAAAATAAATTTAGGCTTGATTTAAACTTTTTTTTAAAAATCCCTAATACATGGAGATGGTGAAAAATACATTAGGCTGCCTTGGGAAGTAATTGGAAGTCACTCAATGAAAATCTTAAAAGACAGGGTCCCTGTTTGGGGAAAATACACATAGGATTCAGTGTAATATATAAACTAGACCACAAATACATTGAGATCTCTTCTAATTCTGAAATCCCCTAAGAAATTAGGGAGGCCATGTGATGAAGAAAAAAGTATACTGTAATACCTTTTTGGATACTTGGGTTACTTTAGCCAAGTCATTTCCTTTCTTTGGGCTTCAGTTTCTATATTTGTAAAAAAAAAAAAAAAAGAAGTGGATTAGATACTATCTAATGTACTTTCAAGCCTTAGTAGTCTTTGAGATCCATTTATAAAGAAGATAAAATAATTTTGACTTCCTCAGGTTACCTAATCTCCAACTCTAATTTCTCATTCTACAGAAATAAGAGATAATGAAAGAAGAAAAATTCATGAGAAGACATTATTTTTCTAATAGATTGTGGAATGTCTGATTAAGGTCTTGAACCTCAATATTCAAATTTTTCTGGGTTGCTAAGGGTTTAAAAAATGTTGACTTGCTACTCAAATTCAGAAATTACAAACTAGTACTAGAAGCCAATTTATTAATTTATCACCAATTCACAAATACTAATTATTCATCAATATTACCATGTCAACAAGTTGCATTACAAATATAATGTGTAAGATATTATGTTAGTTATACTTGGTGTTTTAAAAGGGACTGATAAGAAGACTTGAAATTGTTAGTGTACTTTAAGATTTACAAAGTATATTCTATAAAATAAGCTTTTGAGTTAGATAATGTATGTACTATTGTCATTATTTTACAGATGAAGAAACTGAGATGCAGATAATATAAACAACTTGATCAAGGACACATAAGCAAAAAGTATAAGTACAAAAATCTATTTGACAGGCTGACTAGAAAAGAAACCATTTTCCAACAGGCAGCCTATGCCTTTTGTGGAAGAAGAAACCTATATAAATTGAACAACTTTGAGAAGTTTATAAAATCTGTCATTTTCGGGAAAGGCACATTATGAATTGAATACACCTTAATGTGAGCCCATATAAAACCCATAAGTGGGAATATTAGTGGGACTGCTCTGGAAACCAAAAAATGTTACTACTGTGGTTTCAAATGTCATAGTGACAACCTCTCTTTCTTCAACCTATCAAAATAATCCAGATCTTCCAGTTTTCATGAGATTATCTTCTGGTGCATTATTTATTGTGTACAACTTGTATGGTCACCATCATAATAAGGAAATATAATTTAATAAATTTGATTTTCTATAAAGCACTGGAAAATTTTAGAATCCACTTAATTTCCAAGCTGAAGATATTTAAGTCAGCATATCCTTTAGTCAGAAAACATTGGGTATATATAGTAACAAGACTGGTTGGGGTACCAGTGGAAAAAGCTGTTATCATGTAAAAATGTAAATATAAAGATTATATCAGAAATGATTCACCATCAGGATTTGGACCTGTTTATTAGCATTGAAGAGGGAAAACAAGGCACAGTAACAAGAGGTAATACAAAGGAAAGAATAACATAATTTGATGATGTATAGGATTAAAAGGCAAAGAAATGAGAAGAGTTAAAGAACAGAAGCATCATTTGCATTTATAGAGGTGGAAAATTAAGCCTTGCTTCCTATGGTTCCAGGTATTCTTTCTGCCTCTTCTCTATACCTGGAGTGCTCCCTCTTCTCTATTCTGACTACTGAACTCCTCAACTTCTTTTAAGTCCCACATAAAATCCCAGCTCTTATGGGAAACCTTTCCCAACCCCTTTAAATTCTTTCCTTCTGTTAATTATTTCCCATTTATCCTGAATATAGATAGCTTTGTATATATTTGTCTGAATGTTATCTCCATCATTAGATTGTAAATTACTTGAGGGCAGAGAGTGTCTTGTGTCTCTTTTTTATATTTTCAGAATTTAGCACAATGTTTAGTATCTAGTAGTTACTTAATAAATATTTACTAAATGAAATATCTTAAAAATCAGGGTGCCTCTGACATGAATTTCCTCTACATACATAATCTAAAACCAATTGTTTCTTTGATTTGGGATCTCTTTCATGCTATTTTATCACCTGTTGTAAGCAAATATAGGACTGGGAAGTTATGATCCAAATATGGCAGTTCCACCTTCTTTTATAGAGAAACATTTCTTATAATGATTGATACAAATTCCAGGACGTTTGTTTTAAAAGGCCTATTTGAACTGTGGGCAGCAAACTTCCACCTTTTCCTTTTCTAATAATTGTTATAAAGAATTGCTGCCTTCTAAGTAAAAATCCCTTCTCCTGTTACCATTCACTACTCCTTCATCCTCCGCTACCTCAGTCGTAACTCTCATGTTTCTACTACTCTGTCTCCCCCTTCCATCATGCCCTTTGAAATCCCTATTATATTGCTAATTAACTTTCATTTTGTTCTTGATGAAATAATATGGGGATAAAAAAATTAAGTACATCTTATATTCTGAGCCCTATAAGATACATTTCTTTGCCTCACACTCTCCATTTTCATATATTCAAAAGAAAGAGGTCATCTCAGAAGGCTCTGAAACCCACTCCAACTTTTCCAGCACTGAATGCTATTATTTTCACCTACTCCCCACAAATTCTACCATAATTCACCTTTCTACCTTTAAGGTTTTTTTTTTACCTCTATCCATAATAATCAATGTAGATGCTGGTTGTATCTATAGGATACAGCTGGTCCCCTCAGGCAATTTGCTCTCCCTTCTCAAGATTTTACATCTTTTCCTCCACTCCAATACTTGGCCACATCCATAGAGACTTCAAAATGCACACATATAAATGTGTCCTCAGTTATCTTGGCCTCCTAATTTATCAACCTCTTAACTTCCATCAACTGCACCTTCATTCTACCTCAGTCATACCTAATAACAATCACACATTTGATCTCACCTTTACCCTTATTTTTTGTATTGCCATGATTCTCTTTCTGATCACAATCTCCTTACTCTTCTTCCTCTTCCTCCCTCCTCCTCAACCTATTTGGCACCCTCACTGTAACCTCTAGCCACTCCTTCCTGCTGTACCCTTGCATGTTGTGTTCTTACATTCCTCCCTTGACATTATATTAATCCAGGTTAATGTGTTCTTTCCTTCAGTTTTTAGCCCCCTTATTCCACTAATTGTCATGCTTCAAGGATGGGTCTGATAATGTTAGACACTTGCTCAAAAGTCTTCAAAAGCTAATTCCCCCAAGTTAAAGTACATACCCTTAGTTTTTCCTTTCCTTCTTTCCCAGTGCTCTTTAAATACCTTATGTGTCAGTCAAATCAACCAACACGAAGTTGACAGAACATGACATTCTATCTGCTCTCTCTATTCCACAAATTGTCCCACATTTCTAAAACACAGTCTTTGTGTTTCATTAGTTTTGCATTCACTTAGCCACATGCAAATTACATCCTCTGATTAGAATATAAGCCCCCTGAGGACAGGACCTGTTTCATTTTTGTCCTTGTATACAAAGTGTCTAGCACAGTGCTTTGCATTCAGTAATCACTTCATAAATGACTAATGAATTGAACCCAATTTAGCAAATCCTTCCATCCCAAATCAAAAAGCAAGAACTCCACAGCTAGTTTTACTCCTGAATGGAGGAGGGATTTCAGTAAAGCCAGTTTGCAGTTATTGCCCAAGTTCCCTGTTATTGATTCAGTATATGCATGACTAATTCTTAACTGGTAGCATTTTAAAAAATTTCCACACACCTGCTATTAGACATTAACATGAAATCAAGTAGGTACTTACTGTATATGGAACCGGGCTTTTTTAGAGTCACCAAATGAATACTGTGAATTTTACCTTTGCCTCTCATTATAGAATTTTCTCTGGTTACAGAAACACCTGTGCTAAATAGCTTTGTGTTGATTAACTTTAAAAATATCTGGTGCTATCAAAGCATCTCACTTCATCTGTATGCTATGGTAATCTACTGAACACCAAGACAGAGATAGAGATTAATTCAAGCTGACTGCCAAGCTGAGTTTTCTTTTCTTATCTGAGAGCATATTAGGTTCAGTCAGTAGATGACATTTGGATCCTGGATGTATCACTTACTGGCTGTGTGATGGGGGAATGGGGTCCATCAGTTCTCTGCCATCAGACTCAGTTTTTCATTGATAAAACAAGTATAATAATAATAATAATTAGTATTTGTAGAATACTTTCATATTTACAATACTCTTACAAACATTTCTCATAGCAACAACTCCTTGAGGCTTAACTATTTTTGTTTTGCTTTTTTTATTTCAGTTTTTTATTTGTTTGTTTTTCAGCCAGGATCATCCATGAAAGTTTTCCAGTGTGGTAGACCTTGCTAGACTTGAATGGTAAGGTCATCCAGAACCCAGTGTCACCTTCATTCCATAATGGTGCATTGGTAAACCAAAAGCCTCAGTTTTCTTTCTTTTTTTCTATTTCTCTTCCTTTCTTTCCTTCCTTCCTTCCTTTTATTTCCTTCCTTGCTTCCTTTTTTTCTTATAATCAATTGAAAAGCTGTTATTGAAATCCAGTTCCTTTCATTTTTAATTCAATATTCTTTCTACCATGCTGGTGGAAATTTATGGTCACAAAGTCAAAGACATGGATGTTAAAAATCAAGTTCTACAGACTTCATAAGAGAGAAAACACCTTGAAAATGAGGGAAATAACAGGAAAATTAGTATCACACAGTCTTTAACCAAGTTTCATACTGTTTCTTTCTAAGTTCTCAGCCCAACCCATTTTTCTTCCTTCTATTTTTTGTCCCCTTTGTGGGACATACAGAAGTGTCAAAGACATAGGAAAGTCATTCTGTTATATATAGCTGGGGGAGTAGAAGATTGTTTCTTATTTGGGATAGGGCAGCCAGTGGGAGGAAACCCACCTACCATTTCAGAGCTGTAGATTTTAATTAATCGTTCTTGCTAACTAAGTAATAGCTGAGTTATTTCTGCCCTGATGAAGGAGAGATTGTCCTGCCATAATTACCATTATGCTCCTTCTGCTATCTTTAGACAATCATTTCCTTCTCTTCCAACTATATACAAACCTTATGTTTGGAAAGGATCTGATAGCTATTTTAACCAACCTGTCAATTAAGTGACATTCCTTTAGATCTCATAGCACATTCTAAGTCTAGTATTTCAATGTAAAATGAGTCTTTCCAATCCATGCAACACAACCTGTCTCTATGTGACTTCTTCCTGTTGTTCCTGGTTGTGTACTCTGGTCTTCTACTAGTATATTTGCAAGATCTTTGCATTCATGGATCAGAGAGTTCTATCATCGCCTTTGAAAGTATACTACACAAGAGGCTTCCTATTCCACATACCCAACACTGAGTGCCACAAAAAAAAAAATGATAAATATTGATCTACTGACCTTCCCATTGTCTAACTCACTAGCTATGGCCCCAGTAAGTCATGAGCAGAATCAAATCACTCTTAGTTAAGAAAGATTAAATTTATCACAAGAAAACAGTATATATATATATATATATACAAGGGTGGTAGGATTGTTTATGAGTCTACATTCAATCTTTATATCCTATTTAAATATATATGCTTAATAAAGTAATACCATGTGCAATTGCAATTCTTTCCATGTCTTCTATTGACCAAACTCAAAACCTCAGTCATCTTGTATGCCTCTCTCCCTGTCAATCATACCACTCACTATTTGACAAAAAAATCTTTGCAATAATTCTTATACCTATTTCAATTTTTTTTAATACTTCAAATTGGTACCATCCAACTGAAGGTCTCCATTTCCCCTTTCTGATATAAAAATGAGCATTCTAATCTATGAAACCAAGGGTGAGACAATAGATGGCTTTTGAAAGTCCTAACTCAGACACTTAATATTTATGTGACCCAGAGTAAGTCACCTAACTGACCTCTCAGGAATCTATACAACCCTTTAAGACTATAATTTTCAAAGAAAAGAGTTTCTGCAACTGAATTTTTCTAAGTTCTGGTTCTTATCCCTTATCCTAATTAGTTTCTGTCTTTTGACTCTCGATTCTCTATTTATTCTTTTTATTTCCTTTTTGGAGGGCAGTTGGGGTTAAGTAACTTGGCCAAGGTTACACGGCTAGTGTTTTTGTGTGTGTGTTAAGTGTCTGAGGCTGGAACCGAACTTGGGTCCTCCTGACTCTGGGGCCGGCACTTTTGCTCACTGTGCCACTTAGCCATCCCTACTCTATTCTTCACAGTACCATCAGATCAGTCTTCTTAAGGCACAGTTAAGTCATCTCAACCATTGAATAAAAACCTCCAAAAGTTCCCCAATGGAGCTAAATAAGATCCCAAGTCTTTCCTTAATATTCAATGAGTAAAAGAATAGAAGTGCCCTAAATATTCAATTCCCTCAACAATCTAGATCCACCCTATCTTTTCAACCTCATCTATCATTACATTACTACACATACACTCTAGACTTCAGTAAAACTAGAATATTTGTCATTCCTTGGCCACATATGGGTATCCTGTCTTCATGTCTTTCCTTCTATCTACAATGTTCTCTACCAGGACTGTCAATTTAATCTTTACCTGGACTTCAATTTCTAGCTCAAATTTTTCCACTCTGTCAAATATTTCTCTGATCTGCTCAGCAAGAATTGATATTTCCAGGAGGAAGCCAGGAAGCAATGGCGCTGCACGCAGGGGAAGGCTGGAAAGCGAAGCCACAGGGTGGGTAGGGAGGAGGCCTGACCAACAAGGGAGGCAAGTCATCCCACCAATCACAATGGCCACTACCAAGCCTTTCACCAAAGAGCTGGGACTGAAAAGAGAAAGGTAAGAACCAAATGCAGGGCCCCTGTCCAGGACAGCAAATACTCTTGGAACTATCACTCCATAGCCCAGAATTTTTTTTAAAAGCCCCTATCAGGACTTCCAAGGACCAGGATGGCAAAGTGAACTCAGTCTGCTCCATCGCACACTCCCCCACCTCAAGACCCTGTAAACATAGTAACTACTGCCCCAGGGCAAAACCCTCAACAGTACAGGCTTGGGAACCCTACAGGAAGGGCATGACTAGGGCTCTGCCTCAAAATGGGTAGAAAGCAGATTACAAAAACTCTGGAGTCCTACTATCCTCAGAGGGAGGAACCAAACTCAGAGGGGAACAATGTGGACTCCACACCCACAGCTGAAACATCAACAGGGAACAGGTCCCAAGCACATAAAGCTCTACTAGATGAGCTCAAAAGGAACTTTGAAAACCAAATGAGAGAGATAGAAGACAACGATCAAAATTGCAGAATTAGAAAAACATTGTAATGAAGAAAACAGCTCCTTAAAAAGAAAAGTGTATGGTATGGAAAATGAGCTCCAAAAACTAACCAAGGAAAATGATTTGCTAAAAATCAGAATCAACCAAATTGAAACAAACAACTGTATGAGGAAACAAGGATTAGTCAAACAAAACAAAAAGAATGAAAAATTAGAAAAAGAGGTAAAATATCTCAATGGAAAAATAACTGAGCTGGAAAAGAGATCCAGGAGAGATAACCTGAGAATCATAGACCTACCAGAAAATCATGATGAAAAAAATGAGCCTGGACAACATTTTCCAAGAACTCATTAAGGAAAACTGCCCTGAGATACTAGAACCTGAGGGTAAAATAGAAATTGAGAGAATCCACCAGACACCTGCTGAAAGAGATCCCAAGTTGAAAGGTCCTAAATATTTTGTGACCAAACTCAAGAACTACCAGGTGAAAAAGAAAACACTTCAAATGTCCAAAAAGAAACAATTCAAATATCAAGGAACCACAGTGAGGATTGCACAGGATTTGGCAGCCTCTACGCTGTAAGATCAGAGACAGTGGAATTCAATTTTCCTCAAGGCAAAAGAGCTCAGGTGACAACCAAGGATCACATACCCAGCAAGACTGAGCATATTCTTCCAGGCAAAGAGATGGTCATTCAACAATATAACAGATTTCCAGACCTTTCTGAGGAAAAAGCCAGAGCTCAATGGAAAATTCAACCTCCAATTACAAGATGCAAGAGTGACATAGAAAGGTAAACAAGGAAAACACACACACACACACACACACACACACACACACACACACCTTGTTATTTAATAAGATCAAAGTGTTTATAGACAAGTAGAGGGTATGAGTGTAAATTACACAAAATGACAATTCAAAAAATCTTATAAAGAGCTACAAAGGGACGGCAATGGAAGAAGAGGAATGAATGAAGTGGAAAAGTGTAAATTATGCCACACAAAGAGGCATAAAAACAATATAGCAGAGGAAAAGAAGGGAGGGAGATGAGTATTATATGAGCTCTTCCCTCATTAGGTCTGTTGCAAGCAGGGAATAACAACCAGTTAAGCATAGGACTCTATGGAGAAGAGATGCAAAATGTATCATATTAGAGGGAAAGAGGAGAGGGAGAGGAGCTTCACATGATATTTGTTCCTGAGACTCTTGGTGCGAAGAAGAAATAACATACTTCATTAAGTATAAAAATATCCTACAGGCAGTAGGAGGAGGAAAGGGCTACAAAAGTGGGGAGTGGTGAATAGGGAGTAAAGAAGTAAGGGAAAAGGGGAGGAAAAGGGAGGAGGGCTGATAAGGAAATACTGAGAGAGGCATTGGTCAAAAGGAAAACTATTAAGGAAGGGAAGGGAGAAGGGTAGAAAAAAATAGAAGCATTAACAAGGGAGGGAATAGGATGGAGGGAAAGAAACATAATAATCATAACTGTGAATGTGAATGGAATGAACTCTCCCATAAAATGGAGGCAGATAGCAGAATGAATTAAAAACCATAATCCTATAATATGCTGTTTACAAGAAACACATCTGAAACAGAGGGATACACACAGGGTAAAGGTAAAAGGTTGGAGTAAAATATATCATGCCTCAGCTAAATTAAAAAAAAAAAAGCAGGGGTAGCAATACTTATCTCAGATAAAGCAAAAGCAAAAATTGATCTAATTAAAATAGATAAGGAAGGAAACTATATCCTGCTAAAAGGCACCACTGAGAATGAAGCAATATCATTACTTAACATATATGCACCAAGAGGTATAGCATCCAAATTCCTAGAAGAGAAGGTAAGGGAATTAGAGGAAGAAATAGATAGCAAAACTATACTAGTGAGAGACCTTAATCGGGAGATTACCCTCTCTGAGCTTCATAAATCTAACCTCAAAATAAACAAGAAAGAAGTTGAGGAGGTGAATAGAATTTTAGAGAGGGTAGGTGTAACAGATCTCTGGAGAAAAATGAATGGGGATAAAAAGGAATATACCTTCTTCTCAGCTGTACATGGCACATACACAAAAACTGACCATTTATTAGGATATAAAAACCTCACAATTTAGCGCAGAAAGGTAGAAAAATTATAAATGCATCATTCTCAGATCATGATGCAATAAAAATCATATGCAATAAAGGGCCATGGAAAGACAGACTAAAACCTAATTTGAAACTAAACAATTTAATCCTAAAGAATGAGTGGGTCAAACAAGAAATCACAGAAACAATCAGTAACTTCATTCAAGAGAATGACAATAAAGAGACAACATACCAAAATTTGTGGGATGCAGCAAAGGCAGTTCTTAGGGGAAGTTTTATATCCCTGAGTGCATATATGAATAAATTAGAGAAAAGAGAGGTAAATAATTTGGGCATGCAATTGAAAGAGCTAGAAAAAAAAAATGAAAATCCCCAATTAAATACTAATTTAGAAATACTGAAAAACAAAAGAGAGATTAATAAAATTGAAATTAAGAAAACTATTGAATTAATAAATAAAACTAAGAGCTGGTTTATAAAAAAAAAATTAAATTGATAGACCCATAGTCAATATGTTAAAAAAAAAGAAAGAAGAAAACCAAATTATGAGTATCAAAAATGAAAAGGGTGAACCTACCACCAATGAAGAGGAAATTAAAACATTAATTAGGAATAATTTTGCCCAGTTGTATGCACATAAATTTGACAATCTTAGTGAAATGGATGAATATTTACAAAGATATACTTTGCCCAAATTAACTGAAGAGGAAGTAAATTACTTAAATAACCCCATCTCAGAAAAAGAAATTGAACAAGTTATCAGTGAACTCTCTAGGAAAAAAATCTCCAGGGCCAGAGGGATTTACTAGTGAATTTTATCAAACATTTAAAGAACAATTGATTCCAATACTCTACAAACTACTTGGGAAAATGAGTAATGAAGGAGTCCTATGAAATTGTTTTTATGACACAAATATGGTATTGATACCTAAATCAGGAAGAGATAAAACAGAGAAAGAAAATTATAGACCAATCTCCCTCATGAATATAGATACAAAAATTTTAAATAAAATATTAGCAAAAAGACTACAGCAAGTTATCACAAGAATAATACTTTGATAAGGTAGGATTTATTCCAGGAATGCAAGGACGGTTTAATATTAGGATCATATCAACAATAAAATTAGCAAAAACCACATGATTATCTCAATAGATGCAGAAAAGGCTTTTTGACAAAATACAACATCCATTCCTATTAAAAACACTAAAAAGGATAGGAATAAATGGAGCTTTCCTTAAAATAATAGGTATTATCTATTTAAAGCCATCAGCAAGCTTTATATGTAATGGGGAGAAGCTAGGAGCATTTCCAATAAGATCAGGGGTGAAACAAGGATGTCCAATATCACCCCTCTTATTCAGTCTGGTACTAGAAATGTTAGCAGTAGCAATTAGAGAAGAAAAAGAAATCAAAGGAATCAAATTAGGCAAAGAAGAGACCATGCTATCACTCTTTGCAGATGATATGATGATATACTTAGAGAATCCTAGAGAATCAAGTGAAAAACTACTTGAGACAATAAATAGATTTGGCAAAGTTGCAGGATATAAAATAAACCCACATAAATCCTGGGCATTCCTGTATATTTCTAATGAAATTCAACAGCAAGAAACAGAAAAAGAAAACCCATTTAAACTTACTGAAGACATTATAAAATATTTGGGCATCTATCCGCCAAAACAAACCCAAGACCTATGTGAACACAACTACAAAACACTTTTCACACAAATAAAGTCAGATATAACTAATTGGAAAGACATCATTTGCTCGTGGCTGTGTTGGGCTAATATAATAAAAATGAAATTTTATCTAAATGAAATTTTATATTAAGTGCCATACCGATCAGTTTACCAAAAAACTAATTTATAGAGCTAGAAAAAATAGTAACAAAATCCATTTGGAAGAACAAAAAGTCCAGAATATCAAGGGAATTAATGAAAAGAAATGTTAGGGATGGTGGACTAGCTATACCAGATTTTAATCTGTACTATAAAGCAACAGTCCTCAAAACTTCTTGGTAAGGGCTGAGGAATACAGTAGTGGATCAATGGAATAGATTGGGTACATGAGACTCAGCATTCAATGACTATAATAATCTACTGTTTCATAAACCCAAAGACCCCAGTTTTTGGTATAAGAACTCACTATTTGACAAAAACGTCTGGGAAAACTGGAATATAATATGGCAGAAACTGGGCATAGACCATTATCTAACACCATATACCAAAATCAAGCTTAAATGGGTGCATGATCCAGGTATAAAGGCTGATACTCTAAGCAATCTGGGAAAGCAAAGAATAGTTTACCTGTCAGATTTGTGGAGAGGGGCAGACTTTATGACCAAACAAGAATTAGAGAGCATTATAAAATGCAAAATGGATTATTTTGATCACATTAAAGTGAAAAGCTTCTGTACAAACAAAGCCAATGTAACCAGGATTAAGAGGGAAGTGGAAAATTGGGAAAGAATTTTTACAACCTATGTCACTGATAAAGGACTCATTTCTAAAATATACAGAAATTTGTGTCAAATCTCTAAGAATACAAGTCATTCCTCAATTTATAAATGGTCAAATGATATGAACAGGCAGTTTGCAGATGAGTAAATTAAAGATATTTTAGATATTAAAGATATAAAAAAATGCTCTACATCACTATGGATTAGATAAATGCAAATCAAAACAACTCTGAGGTACCACATCTCACCAGTCAGATTGGCTAAGATGACAAAACAGAAAAATGAGAAATGCTGGAGAGGATGTGGACAAATTGGAACACTAATGCTTTGCTGGTGGAGTTGTCAACTGATCCAACCATTCTGGAAAGCAATCTGGAATTATGCACAAAGGGCTATAAATAATTTCATACCCTTTGACCCAGCAATAATACTTCTAGGGCTGTATCCCAAAGAGATCATGTAAGTGGAAAAAAAAGATCCATATGTATAAAAATATTTATAGCAGCTCTTTTTGTGGTAGCAAAGAATTGAAAATTGGGGAATGGCTGAACAATTTGTGGTATATGCATGTTATGCAATACTATTGTGCAATAAGAAATGAGGAGCAGATGGACTTCATATTTACCTGGAGAGGCTTTTAGGAACTGATGCTAAGAGAGAAGAGTAGAGGCAGGAGGAATGTGTACACAATTACAGACACAACGTATGTGTGACAACCAACTTTGATAAACTGGACTCTTCTCAGCAATCCAGAGACATAAGTCAAACCCAAAAGACTCATGATGGAGAGAGATGTTTACATGTAGAGAAAGATATGAGATTGAACCAAGATTGAAGCAAACTACCTGCCCTTTTTTGTTTTCTTGGTTGGTTTTGTTTCCTCTTTCCCATTCTTCATTCCATCTAGTACAATCCTTCTTTAAAACCTGACTAATGCATAATGCATATTATACTTGATTGTATGCTGCCATGGCGGGGGAGGGGAGGAGGAGGAAGGAAGAGAAAATTTGAAACTCAAGGAATTGTGGTAATGAATCTTGTAAACTAAAAGTAAACAAATTAATAAAGACAAAAAAATAAAAAGAATTGATCTTTCCCTTCTCTGACCTTCAGAGAAGTTGGCAACCCTCTTACTGTGCTTTCAAAGTTAACCTGGTATTATATTTCTTTGTTTGCATTTCTTACCACTCATGATGGATTATAAACTATCTAAGGGCAGAGATTATGCATTATTACTATTATAATTTTTCCTCCACAATACCTGGAACAAATTTTGGAACATAGTAAGGCTTCAACAATTAATGTTGTCAGTGAAGTATCGGAAAACAACTGTGGAAAGAAGAATACAATCATTTTTATTCTGCCTCTGAGTAGGAAACAGAAGCTCAACATGGACATTAGGGATGGTTTTCCCTTTAAGTATAAATTGATGCATTGTAATTTTAAAAAGTCTTAGAGTGACCATCTTGCTGAGTAAAAGATTACTTTGTGTTTGCATCCAAAAAAAATCCATCAGGAGATAGCAATAGCCTTAAGGGAGAAGCTCATTCAAGTATGATAAGTAACACCAAAATCACTTTAGACTTCGTCCCAGCACTATTCTAAAACTACCTAGGAAAATGAGCAGTTCTTACTACAGTGCAAAGCTTGGGCCCCTTATCTATGGCAAACATTGGACTCTCTGAATTCATTGTCTAATCTGAGAGGTCCCATTCAATCTCTCTCTTAATCCAGAGAAATCCATTGTCTTGACAATGGTTCTATTTAAACATTATCAGGATTCGAATTTTATGATGAGATTTTTTAGAAGAAGATGCCATCAGGTCATGAACCAGCCATTTGATTGTTGTGGGTACTTGCTTGACTCATACAGATGACATGGAGAAGCAGATAACCATGGAACATGGAAGTTTAAAAGGACTTTTAAGGTCATCTAGTTCAACATCTACACGAACATGATCCTTTCTGTAGCCCAATCATTCTGGGGATCACTCTCTTAGTATCCACATAATAGATCAAAAAGATCTCTAGCAATTTAGGCCTATGTTGGGTTCTATCAGAGGACTTTTGGCATATCTTATATCTCCAATATAACATGAATCTGTTTTCTATTCCCAGCTTTGCCACTAATCCACTAAAACCAAACTTTGGGCACATACTTAAGCAATTTTCATTTTTCTCCTCTATAAAATGATACGTTTTGGAAAGTCAAAGCTCTACTACCCTTTTTATCCCTAATGTACTGTAATTTCATATTGACACATAAAATACTTGTCAAAGTACTTATTATGTGGTAGGTACTCCAACAGAAAGAAAAGAGCCATCATCTACCTTCAAGAAACTCACATTCTCTTCAAAGAAATTATATTGGGATACAAATAATCATAATAAATCAACTAACATGAATTAAGACCCTGCTATATGCCAGGTACTATGATAATACAAATAAGCACTTACTCAGTGCCCAGAAGAGATGCAAAATTCAATAAAAGATTTGAGGTAGGGGAGATCATTGCACTTTTCATCTCTACTTTATACAACTCCTCTTTTTCTTCCAATCTGCTCAAGCACTACCTTCTGAATGAAACCTTTCCTAATCCCCCCAAGTTGTATTTATCCTGCAAAAATTTATTCTATATACACGTAAATATATATATGCATATATACACATATGTGCATATACATATATATGTACACACATACATATATGAATTCTATGTCCACTGATGAATTATAATTTCCTTGAGAATAGGTTTGTTTCATTGTTTTGTATTTTTATCTCTAATGATCTGGCATAGTACCTCATCTAGAGACAAAGCTTTATGAATTGATACAACAATTCGGATTTATACTACAATGTCACTAAATGCTACATTCACTTTGTCCAAGTGAAAGGACTAGTTGTATGGCCCAAATAAGGTTAAAGAGAGGGGAAAATATTTCATATATTCAATATAGGCATATATGTATACATACATATATACATATATATACACAGAGAGAGAGAGAGAGAGATGGGAGGCATCTGTTGAAGCAAAAAAAAAAAACCTATAAACAAATATGTGTCCATTTGGTAATGACAAAACAAATTGTGGTTTGAATAAAATGAGATATTGTGCTATAAGAAATGATAATTAAATTCAGAGGCACTTAAGAAGGCATGAATTGATGCAGAAGGAAGTATGAAAAAGTAGAAAACAATTTATATGAAGTTTACAATAATTATGTAATACAATATTCACATATTTCAGATCTCTGATCAATTTAGTGACCCATAAATACAGAAGACATATAATGAGCCACGTCTCCCAAGGAGGAGCAGAGAAGTGATAGACTATAGCTATGGAATGATGCATACATTTTTAGACATGGCCAATATATTGATTTGTTTTGTTTAACTAAATTTATTTATTATAAGAAAGGGTTCCATTGTAGGATAGGGAGAATCACTGGGAAATAAAAGTGATGTCTGAAGAATTTCAAAAATATTTTTTAAAAAAGACTATGAGCGATCCTTAATTCAAATAAATTTTATTTAACAAACATTTTGAGGAGTCTAAACAAAGCAATGTAGTTGCATAGAAAGGGTCATAGACATAAATAATACATAGTTCCTATTCTACAAGAGTTCATAATCACTAGAAAATCAAGTATGCCTATAAAGAAATACGGTAAAAGGGTTGCATGTGAAAATGCATAGGAGGTATAACATATTATAGTTCTCCTATACCATCTCCTTGTTTCTGGCTAAAAGTAAGTAGGAAAAACATTCTAGACATAGGTAGAATTGTGTGAAAATTATAATATAGGGGATGAAAATTATAATCACAGTTGACATTCTATGAATATTTGCTGATTGAGTTAGAGCTTTAAAACTTGAAAAAAGTTTAAAATACATTCTAAATATCCTAGACTTAACAGATAAGTCCCAGGAAGTTTCCTAAGTTAAAAAGAAGCTAAATGACTTGGTATTGGAGGAGGAATTTGAACCCAATTTCCTTCTGACTCTAAGGCAAGTATTCTAATCATTACGCAATTCTCCCTGACATATATAGTCACTGTACCCTGATCACTCCACACCTTACCCAGATGCTTGGATTTGCACTATTAAAATTTATATGATTCTTGTAAGTTTTCCCTCCTCTTGGAATCCTTCCTATCTATCATGTAGTGTCAGTTCTGTTTTAATACTTGTAACAAATGTGACTTTGTTCTAGATCACTCAATATATTAATAAATAAAGTATAACTTGAATTTGGGGTTTGCTAATACATAGAGAAAATGAAGAAAACTATCACATATCTTCTTAGGAACTGTAGGTGGTGGAGGGCTGGTCCCAAACAAAATATTCCTTTCCCCCTACCAACCTTCATTTGGGGATGTATGGGGTGTTAAGGGTGGTATAGTATCTCTGGTATAAGGGCTTACTGAGTCCTTTTCAGAGCTATTCATCCATCTCGTATCTACCTTTCACCCAACTCTCTCCTGTGGCCCCAAGAAGCTATGGTATGCACAGCAGCCATACCCTGGCAAAACCATCTCAGTAGATGCTCTTGACCAGGTTGAGGGTAACCAGTAGGTCACAAACCCTTTAGTGAATTAGGGGAGTATCTACTCCAAGCATGTGAAGACTCCTCTCAGTTGTAACGGGTGGATGAGAACAATTTTTTCCAAAGGCCATGAAGGTGACTGAAGCAGGCACTGTGGAACACTCAGAGGTTTGTTAGACATCTAAGATGCCAAGGTCATCCACTACATCCCAGATCATCTCCAGTCATTTTGATTTTTGTCTTGCAATTGGACTTCAATGACTCTGGAAGAAAGTGAAACTGATGACTTTGCATAACTCTGTCTCACTTAAATCCAATTCATGCACAAATCAAGACATTACCCTGTGATGTCATTGGTCCTCTTTGAAAATGAAGGACAAACAACATAGGAATAGACTTAGCCTTTCTTCCTACCTAGTTGTCATCAACCTTGCCAGTCTAGAACCCGTGGACACTGGGGCACAGGTTGAACAGTAACCCAAAGTCATGGTAAGAGCCATTGTTTATCAAAGTATTTGTTTATTCCTTAGACATTTGAAACATATTAACATGTTTCAATTACAGAGTTTTTGAATGTTGTGCTTCTAACCCCATTTTCCCCATAAGCTCTATAGTTTTATTTATTTACAAAAATTACTCTACCACAAATCAATTAGCCATTCCCTAACATATGGACATCTACTTTGTTTCTAGTTACACACTACTATAAAAAGCTTAACTGTGAAAATTTTGTTATTAATGTAAATTTATAAATTGTTTATCTTTTTGAGTTCTGTGCCTAGAAGCAGGATCTCTAGGTCACATGACTTAGATATTTTAGTGATGATCTTAGCATGATTCCAAATTGCTCTCCAAAATGTTTCATAGCTCCACCAATTGTATATCACTGTGCCTCTCTCTCCAAAACTATTCCAAAGTTGACTTTTCTCATCTATTGCTATCTTTACCATTTACTGAGTATGCCTGGCACATACATAGTTGCTTAATAAAGGTTTATTCATTAATTATGAAATAAAAGCTGAGTTGCTTTGATTTGAATTTATTTTATTATTAAAGATTTAGAAATTTTATGACTGATAATGCTTTGCAATTCCTATTTATTTTTAGAACTCAGAACATTCTTTATGTCCTTTAACCATTTATCTAATGTGGAATTGAATTTGGCCATATATTATGCTAGCTTCCTATATTTCTTGGATATAACTACCTTATAAGATATATATGATACTAACATTGTTTTGGGACCAGTTAGGTGGCACATAATATTGGACTTAGAATCAGGAAGACATCTTCATGAGTTCAAATCTAGCCTCAGACACTTAGTAGCTGTGTGACACTGGACAAATCACTTAACCCTGGTCATCTCAGTTCTTCATCATAAAATGATCTGGAGAGGGAAATGGAAAACCACTTCAGTAATTTTTGGCAACATAAACCTAAAACTGGGTTCATGGAGAGTCAGACATGACTCAATAAAAACAAAGACTTCTCCCCCTCCCATTAGCTTCTCTTATTCATGTCTTAGTTATATTGATTTGGTTTTTGAAAAAGTTTTTCAATTTCATTTAATAAAAATTACCTACTCTTTTTTTTCCTTTGTGATAACTTCTATTCTTTAGTAGTTTAAAATTTCTCTCCTAGTACTAACTGTAAAAGTTATCTTAGGTAATATCTTTTTTTGTTTTGACTTTTAATATCTGTGAGATTTTTATTCTTTCAAGATAAATGATAAAAAATGGAAAAGTTTCCATATGTCCTGATGCACATCTTTTTTTCTATTTCCAATACTGAAATTGAAGAGCAATATATATGCTTTATTTATACTTTCTATGCTTGCAGTTACACTTTTCCTTCTTATATTTTCTTACCGTTTTAAAAGCATTTTCTTTCTCTGTAATAAATAGAAAAGTAGTGATTCAAGTAGGATTAGAATCAGTTTTTCCCCTTAACCATTTTGGCCATCTTGCTTTCATTCTGTTTGGAGTATAAAAGCGACATGTGAATAATGCACCACACTCTAGTCTACTCATTCATGTCAATATGAGTTATCAGAAAATGTATAGGTTTTGAACAGTGGGTTACAGTTCTGATAAAAACAGTTGTCTTAACCGTCCCATGATAACATATACTTTTATGGATTACATCAGTTCATTTGTAACATACAACAAGGGATCGTAAAAGACCTGTAGTGATCTGTGGCATGCTAGGCCAAACAGTTCAGAAAATGTCTTGAGCTAGCTTTAAAAATTACCTTCTTTCCCATTGCTCTAGTCAGCAGAAGCTATATTCGTTGCTACAATGTTGATCGAATAGATTTGGGGTTTATGAGATTTAAAAGGAGTGGACTGGGATTGATTTTATGATTAGAGAGTATGGTACAATGGAAAGTATGTTGAATTTAAGAGTCAGAGGACCTTGGTTCAAATTCAAACATTGGCACTAACTAGCCAGGTTACTTTGGGTAAAACATTCATTTCCTTTGGGATTTGGTCATATGCAAAATTAAAAGGTTTGGATGAAAGGGCTCCTAAGATTCCTTCTGTCTCTAAATCTATGACCTCATTACTAAATGACCTTTAAGATACCTTACAATTCTCAATCTATGTGCCTATGATTTTCAATTCAAATCAACTTCAAAAGAATTTATTAAATGCCTATTGTAACATATGAAATTGAGCTTTTTTGGAGGGGGGAAGGCAGGGCAATTATGGTTAAGTGACTTGCCCAAGGTCACACAGCTAGTATGTGTTAAGTGTCTGAGGTCAGATTTGATCCCAGGTCCTCCTGACTCCAGGGCCGGAGGACCTGCTCTATTCACTGCTCCACCTAGCCAACCCTGCATATGAAATTTAGACATCTAACTCTAATCAAGGTTCATTGTGTATACATACTAGTAGAGAAGGAAAGAGAAAATTTGTAAACAGGAACCTAAAATTGCTCAGAGAATATAGCAAGAGCTAAAGATATTTGTTTAAAAATTTGTGAATGTTAAAGTACTACATTCATTAGTATGGAGAATTTGTGTCATATATTCCAGCAATACACAGAGATAATTGTTAAATTCTCAATGTTAAATTCTCATTAGCATCTGAGAAATTGGCAAACTTTGCAAATCAGTGCTTGATTTATTGTGATGTTAATTGTTCAGACCTAAGAAAGTGATGGATAAAATATTAATAAGGCAGATTAAGCTTAAAACTGTGTCTCATAAATATGTATCAAGGTATATATATGTATCCATATGTATATATAGGCTTATGTAATATATACATATATACATGCATATGTTTATACATAAATATGTTTGTATCTATCTATCTATCTATCTATCTATCTATCTATCTATCTATCTATCTATCTATCCATCTATCTATCTATCTATCATCTATATGTAAAGGCCTGGCTATTAAACATTTACCAAAACTTGGCTAGTTGTTCCCATTCAGTTAACAGAAAAGACCAAAAGAATCTTAAAATATACCTACTTGGGGTAACAAAGGTGTTCTG
This sequence comes from Petaurus breviceps papuanus, assembly GCF_028583685.1. Classification (NCBI taxonomy): domain Eukaryota; kingdom Metazoa; phylum Chordata; class Mammalia; order Diprotodontia; family Petauridae; genus Petaurus; species Petaurus breviceps. The sequence goes on along the minus strand of NW_027185761.1, from coordinate 4,887,364 downwards.
ACCCATAATAGTTTATATTTACATGTTAATCTTAAAATGGATCCCTAGATTATTCAGAAAAACATAAAAGCTACCTATCATGTCTATTTTTCAGAATCCTCAGAAAAAAATGGGAACATTATACTGATCTGAAGAACTCTCCTGACAATTACAAAAATATAATTAAAATGTTACATAAATCTGATTCTAAATTATACTAATATTTGAAATGAATTTCAAATCTCCCTTTAAAGTTGAAAAAAGAGCCATTATGATACAAGGGAACACACACTAGATTTGGTGACAGATGAAGTGGGTCTGAATCCCAGCTCAGCTGCTTACTGATGATGATGATGATGATGATGATGATGATGGTGTTGATAAGTGTTTATCTAGCACCTATTATTTACCAGATGCTGTGTTACATAGTAGTTCAGTCATATCTGCAACTTTGTGACCCCATTTGAGGTTTTTTTTTGGTAAAGATACTAGAGTGGCTTGCCTTTTCCTTCTCGAGCTCTTTTTATAGATAAGCAAACTGATGCTAACAGGGTTAATTAACTTGCCCAGTATCACACAACTAGTTGGTTGGTTGTTGTCCTTTATGCTTCAAAAAGACCAAAATCACACAGCTCTGTCAGGGTTAAGGTACAGTATGTCCAACTTTGGTTGATCATACCAATATGAGCTCAGAAGTCTCTACCACATGTCAGGCAGAGATAGTCCAGAATAACATTTGAAGTGGAGATGTCTCTGAATTTGCATATCTCATGTTTCTTATGAACTTCTGTAATTCTGCTTTGCTCATAGAGGACAGCACCTTTTTTGAGGCTGAGTGGTCTGGTGCCAGTATCTCTTATGTCTCACAATCAATTTCAAAGTTCTTCAGAGAGACCTGAAGAGTGTCCTTGTATAGCCTCTTTTGACCTCTGTTCAATCACTTACTTTGTATAGTCTGTGTAAAATACCAGTCTTTTAGGAAAAACATATGTTCAGCATTAGAACAATGTGTCCAGCCTACTGGGGTTGCACTCTCTTCAGTAAAGTTTGAATCCTTGGCAGTTCATCTCAAGGAAGGACCTTATTTTCTTTTTTTCTTCTTTTTTTGTGAGCAATCAGGGTTAAGTAACTTGCTCAAGGTTACATGGCCAGTTATTTCTAGGTGTGGTGCTGAGTTTCAGAGCCCAGATTCGATCCCCAGGTCATCCCAACACTGGAGCCGGTGCTCTTCCTCGCTGAGCCACCTGGCCGCCCCTAGGACCTTATTTTCTGAAACTTTATCTTGCCAGGTGATCTTTCCAAACTTCCTAAGACAATTCAAATGAAAGTCATTCCATTTCCTGCCATGGTGTTGGTATATTACCCAGATTTCACTAGCATAAAACAATGAGATCAATGCAACAGTTCTGGAGACCTTCAGTTTGGTAGGCAGTCTAATTTGTCTTCCTTCCCATACTTTACCTCAGAACCTCCCAATAACAGAGATAACATTGTCAATGCATGCATCAATCTCATAATCTATGTGTATCTCCCTAGAAAATATACTGCCAAGATATGCAAATATTGGTGGCATTCAGAATGTCTCCATTTGCTGTAACTGATGGTTCCAAGTGGTGTTTTTTGGCCGATAGAGACCTTTCGTTTTCTTGGAGTTGTCAGGCCAACCTTTCAGCAGAGAATTAACCTATATTCAATTTCCTCAGCTTCAGAAGCTGCATTGAATGCACAACCATCTGCAAACAAAAAGTTGCACACCAACTCTAACATGACGATGTCTGACAACATCATTGAAAACATCATGTTAAAAAGCATGGGAACAAGCACACAGCCCTGCTTTATTTCATGGTGACTGTGTGAGAGCATCATACATTATCAAGAACCTGTCATGGAAGTGGCATCTAATACTGACAAACATCTCCACGCAATAAAATTTTGCCAGTCTTCCACAACCTTTCAGAATTGACATTGTCAAAGGTCTTGGTCAGATGCATGTACATAGTGGAGAGACCTGCTTTTGTCATTTCTCCTGGAGTTATAAGGCAGAAAAGACCATATTGACAGTTCCTGGGCTCTTCCTGAAGTCATACTGACTCTTAGACAGATGGCCATCTTCCAGGTGAAGGATCAGTCTTTCAAGGAGGACTCTGGCAAGAAGCTTGCCAGCAATAACTAAGAGAGAGACATCCCTGCCTCTATTTCCTATAAATGTTGTAGGACAAATTATTTCCTTTTCCATTTTTTCTATTTGCCAAATTCTGTGTTGTTAAGTTGTTTAGCTGTTTTTCCTGTCATGTCCAACTCCCCATGATCTATTTAGGGTTTTCTTGACAAAATTATTAGAGTGGCTTGCCATCTCATTTTCTAGATCATTTTACAGATGAGGAAGCTAAGGCAAACAGGCTTAAGTGACTTGCCCAGGGTTTCACAACTAGTAAGTGTCTGAGGCCAAATTTAAATTCAGGAAGATGTTTTCTACTGTGCCACCTAGTTTTCCCTTCCAGATAATGTGCTAAGTTCCAGATAGTATGTTTACTGCTTTATACATATTATCCCATTTGATCCTCACAACAATCTTGGATAATAGTTTCTATCATTATACCTTTTTTTATAATTAAGGAAAGTGAAACAAGTTAAATTATTTTCCCAAGGTTGTGGAGCTACTAAATGTCTGAGACTGAATTTGAATTAATATCTTTCTGATTCTAGGGTAAGAGATCTATCCATGGTGAAACCTAGCTGCCTCTGGCTGTAAGACTTTAGTTAAAGTACTTAACTACTCTATTTTGCTTAGCTATAAATTTGTATACTAGACAAAATAATCTCTACAAGTCCTAGAAGTGCTATCAATCTGTCATTTTCTCATATATCCCAACATTAGAGCATCTGCTGATAGCATTTCGCTAGCCTGGAATTCTCTCTGCCTTTCCAATTACTTAAATCCTATCTGTCTGTCAAGAAAACATTCATCTTGCTTTCACCATAAAGTCTCTTCTGACAGTATCAGTCTACTATCATCACTCCTCCAAAACAGTTCCTGTATCCTTTGCTTCTGATCTGATTAATTTGATATACATTATGAATTGCTACCATATTATTATATTGACAAGTTCCTGTCTTATCAACCCAAGTTGATATTAAGCATTTTTCAGAACATATCTTAACCCTCTTTGTTTATGTAGTAACCAGTGTAGAACTTTTCTAATGTTGAGTGATCAGTACAAATTTACAGATATCAATGTACTATTAGAAAGACAAATTGAGGAATTACTAGAAATATGCCAAGATTTCTATGAACTGATGCAAAACAAGACATCAGAACAGGTTGTGATATATGAATGTAATGGAATGTTATTGTGCTACAAGAAATGATGAGTTGGCTGACTTCAGAAAAACGTGAAAAGACTTATATGAACTGGATGCTGAGTGGGGGAAGCAGAACCAGGAAAACATTATACACAGTTACAGGCACATTGTGAGATGACTAACTTTGATAGACTTGGCTCTTCTCAGCAATGCAAGATTCTAAGACAACTCCAAAAGGCTCATGATGGAAAATGCTATCCACATCCAGAGAAAGAATTGTGGTATCTGAATGCAGATCAAAGCACACTATTTGCTCTCTCTTTCTCTTTTGTTTTGTTTTATTTTGCTTCTTCTTTCTCATGGCTCATTCCACCAGTTATAATTCTTCTTTATCAAATGACTAATGTCAAAATATGTGTAATGTGAATGTTTATATGTATAGACTATATCGTATTGCATGCTGCCATGGGGAAGAGGGAGGAAAGAGGGGGTAGAAAATTTAAAATTCAAAATCTTGTGGAACTGAATGTTGTAAAAAAATAACTTAAAAAAACAAGACATCATAATTTAATGGATTAAATTTTACAGTCACATAAGAAAATAGAAACATGCTTAAACATAAATAAAATCCAATGACCAGTCTTTCTCCCATAGAAGAAATTATATAGCACACCCTCCTTTTTTGTCTTGGTACATAGGTAGAGGACTATGCATGTAGAATAGTCTACCTGCTCTCAGATTCAAGTAATTTGCCTATTAGTTGTGATTTATTTTAAGGGAATTTATTATATAGGAGTATTTTACAGTCAAGAGTGTATATTGAGACATGACTGTAATATAAAACCCAAAGTCAAAAATAAAAACTAAATAGATATTCACTGATAAAAATATTATATTCTAGGCAGAGGATTTGAAACCAATATAAGAAGATGTGAGAATCATATGTAAATAGTGTTTTGGGGTTATCAAATTGAAGGGGATATTGGATAAAAATTTTAAAATTTTTTCTATGTGCCATGACTGAAGGCTAGCACAATCACTCCCTAACCTCATAGGATCTCCTAGGTTGAGTTGGGTGACAAAATGGCTCATACATTACAAATGTATTTAAAACAATCTATTTATATATTCATACATTTTTTATCTTGCTACTAGCCATAGATAGAACTTAATGCCATTTTTAAAATATTCTTATATTCTTTGTGGAATCCCCATAACCCTTAAGTGGCATCTGGTAAACTTAAGTAGCTCTGATAATGCCTTAATTTTAACATTCTAGTTACTAATGGAATTGAATATTATGTCACGGAGTAAATGGTGTGAGAATAAAGAAGAATGTTTAATAGGAGGCTGTGTGGCATAGTATAATGAGTAATGAAGTAGGAGCCCCCAAAATTCCTTTTCATTCTTGGTCTGCTATTTATTAGATTTCTGACCTTGAATGAGTCAATAAACCAAACCTCAGTTTTCTCACCTATAAAATAAAGATAACACTGCCAGCCTACTTTATAGATTTGTGAGGATCAAATGAGAGAATTAATATGAAAAATATTTTAATAATTATAAAACACATTCATATAGCACTTCACAATTTATGAAGAGATTTCCACACATAAACACACCCATGCACAGACACACAAACACCTTCCTGAGATAGGCAGCAAAATGCCATGCACATGTGTCATGAAAAGATGAATAAATATAACATTTCATGATATGCTTTTTCTTAGGTGTTTACTTTTCTTAGATGATTGCTTTTTCTTAGTTGATTAGTTTTCAACTGAAAAGTAATAATAGTCACATATCTGTATTATATCCACAGTCTCATCTATGAGAAAAGTATCCCGAACTGACTTCCTCTAAATGTATACTACAATTAAGTAACCTATGCATTTTACCAAAGGAGTTTCAAAACAATGGAGACACTAGTCTAGGCAAAGCATTAAAGTCACTAGGCAGCTTCTTCTGTTGGCAGATTTGGGGTTGCCCATGTCCAAGTCAGGTAAAGACTATGTTGAATATATTGCCTTCTATTAATTCCATTCCATGATAGTGATAATAGGAGAAGTCCTACACACATCAAAGTTCCTTATTCTAATACAGGACCATTTGTCATAAATGACTGCTGCACAAATAAAACTTAAGGACTCAATTGAGTTTCCCTATTTCTTTTCTTCAAACTAAACACAGACAAGTAGAATCTTTGATAATCCACAACTCTCCATTTTCCCAGGAATTTTTTTTTTTTAATGCAACACTTCTTTTGGGCTAACATCCAGTTGGCATACTACGTAGGATGCATGCAAATTCAGATGACAGATAACATGTTGAACACAAAAACACTACAGATAGACAATTTCTTGTATATTTGGTTCTATATAATAATAGCTTGGTCTAGTAGGAAGGACACCAAATTTGGGCCAAAAGACAACAGATTGGAATATATATTCTGCTACTTAAGTAACCTTGGGGGAAAAAGTTCATATTTATTTGCTACATTAACTCACTTTACTCATTATGGGCTTTAGTTACCTCACCTCCAAATGAGAGTTTGTCCAGATGATTTCTAGATCTAAATCTCATTATCTTTGATCAATTTTCTTGTCTGGAAAAATGTTGGAGATATCATGTTATAAAAATCTTATTATTGAGACTCTTGCTGAGTCAAAGTAAAAGCACCATGATGTTCTCTGAAATTGATCTTTATGGGGGAAAGTAAATTGTCAGCAGTGGAGGGAGTGGCTGAAAACAAGATAACTCAGAAGCATTAGTAATTCTGCCACATACCTAGGAACTCTAATATCATGGTTCCTGATGGTCTTTCTATAAAAGGATGTCAAAAGGTAATGAATGAAAACAAAGAAGAAAAGAGCAAATAGGCTAGAACAAGTATGCCTAGATAAGTTTCATGCTGGAGAGATTTTTAATGACATCTATAAAAGTATTGAGCTCTTCATTCAAGAGTACTAAAAGAAAGGAGGACACCAATAACATCATATTATTACTTTCCTGTATGTCTACAGAGGGCAACTAGGTGTCAGTGGATAAAGCAGCAGGCCTGGAGTAAGGAAGATGCTTCTTACCAAGTTCATTTCTATCCTCAGGCACTCATCAGCTGTGTCATCCTAGACAGTCACTTAGCTCTCTTTGCCTCCGTTCTTCATCTGTAAAATGAGCTGGAGATGGAAATGGCAAGCCACTCCAATATCTTCCCTAAATGGGGTCACAAAGAGTCGGACACACCTGAACAACATATATCTATATGCTTATAAATAAATAAATATATAAATATAAAGGTAACTCTGCAAGATATGAGTTGAAAGAGTTAGGCTTTCATTGAAGTTACATCTTTACAGTCACATAATTGATTAAGATATGCAGAAAATAAAAGATCCCACTGGGTTTGTGATTTGTTGATCATTAAAACAATCCAAAAACATTAGATTAAAAACAAAAACCTACTGTAGAGGCTATCCTTTAACAAGGTTGCTTTTATGAATGTGTTAAAATCATGAGTATTCTTGGCAGATGAAATAATGGATAAAATTTTGCTCAGTGGCTTTGTGATTATTAATACCATGTAAGGCATAATAGAGGGAGATATGTGCTTGTCAAAGTGTTTGCACTGTCATCTAAGATATCAAGCATGCATTTTAAATGGAAGATGTGTTCCCTATAAACCAGGGCTTTTTAAACTAGTGTCCACAAACCTCTTTAAGTTTGTGAACTATGGATAGATTTTAGGGGATTATGGAGTTTGTATCTGAAAAATATAGCTTTCTTTCTGCTATTCTTTATCTAAAATTTAGCATTTCCTTCAGTTATTTAAAACAAAACATTGTTCTGACAAAGCTTCCCTAGACTGCCAAATGGGTCTATGGCACAAAAAGGTTAAGAACCCCTGGCATAGAAGATGGTGACCTCTAAATATTCCTTTATTGTGGGTGTGATCCTGTTTATGTGTGTAACCTTACAGAATGTCCTACATGAGATAGAAAAACCTTGTGAAAATATTGGCTTAACTATCCATACAGACAAAACCAAGTAAATAAGAAATGCCTGCTCTTCTAATTATAATACACAATTTTATAAACATCCCATGGTCACGATGGTTCACTTTTCTATGAATCTTGAAGAGATATTATGGGTAGGTATTATGAATATTAATTATATCCTAAAGGAAAAGCAGGGAGTGAGTTGACTGAATTGCTTTTGGGATATTTTTCAGTCTTTTTAACAATGCCAAACTTCTCCTTGAAACAATGTTCTCCCTTTAGAAACAAAAATTCTCCTAGTAATAGTTCAAACTCATATAGTACCACAACTTCCAAAGAACTAAATTTTCAAATTACTCAAGTAGCAATGGAGAGAAGTGTGGTAATTGAATAGATCATATTACAAAGAGGGAATTTCACAATATTTTGAAAGACAGTTTTTTTTGTTTTTTTTTTTTTAAGCAATTGGGGTTAAGTAACTTGCTCAAGGTTACACGGCCAGTTATTTCTGGGTGTGGTGCTGAGTATCTGAGCCTGGGATTCCATCCAGGTCATCCCAACACTGGAGCCAGTGCTCTTACTCGCTGAGCCACCTGGCTGCCCCAATTGAAAGACAGTTCTAAGTAAAAAAAAAAAAAAAAGAGAGACTCACATGTTGAGAGTGAAATTTAATAAATAGAATGATTGATACCTAATTGACAAAATGGATAGAACACATGAAGTCAGGAAGACAAGTTCAAACCTGACCTCACACACTTATTGTAGTTCTGTAGCTATAGATAAGTCACTTAAACTCTGTCTATCTCACTTTCCTTATTTCTAAAATGGTGATGATAATAATAGCATCAACCTCCCAGGGTTTTTTTTTACAGGATTCAATGAGATAATATTTATAAAGAGCTTTGCAAACTTTAAAGTACTATGTAAGTACAATATGTACCAATGTCGCATAAGAAAATCTGTTAGAAGAGCCCTGGCACATTAGGCAAATCACTTATCTCTTAAATGGAGGCAATAATAGCACATCTTAAGATGATCAAAATTATATAAGAAATGTAAAACACATTGAAGAGCTAGATAAAAGCTAGGTATTGCCAATTTAGAGAAATCATGGAGAAGACTTGGACGGAATGAGGAGTGAATGGATTATGAAATACACCATTGAAAAGAATTCTTATGTTTGTAAAATCATATATCTGAGGAAAAATAAAAAAATCTGCAAACTCATAATTTCCTTGTTCCATATTTTTGCAATAGTTAAATACTATTTATTTATAAAAATGTATTATTTATTTTATTATTTTTATCTCTTTAAATTTTTAATTCCAAGTTCTCTCTTTCTCTTCTACCCCATAACCCACCCACTGAGAAGGCAAGCAAAATGATACTCATTATACATGTGAATAATGGTAAACATATTTACATTTTAGCCATATTGCAAAACCAAATAGCAAGAAAAATAAAGTGAGAAAATTATACTTTCATTTGCATTCAGAATGCATCAGTTCTTCCCTTGAAAGTAGATTGCATTTTTTCATCTTGGTACTTTGTAATTATCTTGGATCACTATATTATTGATCAGAATAGTCAAGTCTTTCATAGTTTATCATCATTGCAAAATTGCTGTTACTGTGCACAATATTCTCTTGGTTCTTCTCGCTAAAATTTGCACTATTTCTCATAGGTCTTGTCATGTTTTTCTTAAACCCCACCCCTTGTCAATTCTTATTGCACAATAGTATTTTGTCACAATCATAGGTCACAATTTGTTCAGCCATTTCCCAATTGATGAGCATACCCTCAGTTTCCAATTCTTTGCCACCACAAAAAAGCTGACATATGCATGTGTGTGTGTGTGTGTGTGTGTGTGTGTGTGTATTGCTCATATGGGTCCTTTATCTTTTTCTTTTATCTCTTTAGGATACAGACCTAGTAGTGGTATTGCTGGGTCAAAGGGTATGATCTAGTTTTAAAGCCCTCTGGCCATAGTTCAAGTTATTCCCCAGAATGATTGCACCAATTCACTAGTCCACCAACATGAGTATACCTATTTTTCCCTCATCCCCTCTAAAATTTGTCATTTTCAATAGGTGTGAGGTAGCACCTCATAGTTGTTGTAATGTCCCTTTCTCTAATCAATAATGGTTTATAGCGTGTACAGATAGTTTTCATGTCTTCTTTTGAAAGCTGCCTATCTATATCACTGATCATTTAGCAGTTGAGGAACAGTTCTTATATTTATAAATTTAACTCAGTTTTATACTAAATATATATTTGAGAAATGAGGCCTTTATCAGAGAAAGACTGTAAAAAAATGTTCATATTACTTCATTGTCTATGGTACCTTTTAGCAAAATTTTCCTTCCTAAGTAAGGCCAAAGTCATCCCCTGCATCCTGTGCTATAACCAGTTGTCTTGACCTTTGGCTTGCCATTGAACTTCAATGACTCTGGATGAGAGACTGAGGCTAAGGACTTTGCTTAGTTCTACCTCATTTAAATTAAAATCGATTCATGGGCATGTCAAGATATCTTTCTCCTGAAGCTGTTAGTCCTTTTTGAGAAGGAAGGACAAACAACAGTTTCCCTGATTACCTAAGTACATCTAATTTTTCTTTTGCTTTGTCTAAGATCATGATTGCTACCCCTGTCTTTTTTGCTTCACCTGAAGCTTATTAGACTCTGCTCTAACAGAATTTTTATTTTTAACTCTGTTTAACTCTGTTTCAAGTGTTTCTCTTGTGAACAGCATATTGTTAGATTCTGGTTTCTAATCCATTCTTCTATCTATTTCTGTTTTATGAGTGAGCACATCACATTCACATTCACTTTTATAATGACGAAGTTTGTAAATCCCCCATCCCATTTTCTCCTGTTTCTTCTTCTATCTTGTTATCTTGTCCCTCCTCAAGTCTATTTTGCTTCTAAAAACTGCCTCTTTTATTCCACTCTATCACCTGGAACTTCAATCCAGCTCTGTGTATGGGCAAGAGAACTGTCAATCAGCACCAGCTATACTCAGTGCCAGCAAAGGGTCCCCTGCAATTGCTTTCTGACCCATTGTCTGACCCATTATGGTCTCTGGGCTGAGAGCTACCGAAGTTACTCCTGTGGCTGCCATAGGTACTGTTGCTACTGTCCTTCTGTTCTGGATAGACCTCTACCTCAGTGAGAAAGATGACTCCTGACAACCCCTTAAGTTTTCTTAGGCTGGAAAAATGTCTCACCTTGACCTTTTGTTGACTCCACCATTCCAAATTTTGTTTTAAGGTGCTATTTTAAAGTTGTTTGGAGGAGAGTGTTGAGAGGGTTCAGTTTAATTGCTGCCTTTAATCTGCCATATAACCCCCCACCCCTTCCCTACTTCTATCATTTAATAGCTACACTATTCACTGCCTCTAGTTACGAGGTAGATTTTTGTTTTGTTTTCCTCAAATTATTATAAGTGAGTTGGTTTATTTTATGTATAGTGTATGCTTACTTATATTTATACAAGATATTTCTTGCAGTAGAATAGAGACTCTTTGGATGAATGAGTCAATCAAAACATTTTTCAGAGATAGACTGTGCTGAGCTCTTGGGATACAATGATAAAAGCAAGACATTCTCTGGCCAAAGATAAATCCACTGTCACACCCTTGCCAGTGGTAATAGAAAAATTGATTTGATTTATGTCTCTAGGACAAGAGGTGAAAGGGGAGTGGTAGGAAGGAAGGGGATGGGGTACAGCATAGCAAGAAGATGATATAGCCAGGTGACTCAGGCCAAATAGATGTCAACCAAGGCATGAGCTGGAGAATCAAATAACCTCCTTTAGAATTTAGTCAGTATTGTTTTTGTCTTTAAATCCCTAGCACCTAATATAGTACCTAGAATAATGGAGGCATTTAAAAATTCTTGTTCAATTGAATGATTTACTTCCTGCCATGTGCCTAGAGCCTGCCAGACTTGAGCTGCAGGCAGCCTAGTACCCTGCATGATATGTCTGTGATACACTCTTCCATCCTCACGCTGCTTTCAGGAATCATCCCTATGCTATCGGCATGATAGTTAGTTTAGGGAAATGTTTCAAGTCAGGAGGTAGCAATCCAGAGAAGCATGGTCTCACTAGCAGAAGGTTGCATGTGACTTTTCGCTCTTCTATACATTCAACAGGTATTTATCCTTTTTAAGAGGCATAGACTGTTGTTACATTTCCCCCCCTAAAACATTAGTATAGAAAAGCTGGCAAGGCCACAAGCCTGAGTGCACAGAGAGGTAAACTCAAGCAGCTTCTATGTCTGTGCCAGAGCCCAGAGTACTGAAACCCAGAGTACTGGTCAAGAGCCAATAACTTCAGCATGAGGATTATTTAGACACACTAAATGGAAACCAAATATTTCCCCAGGAAAGTGATGAATTAGGCTAAAGTAGGTTTTATTACAAGGTAAATATCTTTCAAGTGCCTCTTGCCTCACTGATCTCTATACTAGGCCCTGTAGAGGCTCCAGAAGTATACTGATATCAACCTCAAGACTCCTTGAACTTGAGACACACCTGGTGGCTTCAAAAAACATTATCTTGAGTTGGGGAATCATGTTAAGGAAGGTTAAGTGGTCCCCTGTACTTGTCTTTTTGGGTTGACATATTTTCCAGAAATACTGGACCCAGAGTTTGCAGGAGGCCTTCAATATGTCAAAGATAATGTCCCCCCTGAGCTGGCATAATTTGTTGTTTGCATCCCAAACTGGTTTCCCTGTGTGTCCTTGAGAGTCAAGAGAGTTGCCAGTCAGTCTGCACTAGGCTGAAAAATTGCTTGTGCAGCTGAGTCCCATATAAATAAGCAGATCACCCTATCTTCACGGTCTATCAGTTCCCAGGTGAAAAGAATGCCACTTTTGCCATTGCCTTGGTCCTCCTGTCAGGAAGGCATTTCCTTTCCTCTCACTCTCTTCAGCCTGGCTTCTGACTTCATCATTAAACTGAACTATACTCTCTCCAAAGTCGCCAATGGTCTCTTACCTGCCAAACCTAATGGTCATCTTCTTGATCTCCCTGTGGCCTTTGACACTGTTACTCACCTTTTTCACTTTGATATTCTCTTCTCTATAGGTTTTTGGATCACTGTTCTCTCATAAATCTCTACTTCTATGTGTATGACTACTCCCCAGTCTCCTTTGCTTAAATTAAATTAGATTATGACACTAAATCAAGTTTCTTCTAAGGTTCTATCCTGGGTCTTCTTGTCACATTCCTTTACACAGTCTTGCATGGTAACTTCATCAGTTTCCATAGATTCAATTATCATCTCAATGAAAATAAAACCCATATCTATTTATTTACCCTAACCTCTCTTCAAACTCTAGTCTTGCATCTCCAACTGCCTATCAGACATATCAAATTGGATGTTCTGTAGAGATCTTAAACTCAACATGTCCAAATCTGAACTCATTATCTTTCCTCCTCCTATAATCTGTTCCCCTTCCAAACTACCTTTTTACAGTTTTGGATACCATCATCCTTCCAGGTACCTAAGTTAAAAACCTAAGTGTTATTCTCAGCTTCTCATATACACCCATGTCAAATCTCTTGCCAAGTTCTTTCATTTCTGCTATTGTAGCATCTGTCACATATACAATACATACACACCCTTCTGTCCTCTGACAAGGACCATCATTCTGTGTCAGGCCCTCATCTTGCCCAAAATATTACAGTAGCCTTCTTGTTGGTCATCCTGTCTGAAACATCACCCCCACTCCAGTCCACCCTCAATTCAAATGCCAAAATGATCTTACTAAGATATGTCTCATCATGTGACACACACACTACATGCACACACACACACACTCTCACACACAACTTACACAATTGATTTGACTCTAGTACTTCCCTATAAATTCCATGATAAAACAGGAAATTTTTCTATTGAATTTTTAAAGGTTTTCATAATCTTACTTCTTCCTAACATTTCTATTGTTCTATCTATCCTTTCATTTTACTCTCCCCCACATACTCTACAATCTCCTAACACTGAAGTTCTTGCTATTAGTCACAAATAATACACTTATCTTTTCATTGGATTTTCCCCATGCATGGAGTTTGTTTTCTCCCCTTCTTTACCACCTGGCAAACTTGGGTCCATTGCAGTCTCAGTTTGCACTTCATCTTCTAGAAGAGGGCTATCCAAGTTATCTTTCGAATGCTATCCCATATGTGTGTATGCTATATATACACTTACATGTGTACATAGGTCTTTGCATATCATCTCTCCTACTAAAAACTGTACTTATTAAGAGTCAGAATAATTTTTGCCCATCTTTGGTCCTCAGAATTTACCATAGAACCTGGGCCATACCAAGAGTTTCAAAAATGCTTAATGACTTGACTTGACTCTCAATAATATGGAAATGGAGGAAAAGAGAGGTTGATTGACTTGGTCAGTATCACATACATAGTAAAATAATCAATACCTGTGTACAGGGGCTCTGTTTAGAAATCCAAAGCCCATTACACTATACCACACTTTCACCTGATTTGAAATGGTTGTAAATTGGGTGTATAGTGAAAATGAGAGAGAAGAGATGGATATCTCAATTGGTCATTGTTTCCTGTTTGTAGCTCTCAAAGATTCCCTGAGGTTTATTGGAAAAGGGAGCATATACAGTTGAAATTTTAGAGATATAACTTAAGCTAAGAAAGACTTTTTCATCATATACACTCCTCTATTCAAAGAGTGACCTCTATCCATTGGGTAGATTACAAGAATCACATCTACGCACGTTCACATACATACTAATATGGCAGAAAGACAGAGCACAGAACCTCCCTGGCTGCCATTGTTTTGTCAGCATACCAAAGAGACACATAGTCAGAGCAGGGAATTACCCAAAATGAAATTATTACCTCTCATATCATGGAGGCTTATTTGAATCTGAATCATTTTCCACAAACCATTGTATCATCTAAATAATTTGACAATAGCTGGCAATCTTATAGGAACTGAAGTAGGTACCATTCTTAATGAGGACAAAAATAACAAAATAAGAACAAACAAATAAACAAAACATTAGATTAGGAATCTGAGTATCTGAGTTAAATTACCAGCTTTGTCACTTATTATTTGGGCAAGGCAAATTCTTTTTTTTGGGGGGGGGCCTTATTTCTAGAAGGAGTAAGTTGAACTAGATAATCTTAAAGGTCCCTTACTATTCTAAGTCTAAGATCATAGATTCACACTTCTATATACCACCCCCTACTCGGCTTACATGGCTATATAAAGAGCTAGTCAGTAATAACCAGCTTTTCTAGTTTAGTCAATTATAGTTTTCATTGAACTATCTTCCTATCCACAACACTGATGTATTGCTACTCTTTGAACAGTAGTATACCATATGAAAGTCTTCTGCCTAGTAGCTAGTTCTCTCAAGGGGAGTTATGGGAAAAGCAGTCTCACAGGATAAGATATGTATGTAGGAGAGAGAAGAGGGGACAGGAGGGAGGAAAAGACAGAGAAAGAGACACTGAAATGAAGAGAAAGAAACAAAAAATGAAAGGAGGGAAGTGTGATCATTATTAATAGATGAACGAATGATCTTCATTATTGAAGGTATTCTTCAAAGTATTAATGTGTCCATTCTTCCAATATAGTCATCACTAATTCAATATTGGATCTTTCCCTCTCAGCTTAGAATCTGATCAGTTCATGTGTAAAAAGGCTGTTGTGAAAGTTGATGTAACCTGCTTGCATTTGGGAAATAACCATGGTCCACTTTTCAAAAACCATGTAATGATGACATCCTACTACTACATTCCTAAGTTCTTCATTAAGTCCTGATTCTGGTTTTTGAAGAAATTTGCTGCAAATTAAACAAAAAATTTTAAAGATTTCAAAAATATTTCAGCTCTTGTAAATCAGCATGCTCCATAGTTCATTTTCCAAACTTAGAGTGTCCTGGTGCAGGGATTTTGTATATTTGGAGTGGCAGATGGGGGAAGAGAGAAATAGTATCATAGCCCCAACCTGCACAACCATCTTCTGTTACATACATGCATGACCACTGAAGATTTATAAATTACTTTTGGTTCTGCTTGAGTCGTAGTGTCAAATTCTATCTATGTATTTCTAGCTGTCTCTGTTTCTGGCTCTTGCTTTTGCTAGCAAACCTACACATTCATTTCTGACTCTCTTGCCGAATTATATTACTGAGTGCTAAGATCCCAGCAGTTGATGAGCTTGGTGCAGAGGCAATAGCAATACTAGTGATTTTAATTTGTGTTTCCCAGTAGTTTTCACTGCCATACTAAAGACAATTTAGCCAGTTTGCAAATTGGTAGTCTCTGCTATATGCTACATATGAATGACTATGAAGTGATAATCATTTTTGATATGCATCTTAGATTGGAAGCATTCTGTCCTAAGCAAAAGCTTCTGTCACAGCGGCTGCCCTGTGGAGCAGAAAACACTTCGTTCTGGATGCATTCATGCACAGAGTCCTTTCCATGAAAGATGAGTTCCATTTGGTGAATAGCCATGAGTCAGTTTGAGAATATAGAATTCTCTCCTCCTGATGCTATCCATAATGGGGAACAGAATCGCTGGGTTGTTCACTATGAACCCAGCTAGGGGACCCAAAGAGAAACAGGAAAAGTATCATGGGTAGAGAGAACACTATAGTCCTCTCATGTCACCAAATTTTACAACAGAGCCACTCCTAGTTTTCTAGTGCCCCCAAATCATGAAACTCATCAGCAGGTCTCTGTTACCTCCTCTCTCTCTCCAAGCAGTTTTCACCCATGATAATATATATGTCTGTCCACAGTCTCATCTAGAGTGCAGACATGCTCTATTCCAAACATCGATGACCAGTTATCTGAATTTCTGAATGGGAGAATGCTGATATATTCTAGAATCAAGCCATGTTCATGCTCTCCTTTATTAACCTGAACAACTCAAGACCACTCACGTAAATATTTTTCTTGTACACATCTGATCATTGGTTCATGGTGATAACAATGTGACTTTGCATGTGTTAGCTTCCCATATACATGCCTATCTGCTTAAAGGACTAAGTTGGTTTCTACATGTCAGTTCCATGAGAAATCTTTCCTAAGAATGTTTCCTAAAATATAGTGTTAGATGGAATCTAATTGACAGATTTCAGTTATACTGTGTTTCCATCAAAGGTTACTTCCAGAAGGGTTTATAGTACTGAGATGTCCTATTCTGGGTTTAGAGTTAAAAGTACAAAGCCCTTAGTAAATAGAAATGATGATTAATATCTAGAAGAGTGGAAATAGCACTCAAGATAGAGGCAGAGGAAACTTCATTAAAATCCAGTTTTGCTACTTGCGATTTATCTGAGCTTAAACAAGTGATATCACCTCTCTCCTACCCTGGTAGGGTCACTTCATTTGCACAATGACAGTGTGGAATTAGATGACCTCTAAGGAGCCGTCCTAGTTTCAATCCCATGCTATTGTATCTTTTAGTATAATAATCTCGGGCCTGGGGAAGGGGAAGGGATAAAGCAGGGCTTATTTAAGCATAAATCTAACTGACATTTATCCTAGAAGACACATCATTCCCTGCAAAATAACAGAAAAATTTAACGTATCACAATATATCAACTTTTCAAAACACATTTAGCTGCACAAAAAGAATAGTTTTTACTCAAAGATTTAGTTCCCTAGCAAAATATAAACTCTACCAAGAAGGTTTGGACAATTGTAATTTCCCAGACTGACACAAGGCATTTTTGGAAGCGTGGCAATAAGCTCTAACTCTCCACCTATGAGATCCACATATGCATTCTGTCTCTCAGAAAAGGTCAGAGTCCCATCGACTGAGAAAGCATGGAGCAAATTCAATTTTTCCTGTGAAGTATGTTACAAGAGAGAAAATATAGAGAAGAAAGTTACAGGACAAAATCTCTTCTATTGACTTCCCTTCCTTCCTTCCAGATACAACTTAGGTGCCAGTCTCTTCCTGATCTCCTGTCAATCTCTGGTAAAAGAGCAAAGAATTTCACAGGTTTTATTGAAAATACACCATGGCCATTGGTAAGGATCTATGTCCTCCAACTTCCTGACAGAAAAAAAGATGGTTTCAAAGTAAAGATTAAAATATTTTTAGACATGGACAATTAATTTTGCACATTTGTTAACAGGGTTTCTTTTCCTTTTTCCCACTATTCTTTTAAATGAATAAGAATGAGAGAAAACACTTGCATGTTTTCATTGGAAAAGAAAAGAAAACATGAATTCCACCATTGTTTTCTGGAACAGTGTGATCCAAATTCCCTTTTGATATACCACTGATTTAAAGGAAACATATTCATAGCAGTTTGTAGAAGACAACATGGAATAGTGGAAAATCAGCTAGATTTGAAGACAGAGGACCTAGGTTTGCATCCTAACTCTGCCATATGCTATATTTTTGCCCTTGGGCAGTTTAATCCAATTCAACAAAGTTATTTGGATAAACCAAGACAAAAATAAAATACTTCTTGCCTTCAGGGAGCTTATAGTCTACTGGTTGGGGGAAAACAAAAGTAATTGTAAAGATCATGCAAAACAATACAAAATAATTTCAAGGTCAGCTGTTGACAACTGGAAGACCAGGGAAGACCTTTTGGAGGAGGCAGCAAAGCTGTATGTCGAAGTTAAGGGTTTCAAGAGGAAAGGCCCTTCCCTACATCTTCCTATCTCTCTCTCCCCTTTCCTTTATCAGCTCCCTTGTGGAGAATGTGAAGATTCTCAACAGGATCTAGGTCATTGAGGCTATTCCGTGGAACTTCATTTCTGTGGCCATAACTGCACAATCCTTTTCATGGTAGTGGTGCCTCATTTTTCTCAACTGTAAAATATCAGTGTTGAACTACATGACTTTCTATTGTGAAATATAAAATATATTTAGAGAAAAAAGGGGTTCTATTTGCAAAATCTCTGACTGGATTAATAATCCAGATTCTAAAAGACGATAAAAGAAAAACAAAATCTTTACCTCACCCAATAAACCAAAATGGCCATGAGTAGAAATGGAAGTCAATGTACCTGGATCTGACTCTTCCTGGTATGCTGTACCAGCTCAAGTTCGAGCTCTAATTATCTCTTCTGTTTGCTGGAGGCAAGAAATGATACTTTTCATTCCCTATTGCCAAGTATTCTCTCCAGCAGCTATGGTATGCCTTCCTACTTTCTATCCTAAAGTGAGGCATCTGTTGTGACACACAATCTTCCTGTCCTAGAAGTGACTGCTTTGACTGGTGAGCAAAGTCATTCATTCACCTACACAGAGGGACACACAAGTAGAGAAGGCCTAACTTTGTACATGACTTCAACATCCTTTGGGAGGGAGGGTAGATGAAAAATATGATTTGGGGTGATATCTCCTCTTGCCAGACATTGCTAATTTAGGGTTTTCTGGTTTACGAGCTAAGTTCAGCATACTTAGAGACATTCTTTCCTATCCCAATATAGGTTCATGTTTATTTTCCCTTGGAACCCACTGCAAAGTCAGCCACAGGGAAGATAGAATTATCTTGTCAGAAATGTTACATTAAATGCCTCTAGGGAAGCATGCAGGTGCAAGACATGTTGTTTTTCAATGCAAATTCTGGGATTCTAATCCGAATACCACCTTATTGTACATCTACTATATAGGACTAAAAATAAAGCAGTTAAGAATTCAGTAAGAATTGTAAAAAGAAATTCAACTTTAGAAGACAAGGAAGCAAATTTTTTTTAATAGAAATGACTCTTTTTTTTTCCTGTGCTCTGCTAATTTAAATTCTCACCAAAACCCAGAAAAATATATATGTTTTCCAAATGCAGGAGAAAAAAGTCAACTAATTTTATTTAACAGTAAAACAACTGAAAAATGTTCCCAATATGGACGATTAGTCAAAGAGCACCAAGTTATTTGGTGGAGTGTGAGATTTTGTTTTGGTTTGATTTGGTTTGGTTTTTGTGGGCTGGAGGTTTTTCCAAGTCGATGTCATGTTTCCTGGGCCCATTAAATTATTTCTTCTTTCTAGTACTATCAAATAAATGTACATGTATAACTTCTCCCAGTGTTTATAAAACAACAATGTGACAAGTAACAGAAGGCATCTTGTGTTTTCCTCCTAATGGGATGTATGGATGTTCTATATCAATTCTATGCAAAAGTCACTTGAGTACTTTCTAAGGCCCATGATTCAAAAATGTGCATCCCTTCATCTCCCTTAGATTATCTTTTTAAAATTATTTTTAATTAATAGAAAAAATATTTTCTCTCCCTCATGTCCCTCACTTTATTCTGGGAGGAAAAAAGAAAACAAAATTCTTGTCTTATACAAAACATGCATAAATAAACATCATAAATGTTATCATTGTGTCAAAAAAAAAATCTCATTCAGCACCTGAATCTATCACCTATCTGGCAGGAGGTGGAAAGAATGCTTCGTCCTCTGAAATCATGATTGACTATTTTGTTGATTAGAGTTCTAATGGTTTTCAAAGTTGTTTGTTTTTACTATACTGTTGCTACTATATACATGGTACTTCTGGTTTCTGCTCATTTTATTATTCAGTAGTTTATTTGTCTCAAAATTCTTAATTTTAGAGGGAGGAAGGAAGGAAAAGAAAGACAGAGAGAGAGGGAGGGAGGAAGGGAAGGAGGAAGGAAGGAAGGAAGGAAGGAAAGAAGGAAGGAAGGAAGGAAGGAAGGAAGGAAGGAAGGAAGGAAGGAAGGAAGGAAGGAAGGAAGGAAGGAAGGAAGGAATATAAATGAATAAGATGGCCCCTCCCTTCTAGGAGCTTATATTCTTTTTATCTATTTACTTTTAGTTTACAACATGAAGTTTCACAATCCTTTGAGTTTCTAATTTTCTCCCCCTCTCTCTCCTCATCCCTCCCCCCCCCCCCCCATGTGCTATGGTAATGGAAATCTGAAGATCTTCCCTGACCCTAGGCCCTTTGATAGGCTTTGGTGACTCTGAGAACCTTCCCTAATGGGCTGAATGTGGTCACCTGGAGCCTTGGTGGGAGGCTTGTTCTTCAGGAACACCCACACCTTGTTTCTTTGTGACTGGGCAGTGAGTGACAAGGATTGTGATGCTCTCTGAGAAAGGAGAAGGCTATATATACCCTGATATAAGATTTTGCTGTGGGGCTCACTTTGGGAAGAGTTGTGTGATTTGGCCAGATGAGACTCTAGGCAGCTGTTGAGCCACCCCTTTGAGAACTCAGATGTTGGTGCTTTTCTGTCTGGCAACTGACTACGTATGAATGTAAAGGTCAGACAGTGGGAAGCCCTGTCTGCTGATCTGTTTATCTGCCTGTTTGTAACTTCTGTTTTTATTCTCTGAAGTTCAGAGTGCTGACTTTTTCCCCTGAACTAGCTAAAATAATATATGTTGGGTTGATTAAAGTAAAATTGTTAATCCATTTTGAGTTACTTTCCTTTGAAGAAGCAGATCTAAGAACCTGTGTTGGCAGCCACACTGGGTATGCTAGGGTTCTTGCTGCTACACCATGGCAGCATGCAATCAAACATAGGATCTACAAACACCTTCCCATTAAACATTAGTCAAGTTGTAAAGAAGGATTATAACCAATGGAGTGAACAATGAGAAAGAAGAAATAAAACAAAACAAAAAAAGACAAAGAGTGGGTAGATTGCTTCAATCTGCATTCAGGCTCTGTAGTTCTTTCTCTGGATGTGGATATCCCTTTCCATCATGAGTCTTTTGGAGTTATCTTCTAACCTTGCATTGCTGAGAGGAACCCAGTCTATCAAAGTTAACCATCACATATACAATGTGTCTGTAATTGTGTGCAAAGTTCTAGGAGCTTATATTCTAATGGGATAAAACAATTCAATTCAATGTAGTTGAAAAATATTTATTAAGAAATTGTGCTAAGCACTGAGGATAAAAAAAAGAGGCACAAGAAAGTCCCTGCCCTCAAGTAGATTAAAATATAAGGGAGCCATCAAGAAAATACATATATACAAAAAATACAAATGATAAACAGGATAAATAGAAAATAATTAAATAAAGGAAAGCACTGGAATTAAGGGGGCTTAGGAAGGCTTTCTCTAGAAGTTGGAATTTTACTCAAGGTTTAAAGGAAGCCAGGGAGGTCAGTAAAGAACAGAGGAGAGAAAGTGTTGCAGGCATGGGGCAAAGCCTGAGAAAATTCCATGAGCCAAGAAAAGGGCTATCTTTTTCATGAACAACCAGGAAGCCAATGTCACTGTATCAGAGAGTACGTCTCTGAGAGTAAGGTATAAGAACAAGGAGAAAGGCATAAGAAGACTGGAAAGGTAAGAAGGGTTGGGTTATGAAGGGATTGAAATACCAAACAGATCATTTTGTATTTGCTCCCGGAGGCCACTACAGGTTGTTGAACAGGGGCATGACATACATTTTAGGAAAATCACTTTAGTGGATGAATGGATTGGAGTGGGGAGAGACTTGAAACAGGCAGATCCAGCAGCCCGTTATTGCAGTAATCAAGGTGTGAGGTAATGAAAGTCTGCTGTAAATTGGTGGCTGTATCAAAGGAAAGGAAGGATCATAATGAAGACACACTGCTAAGGTGAAATCTATAGACCTTGACAAAAGGTTGGCTATGGGGGCAGTGAGAGATAGTGATAACAGCTGAGGATATAGAATTTTAGTCTTGTATGGGCTATTCTAAAGCAAAAAAGTCAACAGGTATTTATAAATACGTACACCTTGAACTAAAATAGGTGCTGTGTGGTTATCTCTTAAGTTTTCATGCTTTTTTGTAAACACACTACTGTCTCTCTAGATACAACACTTTCACCTGCCCTCAAACTTTTCTAATATTTTCCCCTGCTAGAAACTTCTTTCCCTTGTCTATTTATAACAGATAACTATCATACATGATTGTCTCTGTTCCCCTGGTTATAGCCATGGCCACTTCTGCTCACCCATAATGTTTCTTATGCTTACCTAGATATGATTACCTAGATAAACTACAAAGTCTCTACAATCTCTAAAATTTTATAATGTTGTATATACATCTGTATGTATACGTAGCTCAAATCCAAAGGCAAATTATTCTATAATTAACTATTATGAAGTTCTGTTATTGTACATTTGGAGATTTTGGTTTGGTTTGGTTTTGCTTCATGTGTTTGGTCTGCAGTTTACACTCTACTGCACTAGACTGAAAGTTCCTTGAGGGCAGGGTCTGTCTCTGTATGTAAAGAGGATTTTGTTATCCTTTCCAGAATCTATAATCCATGGCCATGGCAATCTTTACTTTCCGGGTGTTAGAACTTAACTCCCAGAATAGCGCCAAAGAACCTAGATAGCATTTCCTAGAATCATGGTGACAAACAGTCCCATTGAGGTTGCTCCGTGAGATATGGGGATCATCCTGCTTGCACAGAATGACGATATTGATAAAGTTAAGCTGTTGGCTTAATGTTGGCAAGATGCCTTCTCTGTCCCTTTCCCTATGAAGCAAGTGAGCACTGGTCAGTGAAACACCCTGGGAAACCTATTTGGGATTTGGCTAATGCACAGAGGAATGCCTGTACCTACCTGAACCAACCCCCATTGAGACTTCAGGGGATTTAGGGAAATACACAAGCTTTTCCTGTTTTGATTGACCCCATTGAGATGTAGGGGTAGTTGCCCCACCCCTTCTTTTTGGCCCCTATGGGAATGGTGGTTAGGAAATGATATAGGAGTTGGTGTTCCCATTATCAGTAACTCCCATTGAGAAGAATAGGCTAGAATAAAGTGAGATTACTAACCCCTCCAAAACTGTCTCCCTGTCCTTGCCATCTGACTAGATCAAGAATGAACCTGTTAGAGGCTGGAATCTGAAAACTCCAGTGACTTTCTTCTTTACTATAAAGTGTAGTACACTTTACTGTACTAGACTGAAAGTTCCTTGAGGCCAGGGTCTGTCCCTTATTTGCATTTTGCTTAGTGCCTAATACATATTGTATATTATTTACACTTAATTAGCAATTGGTGAACTTTAATTGATTATCCCCAGTTTCTTAAAATACATAATCTAGGAGTAATTATATTGAAAATAGCATTCCCTGTCACAAAAACAGTATACATATTTTAGCTCCTTGAATCAGGGATTCTTTTGTTTTTTGTCTTTCTGTCCTAGTATGTTGAACAAGGCCAGACAGAGAAAATTAACCCCAATTAAAATAATTTGAGCTAAAATTCAAATGAAACTGGCCCAATTTGTTTATGTTGGTATAGAATTGAGCAAATACAGACACAAGATTATTTGCCTTCTTCGGCAATCAAATGCAAGAAGTAACTGCAAATGTTATGCTCTCACAATCATTCATAAACTTGCTGCATAAGTAGAGAAAAAAAAAGGATTGGTGATCATTTAACAAATGTAAAAAGCGAAAAAAATCCAAAGAGGAAGAAACAATAGCACAAAAACATTCTCATTCATTTAAAGAAACTCAATATAATTTTAACAACCTTGCTCTTTAACAACATCTGTCTCATCTAACTTGAAAGTAGTTTAATTTTGTTTTTAGTTAGTAAAAAGTAGGTCATCTGTCAGTTTTTCTAAAACTACATTTATAACAAAATACAGGAGCAGATTCCCTCTTTCCCACCACTGAGATAAAATATAAGGCAAACCATGCATATAAAGCCCAGAAGTTAGTCTCTTAAGAGCTTAAGACATTAGAAAAACAGATTGTTTTTCCCAATGGTATGTTTAAACAAGCAAGATACTTGCAAAATGTTACAGAACTTCCCTTATATGTGTCTTTGTGATGCCAGATACAAGCTTTTGAAATGCCTTGTAGATTACTGTTCATTATCAAGGAGGTACTTGCTAGAAAGGTAACACTTTATTTCCTGTCTTAGTACCAGATGCTTTAAGTTTCTCTTGGGAAATCTAATTGAGGGACAGAAAAAGTCACAGCAGGTAGAATTCCATAAAAGTTTTTAACATCCTGGCAAGAAAAATAAATAAATAAAACTACTTTCCAGGAAAAAAATCTTCCAAATGTGATAGAGTTCTGTCTACCTATCAGTAAAGTGACTTATTTGATGGGAAAAACTGACTTGTTTTAACAACATATTAATCAAATTTTGAATTATGGGTTTGACTGAGTAATGCCTACAATGGTTTATCTGTTTTGTCAGTCTAAGTAGCTTCATTGAATATAATATTCTCTGATCAGATTGGCAATGTGGCAATCAAACTTACTTATTTTCAGATTACTGAATCAAGATAGTTATAAGAAATCTCTTTTAACTTGATGAAAAGTCATGTTTGGAGAAGAAAAAAAGCTATAACCTAATTTGTTGGAAATTGATACAAAACATCACTCAGAGAATGCTATCTTAATATCCTAGAAAGTCATTGTGGGGGCAGCTAGGTGGCACAGTGAATAGAGCACTGGCCCTGGAGTCACGAGGACCTGAGTTCAAATGAGGCCTCAAACACTTAACACTTACTAGCCATGTGACTTTGGGCAAGTCAGTTAACCCCAATTGTCCTGCTTTCCCCCCTCCAAAAAAAGAGTCATTGTGATGTCACAGAAGAACATGGGATTTAGAGTCCAAAGACCTGGGCTCATGTCTTGACACTGCCACTTGTGTTATTATAGGTCATAGGTAAATCACCTATCTCTCTGACTCAGGGTAATTAGTTTCCTAATTTACATATGATGTCACAATCAAATGAAACAAAAAATATAAAGTGCCTTATAAATAAAAACAAGTTGTTATAATGACTTTTATCGATTGCTATTTTTAATTAAGCTCATTCTGCTTTAGAAATATAAAATGAACATTAGGAAAACTTGATACATTTTAGCAACAGTGTTATCCACAAGGAGAAAAAATAGTGAACAATTCAACTTTTCTGTATAAATGGAATAGCATATTACTATACATTAAGAAATCACAAATTGAGAAATTTTGAGAAAATACTCTTTGTATTAACTGATAGTGAAATAAGTAGAACTCACAGAATACAATGACTTTATTTATTTATTTGCCTTTTTTTGGAGGGCAATTGGGGTTAAGTGACTTGCCCAAGGTCACACAGCTAGTTTTTGTGTTAAATGTATGAGGCCAGACTTAAACCCAGGTCCTCCTGACTCCAAGGCCAGTGTTCTATTCACTGGGCAACCTAGCCACCCCATAAACAATGACTTTAACAATAAATGAAATCCGGGCTCAGATACTTAGCACCACACCCAGACATAAGTGGCCCTGTAACCTTGAGCAAGTTACTTAACCCCAATTGCTTTAAAAAAAAAACAAACAATAAATGAAAAGAATGTCTTTTTTTTTAAGAAGCTAACTCCTGAGCAATTAAAATAAATAATCTTATTCTTGGAAAACAGATGATGAAATAAATCTCCTCCATGCAAAGAACAAGAATTACTGGAGCAGAATGTTGTGTACATTGCTAGATAGGTCACCATAGCCTTTGTTTTTACTTAATTGTTTTCCTTTGTGAAAAAGGATTCAGATCTTGGCAGGGGGTTTTGAAATATATTAATGTATTATTATGATGTGAAAAACAAAAGGCATTGTTAAAAATATTCTTAAATGGTATCAAGAGTTTACTGGATCAATCCTTCCATAAAATCTCCATTGGCCACCTAAATCAATTATCTCAGATGAAGAATATTGTGGCAACAAAGCATTAGTAAGGCTATTGTCCTGCCAGAGGATGACATTTCAAAGTAATTACTTTTTTATTATTATTATTACAAAGCTGAGTAGGAAGCTAAAGTTTAAATGCAAATCCTTGGGGGGGGGGAGGAGTGGAAGTTTAGGAGGAAGAAAAATCCCTCTGGTTTTGTGAAGAGTAGGTTTTTTCTCAGAGTGCAAATGGTTTAAAAAATATTCAAAAATTTGTTAGATCTTATGTGATCTATTCATTTAGAAAAATATTTCTTGAGCAAAAAAAAAGTATTCATAATTCTGAGTTCAAAAATCATACTTTGGTAATAATAACTCACATTAGTTTGCAAAATACTTTCTTCACATTACACTATGAGATAAGTCATTTAAAAGTGTTATCCCATTTTTAAGGATAAAGAAATAGAGGGGCAGAATGATGAGATAATTTGCCCAGTGTCACATTGATAATAATATTGAAAGCCAGATTTGAACCCATGTGTCTTCCTAAATGTGAGCCAAGTAAGCAAACTGACTATTGATTATGAGGAGAATTTTTCACACCTCTGAGAACTGTTCAGAAAAAAAAAGAAAAGTAGAAGAATCAGTTCAAATTAATTGAGGAAACAATTCCGATCTGTTCCTCTGCTTCTCAAAACTTTCAGTCCATATTTGTAGTACGGATGTGCCCTACTTTACAGGAGATAGTGGAATCACAGAACCATGGAATGCATCTAGTGTAACCACTTTAGCACTGAAATAGTAAAATTACTGAGAGATTCAATAATTAGCATAGGGTCACATAGCAAATTGAAGTATCTGAAGTGTCATTTAAACCCAGGTCATTCTGACTCCAATTCTAAAACTCTATCCACTATGCCAAGCTGCCTATAAGTTATTTCAATGGAATAGGTGAAGAAATAAATTATCTTATTATCACACTAGATTAAGGGTGCAAAAATGTGGAGCTGAAAGCTATTTTAGGAATCATTTATTTGTTTGACAGATAAGTACCTGAGACCTGGAGAAATTAAATGACTTGCCCAAGGTCATATAAGCATTTAAAAACTACCTCTACTATTTTCAAATAGTCTGACCTAATGAACTCAGTTTAAAGAATAAGGTGGAATGTTAATTGACAGTTTGATGGTGATTGTTAGCTGGAATTATACTCTATTATTTCCATACAGTGTCAGAAATCTTAGGTATCATTTCTGAATAGGTGATATACTTTTCATTCATCAAAAGTCTATTTCAAGAAAATCAATAATCTTTGAGATAGCATGGTTTTTGTGTATTCTGCACTTCTATTGTTAGATTGATTTCTATTCTCTCAACATCATTGATTTTCATAATAGATGAAGAATGTCCTCATTAGGCCTTTAGCCATAAATATGTAACTATGATTCATTTAACAAACTTTCAGTATTCAAAAGTTCATTGACAAAAGCAATCACTGTAGAGAATGGTTCTGCTTTATTTACCACCACCAACACCAACTGCCACTACTGTCAGACAGGGAAGCCCAAAAGTCCCAGGGGTGCCAACACCTTTCCAAAGTCTGCCTGCTCCCAGCCTGTAGCAGCAAGCACCCTAGCATACCCAGGGTGGCTGCCAACACAGGTTCTTAGATCTGCTTTTCTAAAGGAAAGCAACTCAAAATGGGTTACCAATCTTGCTTTAATCAAACATATGTCATTTACCTAGTTCAAGGAAAAAAGAAAGGTCAGCACCCTGAACTTCAGAGAATACAGAGGTTACAAACAGACAAAATATACAGACAGAGAAACAGATCAGCAGACAGGCTTCCAGCTGTCTGACCATTACATCCATACCTAGTCAGTTACCAGAGAGGAAAGCACTGACATCTGGGGTTTTTCAAAGCTGCGGGGTGAGGGAGGCGGGGACAGGGAGCCTCAAAGGCTGCCCAGAGTCTCATCTGGTCAAATCACACAACTCTTCTCAAAGTGAGTCCCAAAGCAAAATCTCACATCAGGGTATATATAGCCTTCTCCTGGCTCAGAGAATATCACAACCCTCTTGACCCTCTGCCCAATCACAAAGCAACAAAGTATGGGCATTCCTGAAAAATAAGTCTCCCACCAAAGGCCCCATGTGACCACATTTAGCCTATTAGGGGGCAGAGTATATTTTCAAATAAGGGAAGGTTCTCAGAGTCACTTAAGCCTAGACAAGGGGCAGGGAAGATCTCCAAATTCCCATTCCCATAACATAGCCCAGCCCTCACAGCTGAACTACAAAGAAGCAACACTGTGGATAAAGGGATGATCACCCTTCTCAAACTATGGAGCTGGCCAACCAGCCTAACTGAAGGAACAGGGAACTCTGAAAACAAACTGGAGATTTCATTTGCTATGCAGATAGAACTACTGATACTATCCCACTACTCCCCTGCCCCAGTACCCCTATGGAAAAAACCCACATCCCTGAATCCAAAAGCTTGCCTAAGAGCAGTGTCCCCCATGAAAACTGACCCTGATTCCATCCTTGAGGAGACCAACCACTGTGGATAAGTGGTCTACTTTCCTCGACACCATTGACCAATGTCTCTGTCAGATAGCTAAGGACAAGAGCCCAAGGAGTAGCTTCACCCTCCAGACAACTCTTTCTATTTCCAGTTTCCACAGCTATTATCCTGGAAAGTAACTCCTGTGAAGACATAATCTGGAAACTGCTTCTATGGGGTGCACCAGTCTCTATTTCCTCAACAGCCATTGCTACTAAAGATTTATTAAATAAAGTTCTTTCCATGACAGGCTTTGGCACTGCCAAATGGCTCTAAATTAGAAATATATGCGATTTTATCAGTTGAAATGACATTAAATAAAATATGCTACCATCTTCTAAAAAAAAAAACCTATTTGTTATTTTCCCCTGTAGAATTGAGCTCCCTGAAGGTAGGCACCATCTTGGTTTTCTATTTACAATCTCAGATTTTAGCATAGTGCTTTGTCCATAGTGAATATTTAATAAATGCTTTTTAATCAATTCACTATTCTTAATGACAATAAATAATTCACTATTCTTATAGAGCTCTTAATCTGGAAAAGTCACAATGCATAAAGCTTTCTACAACATGAGTTCAACTGACCTTTATAAATATATTTTATTTCATTCCTTACCCAAGCTTAAGCTCAAGCCATCTACAAATGGCACTACTAGCTATTGTCAAAAATCAACATTCCATTTCCCATATTTGTGAATTCACACTGGCCAACTCACATAACCGAAGTATGTACCCTTGCCAAATCTGCCTCCAAAAATCCTTTTTTTTTCAAAGTTCAGTTCAATTTTCACTTTCTCTATTCCCTAAAGCTGTTTCTTCTCCCTCCTCCTAGTGCTTAATGTTCTTTCTCTCCTCAAATTACCTTTCACTTACTTATCTATGTATTTTTTTTTGTACCTGTCATATTTCCCAGGACAATGTAAGCTCTTTGAGGTCAGGGGCTCTTTTAAAAAATTTTTTTGGTCTTTACACCCCAAGATTTTGTATTATATACAGAATACATAAATAGAAGTTTAAATTTTTAGCTTAATTGCAAGGTGTTATAGTGGAATCAAATATGTATATAAAACAATCTTTGCTCCTTAAAGGACTGGTAATCTTATCAGATCTTTTCAACAACATTTCCATCGTTCTCTCCTATTATAACATATTTGATTTAGGACTTTCTCCCCTTACATTCAGTGGAAGAGTTATCACATGGCTTAAAATGCTGTTAAAGTGACACAGGGTAGTTCAGAACAGGATACCCATGTAGTATATAAGTTGAGACTTTGCCTGAGGGGTCTCCTCTACTTCTGGATGGAGCAGAACTTCTGCAGATTGAAATACCCACTATAGATAGAAGGAAGGATCAAAGTTCAAGGTATTCCATTCAATGCTAAGTTTTGGCTTTCACTTTCATTAGCTCTACCCTTCCATATTCAAAGGCTCCCTGAGTCAGCACCCATGGGATGAATATTAATTATTTTTTTAAAGTAATTGTTTCAATTACCTTGGCTCATTTCCCTTGGAATAATTCTCTCTCATTTAATTCTCTACCTCCTGTACAAAATAATTCAGCCACATACCCTATAGGTTACTGCAGTTTTAATACAAGTGAAAATTTAAGAGAAAGAAAGCAAAAGCAGTGTCCATACCTACACAGCTTCTATAGTAGACCTAGCTATCTGTCTCTTTCTTTCTCCTCTCCCTCCCCTTGGCTATAACATTCTATATTTCAAATAGATGGCTAATTCATTCCCATAGCTCATGGAAGAGTGAAGTGAGGGAAACATGAGCCACATTTTCCATGGACAAAAAGATCATCAGAGGCATTAGGTGCCTCCCCACTCACCCAATCTGATGCCTAGACATTGACTGTCAGCTAGTTCTGCCTTTTCCCTGCCTGAGCTCAGCTCTATGTCGTCTGACTGTCTCGGTGGTATATATATATTTTTCAGAATTAATTGATGGTATCTTAAAATTATGTGGAAGTTCAGATCATTGTCTAAGGTCAAAAATCAAAACACCCTCTGTTAAGTGTCCTATGTTACAGTGAGCTTAGCACCATACCTCCACTTCCCACACTATCACTTCCCACTAAGAAGTTCTTTGTTTTATAAAGATCCCTGAATTTAATTAAAATAGTTCTTTTGTTTGAATCTTGGGAGAGAAAGACAGAAAGAGAGGGAGAGGAGGAAAGGGTGGCAGGGTATAATGTATAGGGGTTATGTTTCTCCTGTCATCGAAATGTTTTTCAGTCCCTGCAAAAGTATTTAAGCCACATGACACACATACTAGAAAATCACTCAAACTCAATATTTCTATCGTAATTATTCTGTATACACATAATTATCCTATAGTACTATCTATATGGCATTAAAAGCAGCAATGTAAAAAATGAGACATTCCATCATTGAAAAGAGTTACTTCATAAACTACTAAATTAGTCACAAAATATTTCATGAATATAATGATGTTAAATGCATGATATGACATGAACAAATTTGCCTACATGTTACATGTAGTAATATAATTCATAAAATAGGATATATTAGTTTTACTGCATATTGCAAGTATGTGTCTAGGGTAGATGAATTAATGTATTGTTTATATACAGGATTTTCCAAATGTTACCGTGTAATTTTAGGTTTTAATAATTTGAAACAGTACTAAAATGTTTTAGAAAGCCTATATACCTATATGCACATACTAATAAATAAGTATGTGTGGCTGCAAAAAATAATGATGCATGATAGTCATCATAAGTGGTGCTGCTACACAAAACAGTGAGGAGAAGTGAAAGAAAAAAAAGAGTACACAGGAAATGGCAGAGGATACAAACTAATCCATATCATCCCAAGAATATTGCTCAATAAAATGGGAAGGGCAACAAACAAATGTCAATAGTACACATTTATCAGTATTTCTGTAATTTTGTAACAAACACAGAGAGAAATATATACACATACGCACATATATGATTTCTAGAACTATTATTGTGAGTATTTTTTTTTATAATTCTAGCATTAAAAAAACAAACAATGGAGATGTCATGTAATTGAAACCTTCATTTTACGGATGAGAATTCTAAGGCTAAAAACAGTAAAATTATACCAAAGGTGACATAGTAAGTAATTTGAAGAGTTGGCATGTACATATGTAGAGATATGCATACCAATATACATGAAAATATTTATACATGTATAAACTTACCATGTCCAGATTGTGCTTTCACAACTGATGTGAATTCAATAAAATATCTTCTGAGAGTTTCCAGAAAAACTAAGAAGTACCATATAGGTAGAGTTTGTTAGAAGCTGGATTTGAACTTGTTCTTCCTAGCTCCAAGGAAAACTCTCTCTACTGCACAATGCTACCTTTCATAATTTTCCTCTTATTCTATCAGAGGAAACAAAAGCAATAAAATAAAGCTAATTTGATTCTTATATTTCTTCTGGCCAGATTATTTTTATGTGACATCTGTAAGTTCCTGAATATTTATACCTCTTATGATAATATAGAAAATTTAAGAAAGCCCAAATAAGGGCTTTAAAATGTAAATGCCATGAAAGAGGTTGAGGGAATTAAAAATGATTGGCTTAGAGAAAAGATGATTAAAGGGAAATTAATGAATGTTTTCAAGTATATGAAGGAACTTGTTTTTAGGAGAAAAGTGAATTGTTTATGTCCTTGGAAAACCGAGAAGTGTAAATGAACCTTAAATCTGGACTTCTTTCCTTAAGAATTTAAAGAAGGTAATTAAGCTGAAACATGGACAGAGATATATGGATCAGTCATTCTTGTATTTTTTTTAATTCTATGTCAGATCTTTGGACTTGTTAGCATACTCTGGATACAACAGTAGAAGCTTAATCCCTATGTAGTCATTTACTAATTTAACTATCTATCAATGAAAAGAGAACACTTTCTGTCTTGTCGATATGCGTATACACACTAAATGGACAAACTTTCAGTTCTCTCTACCATTTTTATTACCAAAGAAGAGTAAGGAACCCAAAGTTAGCATAACACCTCAAATATATCCCTCACTGTTAGATGCAGTTTTTGGCAAATTGTTTTTAACATTCATTTTCAAGAATATGAGGGAAAGGCCTGTATAATTGTATCAGAGTACTTTCATTTCTGTGAATTTTGGAATTGTTTATTCCATCTTTGTCAATCTTCCTTTTTATATTTTTGTACTTTTAGAACACATTTTATTCTATATGAATTGACTGCATTAGGTATAAATTCTCGTTCTGTCTTTTGTAATATTTCTCATTCTGCTGGTTCATACTGGTGGAAGGGATGCCCTCTTCTTACAAGAACTGAATAAACTTCCTGTTCCTTCCTCAAGATACATCTGACTTTTAATTTTTCTGGGTAGGGGATTTTGGGGGTACCTGTACCCCACACAGGTCTAAGTTAGTCACAAATGCATCAATCTTAGAAAGATCTTGCAGATGTAAAATCAACTGGATTCAAAAGTAAATAACAAGCACCAGTTGAATTAAATCTGGGAAACAGTATACTTTCAACCATCACAAATTGTTTCCAAATACACATGCTTCCAGACAAATAGACATATATACACACAAAGACACACCTTCACTTTATCTTTTTTAATACTAATATTTTTCAAATGTCATTTTGTAGCTATGAATCAGGGAACACGAGACAATGAGAGTTTCAAAATTGAGACCATCAAAGAACAATAGAGAGGCATGTGGTAAGTGTAATACAGAGAAATTCATTTCCAGTAAAGGTGTATATATGAGAAATATAACAAAATACATCATTTAGAAAAAAAATTTCTTTTCCCCAAACAGAAATGAATTTTCTTTCTTGTATTCAACTCTTTTAATGGATTGTCACTGGGACTTCATCATCCCTAGATACATTTGAGAGCTACTCACTTTTTGCATAAATCTTATCTTTTAGGGATGTGTAGTATATACACTTGGATTTTTCAGACCATTTCAATTAAGGTGATTTTTTTTTAGTTTTCTCAAAATCTTCCCTATGTATTTTCAGCCTGCTATCATATTCTGCATTCTCACAAACAGAAAAGAGAATAAATGCACCTAACAGGAACTATCAGGAGAAATAAAATGCCCTAGTCATCATAGGATGACAATATTTTCCTGGGAATTGAAAATATAATCCCTAAGAGATGAAAATGAGGATAGAAATAAATATGTGGTTATTCACAAGAAATCAGGATTTTTAAAATATTTATGTTATTGGAGGGGTGGGGGGGGATCTTCCACACAATGTTAAAAAGAATTTATTCTAATAGTAGTTGTCTTTTCAAACTTAATTGTTTTTAGTTCCATGGATGCATAATCATAAAGGCTGGGCTTTGAATCCAATGCCCAATAAAGTTTTGAAAAAATCAATAGAGAGTTGATAGTGATAAACCAGCCATTGAGACAAAAAGCAATTGGGGAATATGATTAATTTTCCTCTGCCTAATCTTACAATGAATCTTGGTGAGCAAGATGTCCCTCAGAAACAAAGTTCTGGACCATTAGACCTAAATTACCTCTTCTTCTGAGCATCCAAATGGATTCATGAAAAAGGTTATTAAGTTCAAATATATATATATATATATATGTATATATATATATATACATATATATACATATATATATATATATATATTTCCTCTAATTCCTTTGCAATGGAAAACACTCAAGTGCTATATTATTTAAATATCTGTAATAAAAAAGCAAATGATAGTCAAATTCTAAGGTGGAAAGAGAGAGCAAAATCTATGTACAACATATAAATTCGTTTTTGAGTGCTTCTAAAAAGATAAAAAATCATGTCTTGATTTTTTTTGGGGGGGTGAGGGAACTGGGATCTGACACTTGAGTCAAACTCTTATGGAATAATTTTAGTAATATCCCAAATCAGGAAAGTGTCATATTTATACATTTAATCTAGCTTTGTAGTATTCCATTTGCCTCAATTCAATCATGACTTATTATATGCCAGTGAGATTTACATGATGTAATGAAAATGATTAGAATTGTACATTTTCAGAGTTATAGGTAGACTAGCTTACCCCCTTAGCAGATTACCTATAATAGATGGATTAGATAGGCACACCACTTGCTTCAGTGTAGCCAAAGAAATGCATAAACACCCCACTGGCCTCAGCATATACCAGACACTAGTACTAGGACCCCATGTCAGCAAGAGATAAGCTGCCAGGCCCCTATAGCCTCTGGTAGCACCAGCTACCCCATACCCCAAACCCTCAGCACAGCAATAGAGGGGAAAGGTCCCCTGGGGCCTCAGGGCAACACTAGGGCAGTACCAGGTAAATAGCCAGGGCTTGCAACCCCTGATGTAAAAAGCAGGAGACACTGCCCTTTCCACCCTGGATGCAGAACTAAAATTTAAAAGAATGGAAAAAAAGCTAAAAATGATCAAACAACAACAAAAAATGAATCTGACAACAGAAAGTTATAGTGACAGGGAAGATCAAGACAGAAAATGAGAAGAGTACAGCAATGTCAAAACAACAAAGAGAATCAGAAAGTGGTCTCCAGTGCAGAAAGAAATCATGGAAGAACTCAAAAAGGAGCTTAAAAAATCACATATGAAAGGACCAAAAGAAAATTAGTAGAGTGATACAAGAGAATTGTGAAAGGGAAAAAAGTCAACAACTTGGAAAAAGAAAGCAACTGCTTAAAAAGTAGAATTGGTCAAAAGGAAAAAGAGATACAAAACTCCACTGGAGAAAACAATTACTTAAAAATTGCAATTAACCAAATGGAAAAGGAAGAACAATAGCTAACTGAGGAAAACAACTCCTTAAAAGTTAGAATTGGGCAAGTGACTAATGACTTTATGAGACAGTGAGAATCAAACAAATTCAAAAGAATGAAAAGCAAAATAGAAGAAAATACAAAATATTTCATGGGAAAAAGAATTGACCTAGAAAACTGATACAGGGGAGACAATGTCAGAATCTTTGAACTCTCTGAAAGCCATAATCAAAAAGAGGGCCTGAACATCATCTTTCAAGAAATTGTCAAGGAAAACTTCCCTGATATCTTGTAGCCAGAGAGCAAAGTAGGCATTGAAAGAACCCAGCAATCATCTCAGGAAAAAAGTTGCCAAAATAAAAACTCAAAGGAACATTATACCCAAATTTCAGTACTATTAGGTAAAGGAAAAAATACTACAAGTGGCCAGAAGGAAACAATTCAATACCAGGGAGCCACAATCTGGATGACAGGATAGCAGCTGCAACATTAAATAATCAGAGATCATGGAAAATGATATTCTAGAAAGCAAAGGAGCTAGGGCTACAACTAAGAATCACCTTAATCATAATACTTCATGAGGGGAAATGGTTATTTAATAATATAGGGTTCCAAGTTTTCATAAGGAGAAGACCAGAATTTAAAAAAAAAAGATCTCCACTATCAAGAGCGAAGAGAAGCCAAAAACAAAAACAAAAAAACATAAGATATTCAATAGAGCTGAACTGCACATCCCTACATGGAAAGATGATATCTGTAATCCTTTAAAACCATACCACTAATAATACAGCTAGAAAAAAATAAAGAGACCAGAAACAGGAATACACTGGATGCGGAGGAAAAGGAGAGATAGAATGGGGTAAATTATTTCACATGAAGAGACACAAAAACCTATTACAGGGCAAGGAAAGATGGGAGGGTGGGGGATTGGCATTACTTGAACCTTATTCTCATCAGTATTGGCTCAAAGAGGAAATAGTATACACAATCAGTGGAATATAGAAATCTGTCTTACCCAAAAAGAAACTAAAGGGGAGGAGATTAAGTAAAAGGGAGTGGGGGTAATGACAGAAGAGAGAGTAGTCTGGGGGAGGTGGTAGACAGAAGCAAAACACTGGTGAGGAGGGAAAGGGTAAAAGGAGAGAGGACAAATTGGAAGAAAAAATAGATGGAGGAAAATACACAGCTAGTAATAATAACTGGGAATGTGAGGGGGATGAACTATCCCATAAAATTGAAGTAGATAGCATAGTGGATCAAAAATCAGAATCCTACAATATGTTGTTTACAAGAAACCAACTGGAAGCAAAAAAAACAAAACAAAAACAAAAACCACAGAGTAAAGGAAAGAAGCTGGAGCAGAAACTATTATGCTTCAACTGCAGTAAAAAAAAAAAAGCAAGGGTAGTTATCCTAATTTCAGACAAAGAAAAAGCAAAATTAGATCTAATTTAAAAAGATGAGGAAGGAAGCTACATTTTGCTAAAAGATATTGTAGACAATGAAGTACTATCAATACTAAACATATAGGCACCAAGTGGTATGGCATGCAAATTCTTAAAAGGAGAAGTAAAGTGAGTTACAGGAAAAAAATGTACAACAAAATATACTAGTGGGGTACCAAAACTGTAACTACTCATAACTTGACTAATCCAAACAAAAAATAAACAAGAAAAAAACTAAGGCGCTAAATAGAATATTAGGAAATTTAGATGACAGATCTTTGGAGAAAACTGAATCAAATCAGCACATGACACAAACACAAAAATTGACCATATATTATAGCATAAAATAACCTAAAACCATTTTTAGAAAGGCAGAAATATTAAATGTCTTTTTCACGTTATAATGCAATAAAAATTATATTCAACAAAGTGCTGTGGAAAGATGGATTAAGAATTAATTGGAAACTAAGTAATCTAATTCTAAAGATAAGTGGGTTAAAAAACAAACCATAGAAACAATGAATAATTTCATTAAAGAGAATGACAACATTGAGACAACATCCCAAAATATTTTGGGATGCAGCCAAACCAACACTTATGAGAAAATTTATTTCTGTAAATTCTTACATCAACAAAATAGAGAAAGAGTAGAACAATGAATTGGGCATACAACTGAAAACAATGACAAGAAAAAGAATGAAATAAAAATCCTCAATTGATCTCCAAATTGGAAATCCTGAAAATAAAATGTGAGATTAATAAAATTGAAGATTAAAAAACTATTGAACTAATAAATAAAATCAACAGCAGGTTTTATGAAAAAAAACAAAGATAAAAAGTCATCAGCCAATTTAATTTAAAAAAAGAAAGAAGAACCCCAAATATCTAGTATCAAAAATAAATAGGGTGAAATTACCATGAATGAAGAAGAAATTAAAACAAACATGAGGGAATATTTTGCCAAATAATATGCAAGTAAATCTGAGGGAAATTGATGATTACTTACAAAAATATAAATTACCTAGATTAATGGATCAGGAAATAGACTACCTAGATAGCCACATCTTAGAAAAAGAAGTTGAACAAGCCATTAATGAACTCCCTAATAAAAAATCCTGAGGGCCAGATGGGTTCAGAAATGAATTTTACCAAACATTTAAAGTACAATTAATTCCAATACTATATAAACTATTTCAGAAAATAGGCTAAAGAGTCCTACCAAACTCCCTTTTTGACACAAATATGCTCAAGATACCTAAACCAGGAAGAGGCAAAACAGAGAAAGAAAAATATAGGCCAATTTCCCTATTGAATATTGATGCAAAAATTTTGAACAAAATATGAGCAAAGTTAATCCAACAATATATAACAAGGATTATATAATACAACCAAAATGGGATTTATACCAGGAATGCAGGGTTGGTTCAACATTAGGAAAACTAATATAATATATTGACCATATATATAATAACTAATATAATAATTGACCATATGAATAGCAAAACCAAAAGATATTATATGATTATGTCAACCCATAATAAAAAAAAGCCTTTGACAAACTACAGCACCCATTCCTATTCAAAGGACTAGAGGACACAGGAACAAATGGAGCAAGTCTTAAAATTATAAAAATCTAAAGTCATCAGCAAGCATTATCTGTAATGAGGATAAGCTAGAAGCCTTGCTAGTAAGATTAGAGATGAAGCAAGGATGCCCTTTGATATCACTATTATTCAATATAGTACTAGAAATGTTAGCTAAAATAAGAAAAAATTAAAGGAATTAGAATAGGTAATGAAAAAAACAAAACTATCACTCTTTGCAGATGATATGATGGTGTACTTAGAGAACCCTAGTGCATCAACTAAAAAGCTAATTGAAATAATTAACAACTTTAACAAAAATGCAGGATATAAAATAAACCCACATAAATCATCAGCATTTCTTTATATGGCCAACAAATCCCAGCAGCAAGAAAAAGATATATTCCATTTAAAATAAACTATAGACAATATAAAATATTTGGGAGTTTACTTGTCAAGACAAACCCAGGAATTATATGACCATAATTCCAAAACGCTTTCTACACAAATAAAGTCAAATCTAAACAATTGGAAAAATATCAATTGTTCATGGGTATGCCAAGCTTATATAATAAAAGTGGCAATTCTACCTAAACTAACTCAGTTGTTCAGTACCGTAACAATCAAACTACCAAAACATTATTTGATAGAGTCAGAAAAAATAAATTAAAAAATTCACCTGGAAGAAAAAACAGCCAAGAATATCAAAGGAATTAATAAATAAAAATGCAAAGGAAGGTGGTCTAGCAACACCAGATCTCAAACTACATTGTAAAGCAGTATTCATCAAAACTATCTGGTACTGGCTAAGAAATAGAGTTGTGGAACAGTGGAATAGATTAGTTACACAAAACACAGTAGTATATGTCCATAGTAACATTTGGGATAAGAATTCTCTATTGGACAAAAACTGCTGAGACAACTGAAAATAACATGGCACAAACTAGATACAGACTAACATCTCACACCTTATATTAAAATAAGTTCAAAATGTGTACTTGATTTAGACATAAAGGATGACACCATAAGCAAATTAGAAGAGCAAGGAATAGTCTACCTGTAAGATTTATGGAGAAAGGAAGAATTCATGACAAAACAAGAGAGAGAGAGCATTACAAAATGCAAAATAGATAATTTTGATTATATCAAATTAAAATGCTTTAGCATGAACAAAACCAATGCAACCAAAATTAGAAGGAAAACAAAAAGAAGAGAAGCAATCTTTATAGCAAATGTTTCTGACAAATGCCTCATTTCTCAAATATATAGAGAACTAAAATGAACTTATAAGAATACTACTCTTTCCCCAATTGATAAATGATCAAAGGATATGAAAAGGAAGTTTTCAGACAAAGAAATGAAACCTATCTATAGATATGTGAAGAAGTAATCTAAATTATTTTTATTAGATAAATGCAAATTAAAACAACTCTGAGATTGCTCCTCACACCTATCAGATTGGCTAATATGACATAAAAAAAGAAATAATAAATGGATGAGGTAAGAAAATTGCAACATTAATGCACTACTGAAGTTGTGGACTGAGTCAACCATCTGGAGAACAATTTGGAACTATGCCAAAAGGGCAAGCAAAATGTGCATATACTTTGATGCAGAAATACCACTACTAGGTCTGTATCCCAAAGAGATAATAAAGAATGGAAAAGGCCCTACCCATACAAAAATATTTATAGCAGTCCTTTATTTAATGGCAAAATATTGAAAAATGAGGGGATGTCCATCAATTGGGGAATGGCTGAGCAAGTTCTGGTATATGAATATATTGGAATACTATTGTGCAAGAAGAAATTATGAACATCAGTTCTCAGAAAAGCATGGAAAGAGTTGTATGAACTGATACAAAGTGAAATGAGCAGAACCAAGAAAACATTGTACATAGTATCAGCAATATCATGGGATGATCAACTATGAATAACTCAGCTCTTCTCAGCAACACAATAACCCTAGAAAAGTACAAAGGATTCAGGAAGGAAAATGCCATCCACATTCAGATAAAGAACTGATGGACTCCAAATGAAGATCCAAGTATACTTTTTTCACTTTATTGTTTTTGGGGTTTTTGCTCTTTTGATCCATTTCATCTTTTACAACCATGATTAATATATAAATGTTTTATATGATAGCACATGTATAATCTATATCTAATTGGCTATCATTTTAGGAAGAGAGGAGGGAAGGGAAT
This sequence comes from Petaurus breviceps papuanus, assembly GCF_028583685.1. Lineage (NCBI taxonomy): Eukaryota > Metazoa > Chordata > Mammalia > Diprotodontia > Petauridae > Petaurus > Petaurus breviceps. The sequence continues at coordinate 4,846,940 of NW_027185761.1, read as the reverse complement.
GAGGGGAAAAAATTGGACCTCAAAATCTTGTAAAATGAATGCTAAAAATTGTCTTGACATTCAACTGGGGGGAAAATAAAATAATATTTGACAAGAAAGAAATCCTCTTCCTGACCTCCCAATTTGAGCCAAAATTTGTTCCATTGATCCTAATTCTGCCTTCCAGGAATTACAGCAGGAAAAAGTCTGGTCACTCATACCCTAGATTATACTTAATATATTTGAAAATATTTGTCTTCTTTTCTCTAACCCTTTATAACCTGCCTATTCTTCTGCCTTTCAAGTATTTTTAAATCTTACCCTTCCCCCCCCCCCCCACACACACCATAATCACATATACTTTGTGAGCCAGTGACACATGCCTCTCTGCTGTTCCTCAGGCAAGACATGCCTAATGCCTGAACATTTCCAGATATTTTTTCTATCTGTTCCCAAAGAGTGGAATTCTCTTCATCTTTGTCTCAGCTTCCTGACCTTCTTTAAGATACAGTTAACATCCCACCTTTTACAAGAATCCCTTCTTCCCTCTGTTGATTGTCTCCAATTTACACTGTATATAGCTTGTTTGTATGCAGTTATTTACAAGTTATCTTCCCCTCTCCTCCCCCCTTAGCATGGGATCTCCTTGAGAGAGAATGATCTCGGTCTTGTATCTTCCTTTGTTGCCCCAGTGTTTAGCGCAGTAGCTGGCACACAGTAAGTACTTAAGAAATATTTATCTTACTGGCTGCCTAACTAGTCGCATTCTTTAGTTAATTTTATGGTTTAGTTCCAAATTCTCTTTTTCCTTCCACTCTACCAAACGAGAAGGTAAGAAACCTGGTACCTAATGAAAACCCCTTTCTAGAGTGTGGTACCAGGACTAGATCCAATACTCCAGATATGATATTACTAGGATATGGTACAGTGGGACAATCATTTCCCTTTCTGATATGTGAAATATGGTGCCTAACCAGCCAAAACTAAAAATATTAAAAGGCTGAGATTATATAAATTAAAATGAACAAGGAACACAGTTCAATATTCATCATATGGTAAAATGTATAGATAACAGGTACTATTATAGATCATGAAAAGAAAATATCAATGTATTCTCTAATTAAACCAAAAGACTCCTATGTTATGTTTCTTGAAATTTTCACGATGCTTATGTTTTATTTATTCTCACTTTTCTTACGTTTGAAACAATTTTAAATGAGGCTTCAAAGACTTCAATTAAGAGTTTTACCTCCAGCCATAAAGTCACCACAACAAAATGAAAGTGCCAAGTATTTGGCATGGCTGGTTGAAAAACCTAGCAATCACAGCACAGTGTCAACTTCTGGTTTGCAAACAAAAAATAAACTGTTTTTCAATGTCAGGAGCTTCCTGTGTCAGATGCTGCCTGTCTGTACTTGTTCTCTCTATTCTTCATTCTGTCTTCATATCCTTTGCTCTCACTTGGCCTCTCTGTGCCTCAGTTTCTCTTCTAAATTAAAGATTGCACTAGATGATTGTTGAGCTTCATTTCATATATTAATCTAGGATCATTGATCTGACCCTTGTCATAAACAGTGTATAAAAATTCCCTGGCTAATTCTGATCCAATATTACTTGGTCCTATTTTTTTAATCTTACATCCTAACTCCATGCCTAAAATCTGATCCCTGTAGATGAGTCTCTACCTGAATTGTGAGCTCTCCTCTGACCTTAAAGATAGAGATTTCTACCACCCTATTTCTGTAACTCCCTTCCCATGGTCTTTAAATCACCACTAAGGCAGGATGGACTCTCCCTCTGCCTTTCAGTGAAGACTTGCCATTGTACTACTTCTGAGCCCCCAGTGGCCCCAGGTTTGCAAAAAACTGTCTGGGAAATAGAAGTTCATACAGAACTGGAATGTTATAAGCAAGGAAAGAAGAAAGAGATATCCTCCATCTGGATAAAAGACTTTGGTTGTGGGATGAGGGGAAGAGGGCTATAAAATAGCTCCTGTACTCATAACTTTAATTAAAGTTAGGCTGGTACTGGGACTTCTCAACAGGCAACAACCTTATATGCTATTTTTCCCATTGTTCGTTACTGAAGGAAGTTTACAGGTTGGAGCTTTGAAAGGCTGCCATTTTCTGTTATCTGATCCATAGAATGACTAATCTTTCTTATCTGATTCAGTCCAAACATTTCCACTCCATGAACTCTGAACATGTAGAGAATATTTATGCAGTATTTATGCCACTGTGCATCTTAATCACTTTAAAAGTCTGGAATATTGGGGTAAAGCATAATTAGCAAAATATAATTCCTACCACTTTTAAAGCAGTACTATTCACATTTCTGGATTTCAACATAATTTCTATATATGGTGACACAGCAATTACTTTGATTATATAACACATTGAGAGAATTCTTTAATTGCTACTGAACAATTTGCTTAATTGCATTCATGATTCTGGCTGTACGTTATGGAAAAGAATATGGTTTGGACGAACAGGACTATATCATGCTGAATATCATTTCAATGTGAAATTGTTAATGCAGTCTAAGTTTACAGAATAATGTCCCAAATGTCCTGCATTTTGAATTTGCGCTGAAAGGGACTTATAAGGCCAGTTATTACCACCCTTTATTTTTTACAGATGAAGCAACTGAGACCATGAGTGGATAAGCAAGTCCTGAGAGAACACAGAGGGAGTAAGTGGAAGTGCAAGGATTTTCTGATTCCAAATCCAGCATGCATGTTCACTAAATGAGATAACTTTGAATGTCCCATTATCTACACAGAGATATCACATTTCTTGAAGGCAGTTTTGATTAAAACCAACAACCCACAAAATAGTTAATTTTCATTTTCATTGAAAAAAACAATCAAAGCATCTTATTTCATTTGCTCTTCTTGATGTCTGTCATTCTGCTTTCAGGCCTTGCTCTATATGCTTTGGTGTAATGGTAAGGGAATTTAAAGATCTTCTCTGATGCTCAATAGGTCTAAGGAATTTGAAGATCTTCCTTGTCCCTTAATGGACCTCAGTTGCAGCCCAACAAGAGAAATTTGCTTAGAGGAGGCTTGTTTTTCAGGAAGGCCCACACCTTTTGTCACTTTGTAATTAGTCAGTGGGTCACAAAGGTTGTGATGTCCTCTGACTCTTGAGAAGGGTATATATGCACCCTGAGGTGATGTTTTGATTTGGAGCTTACTTATGGGAACAGTTGTGTGATTAGGCTAGATGAGACTCAGGATAGCTGTTGAGTCCCCCGGCTTTGAACCCCCAGTTTTGGGGGCATCTCTCTCTAGTAATTATGTATGTGTGTTATGGTCAGACAGCTAGAAGCACTGTCCATTGGAAACTGAAAAACAGGTACTATTTTCATTGCTGTCTTCATATCACCAATGCTTAGCTAAAATAACTCCAAAGGTTATTTAGGAAAATGAACTCTATATCCATTCCTCATTTTACAGATGAGGAAAATAAGACCCAAGAAGATTGTGTTAAACATAAGAGAAAGCTTTGGAGATTCTCTGATTCTACAGCTGGAGGTTTGGGTTTCTATTTTGTTTTTGTTTTTCCAAAAATACCACAGTGCCTCCCTCTCTCTGCAATATAGTGTTTGAGCAAATCATAATTTTCCAACTTACATTAGAAATAAATCATTAGCAGTCCTTTTATGTAGCTGAAAATACAGATTAAGGTTGACATTCTGTTTGTTATAATTATAATGCATATTCATATAAAACTAAAACAACATAAATATTGACCCTCGATTTATTCATCTTTACTAATGTTTCCACATATGTGAAAATGCATTTGTGGTTACTTTCTTTGATTTTTTTTTTCTGCTCAACATTATTTAGGCAATTCTGAAGACTTCATTACCTTAAAAATGATTTCTGCTTTGAGTGATTTAGTGGAAAAGTGTTCCTTTCCTTTTGCAAATGAATCAGAAAATAAATCTAATGCTCCAAAAGAATAAGACATTCCAAATGTCTGATGCTAAGTAGGGCTTTGTGAACAGTTAAAAAATATGTATTTCAAAACATTCAGGGCTAGGCTTAATTAGATTCAATTACTCATTCAGAAAATTAAATTATTTCTAGCATGTTACATTATTTGGTTCTTTGGTTCTTTGGGACTTGATATGTTATTGTTAAAATTATTGGGCTGTGATGAAATTCTTGCTTAAAAACAGAACAGCAATTAGCAACTATTTTAAACATGATGAAAGAAACCCTTATATGACCTTGCTTAAGTTAAAATTTTATTATATATTCTAATATTTTTTAATAATTCTAGTGATTCTAGATGAATCCATTTATAGATTCCCCTAAATATAACCCATTTATTTTTATTACTAATTCTTTTTTGGACCTATGAATAATAGCAGGACTATATTCAGAGAATGCGAAGCCAACTTGACACAGGATTGCTTCGTTGATACAATAAGAATAGATTGAACTAGGAATTATTGTGTCTGGGACAAAAAAATCTATGACTTAGGCAAACTGCATAGAACTATACTCTAATTCTGTATTCTATGATGAGAAAAATAAAACTGAGTACCGTGTTTCCCCGATAATAAGACCTATCCCAAAAATAAGCCCTCCCCTTACTGTGTAAGATTCCTCTAAAATAAGCCCTCCCCCGAAAATAAGTCCTATTGAGATTGCTACTGTAGTGAAAGTGATCCCCTGCACTACACGCTACATTACGGTACCCTCTGTATGCACCGCCCCCCCGCCGGTGAAACGCACGCCGCGCTCCGAGCTGCATCCACTCAGAGCTGCAGCAGTGAGCGCGTCATCCTGTTCTTCCCCAGTGATTTGCTTATTGAATAAAGGTACATTTTTTTGTTCACATTTACCTGTTTATTAAAATTGCTGTCAATGTTCATTAAAATAAGCCCTCCCCTGAAAATAAGCCCTCTGGTGTTTTTCTGTCCAAAAAAATTAATAAGACAGTGTCTTATTATCAGGGAAACATGGTAGTTTAAAACAATTTTGTAAAACAATATTGAAAATTAGTTGTTATAGTATTTTTTCTAGGTTGCTGAAGGAATACACAAATTAAACCTGTATATTCTATAATTCAGTTTCTTGTAGCAGAGTGTCAGTTACCCCTTTCTGGTTGTGGATATGGAAATCAATCCACAAGAAGTTATTTATTAATTGTTTACATTTCAGGTTTTTTTTTAAGTTTTCTTTTTAAAGGAGTATGTATTCTAATAGGAGCAAATCAGTTTTATGTTTAGCATTGTTTGTAAATGAAAAAAAATTATAACAATGGTTAAAATTATAATAATGGTTAAAATTTTCACAGAAAGAACAAGTTTGGTCCCAACAATAGATAGGCAATAAAAAGAACATAGCCGTACTTCAGGGAATGAGTTTTCTCAATATGAAGGTCACTTACAATGAAGTTCAGAAAGTAAAAGGAAAACAATCTCAAATTACGAAGAATTCATTAAACAGTGTAAGGAGGGAATTGAGAAGGATTGTAGGAGAAGTTCTGCTCTTAAGTCTAAGTTGATACTAGGATAGTTGACATTCACAGTTTAAATAATATATACATATATATGTATATAGTTTACAGGTCATAATCACAAAAAATAATGTGGTTACATACACAGGTATATGTGTATGTACATATGTATAATCACATTATTTTATCCTTATAAAAGTCCAGTGAGTAGGCCTATACTATGTTGTTGTTTGTCCTTCATTCTTGTAGAAGACCATGACATCAGAAAGGTGATGCTATAACTTGCAAGTGGTTCTCCCTTAGACTAAGGCAACACCCATTCAGTGATTAAGGCTACAAGTAAGAAATGAGCCAAGGAATGGCCCCTTTTACTTAATAAAATTTAAAAAAATCCCAACACCAACAACAGTCTGGGAGGGGAAAACCCTCAGAGTTTCTGGACAGAAGAGATACAATTAATATTTAAATTCTCTCTGAGCTTTTGGGGCCCCCAAAAAGAACAGTAAATGGGGCTTGGGCTGGGACCTATTGTTAGTCAATCAATTAGAGTCAGAGTGAATTGAGTTTAAGACCTGGTCTTTAAGAAAGAAATCTAACTTGTAAACCCCAAAGATATTTTGTTCTATAGAGTTGAAATCAGGCAGAACTACAGAGTTTTCCAATCTTCATCAATATGATATATGCTAAACTCTCAATGTCAAATGTTGTTTATTAAGATAAGTACATGACTTATCTTGTGTGACTAATGATGGAATATGGTGGAATGACTAATGATGGAATACAGTTTTTGTATGTCCAAAAAAGAAATATTCAGAAATAATTAATTACTAACCTTTGAGGCATAAGAAAGTACTATTTGACAAGGAATACAGTAGGGCATTGAGGGGAGAAAAAAGTGTCATGTTCATAATAGAAGAAAAATGGTTAAGAATATTCAATTCCTTTTTAAAATTTTATTTTTATTTTCTATTTCACCTTCTCTCCCTCCTCCTCTTCCCCCAACCATAGAAAAGGCAAACAATATGATATTAATTATGCAAATGTTTCTAAAGTATCCATGTTCTGGAGTGTGGTGGGGAGAAAGTAAGAAGATAGGATAAAAATGCACTCCAATCTGCACTCTAAATCCATCAGTGTCCTATTTTGATTCATGATCAAGAGTCCTTTGGAACTGTCTTGGATCATTGCATTGATCAGAGTAGTGAAGTCTTTCATAGTTGACCATTGTTATAATATTGCTGTTACTCTTCACAATGTTCTCCTGAATCTGTTCACTTCAGGGTTCATTAGTTTGTATATGTCTTCCCAGATTTTTCTGATTTCATGATTTCTTATAATATGATAGTATTCCACTACATTAATATACCATAGTTTGCTCAGTCATTCCTCAGTTGATGGGCATCACCTCAGTTTCCAATTCTTTGCCACCACAAAAATACCTGTAATGAATATTTTTGTGCAAACGGGTTCTTTTCGTTTTTATTAAATCTCATGTGTTTATAGACTCAGTAGTGGTTTGGGGGGATCAAAACGTTTGCACAATTTTATGGTCTTTAGGCATAGTTCTAAATTGTTCTCTGCAATGGTTGGATCAATTCACAATTCCACCAACATTGTATTAGTATCACAATTTTTTTTTCACATACTCTCCAGCATTTACCATTTTCTGTTTCTCTCATTTTAGCCAATCTGAGAGGTATGAAGTGCTACGTCAGAATTGTTTTAATTTTCATGTCTAATTATTAATGATTTAGAGATTTTTAATGCTTTTATTTATAGTTTTGATTTCATGTCTTTTGACCACTTACCATTTGGTGAATGACTTTTATTTTTGAAAAATAAATTTGGTTCAATTTTCTGTACATTTGAGAAATGAAACCTTTACCTGAGAAACTTGCTATTTTCCCTCATTTTCTTCCTTTTCTTCTAATTATGGCTACACTGGTTTTGTTTGTGCAAGAACATTTTAATTTTATACAAGAAAAATTACCCAGTTCACCTTCTGTGAAACTCTTTAACTCTTTTTTGATCAAGAATTCCTCCCCCAAGTAATTTCTTCCAAGATCCCCTAATTATCTTCTGATATCACCCTTTATGTCTAAATCATGTACACTTTTGAAGCTATGAAATGTTGTTTTATCCCTAGTTTCTGGCAGACTGCTTTCCAGTTTTCCCAGCAGTTTTTTTTTCAAACAAATAATGAGTCCTTCTCCCAAAAGCTGGGATCTTTGGGTTGCAGTAAACTAGTAAACTAGTTTACTGTGCTTATTTGTTTCTGTACATTGTGTACCTAAATTATTCCATTGATCAGCTATTCTATTTCTTATCTAGTACCAAATTGCTTTGGTGTTTGATGGTTTATAATATTGCTTGAGATCTGGTACTGCTAGATAAGAGATAAGGGGGGCCTTAACATCAAAGTAATGACAAAGTAAAGAGAACAAAATAAGGGATTAATGTGAGAGATATTTCAGAGGCAGGATCAGTGGCCATCTGATGAGATATGAGATAAGGAAGAAAGGAGTTTCAAAGATGATTCCAAATTTTCAAGCTTGGGGGAGTGGGGAAATGATGGACCCTTAAGCAAAGAAGGGGAAGTTAGAACAAGAAGATATTTTAAGGATAATGATGATAAATTTGTTTGGACATGCTAAATGTGAGTAAAATATCCAAATGGTAATATACATTTAGACATTATCCTCCTTTATGTCATTTTGTCCTATTCTTTTCCTTTATGTCATCTTGCTTTTTTATATGCTTTACAATCAGAATAAAAAAACTGCTTCTTTTTTTATTGATTTGTTGGTTTCCTTTTAGTTTATAGGATTCAATTCCACAATTCCTTGAGTTTCATATTTTGTCCCCCTCCTTCCCCTCCCCAACCCATGGCAGCATATAGTCAAGTACAGCATCTGTAAGTACTTTCACATTATACATTAGTCAGGTTATAAGGACAGATTGTACCAGCTGGAATGAAAAATGGTAAAGAGGACATAAAACCAAATAAGAGAAGGAAAAAGATCAGGTATTTTGCTTCCACCTGGATATAAACTTAGTCCTTTCTAGTTCTTTCTCTGGATGCACATATTTCTCTCCATCATGAGTCTTTTGGGATTAACTTATATCACTGCATTGCTGAGAAGAGTCCGGTCTATCAAAGTTGGTCATCACACATATGTTGTGTCTGTAATTGTGTACAAATTTCTCCTGGTTCTACTCTTCTCACTCAGCATCAGTTTGTATAAGCCTCTAAAGATAAATATGAAGGCTGTCTGCTCCTCATTTCTTATAGCACAATAGTATTCCACAACATGCATATAACACAACTTGTTCAGCCATTCCCCAATTGATGGACACCCCCTTAATTTCCAATTCTTTGCTACCACAAAAAGAGGGGCTATAAACATTTTTGTACATATGGGTCTTTCTCCAATTTCTATGATCTCTTTGGGATATAACCCTAGGAGTGGTATTGCTGGATCAAAGGGTATGGAAGTATTTATAGCCCTTTGGGCATAATTCCACATTGCTCTCTAGAAAGGCTGGTCAGTTCTCAACTCCACCAAAAATGCATTAGTGTTCCAATTTGCCCACATCCTCTCCAGCATTTGTCATTTTCCTGTTTTGTCATCTTAGCCAATGTGACTGGTGAGATGTGGTACCTCAGAGTTGTTTTGATTTGCATTTCTCTAATCAATAGTGAATTAGAGCATTTCTTCATGTGCTTATAGATAGCTTTAATTTCTTCCTCTGAAAACTGCCTGTTCATATCATTTGACCATTTATCAATTGGGGAATGACTTGTATTCTTATAAATTTGACTCAATTCTCTATATATTTTAGAAATGAGTCCTTTGTCAGAGACATAGGTTGTAAAGGTTCTTTCCCAATTTCCCACCTCCCTCTTAATCTTGGTTACATTGGCTTTGTTTGTACAGAAACTTTTCAATTTCATGTAGTCAAAATTATCCATTTTATAATGTTCTCTTATTCTTGTTTAGTCATAAAGTCTTTCCCTCTCCACAAGTCTGATAGGTAAACTATTCCTTGTTTTAGGAGACTGCTTACAGTATCAACCTTTATACCTAGATCATGCACCCATTTAGACTTGATTTTGGTATATGGTGTTAGATAATGGTCTATGCCCAGTTTCTGCCATACTATATTCCAGTTTTCCCAGCAGTTTTTGTCAAATAGTGAGTTCTTATCCCAAAAACCAGGGTCTGGAGGTTTATCAAACAATAGATTACTATAGTCATTGACTTCTGAATCTATGCCTAATCTATTCCACTGATCCACTCCTCTATTCCTCAGCCAGTGCCAAGTAGTTTTGATGACTGCTGCTTTATAATACAGATTAAATCTGGTATAGCTAGTCCACCATCCCTAGCATTTCTTTTCATTAATTCCCTTGATATTCTGGACTGTTTATTCTTCCAAATGAATTTTGTTACTATTTTTTCTAGCTCTATAAAGTAGTTTTTTGGTAAATTAATTGGCATGTCACTAAATATATAATTTAATTTAGGTAAAATTGTTATTTTTATTATATTAGCTTGACCCAGCCATGAGCAATTGATATTTTTCCAAATTAGTTAGATCTGACTTTATTTGTGTGAAATGTGTTTTGTTGTTATGATCATACAGGTCCTGGGTTTGTTTTGGCAGGTAGATTCCCAAATATTTTATAATGTCTACAATAACTTTAAATGGGATTTCTCTTTCTATTTCTTGCTGTTGAATTTCATTGGAAATATATAGGAATGCCTAATATTTATGTGGGTTTATTTTATATCCTACAACTTTGCCAAATTTATTTATTGTCTCAAGTAGTTTTTTACTTGATTCTCTAGGATTCTCTAAGTATATCATCACACCATCTGCAAAGAGTGATAGCTTGGTCTCTTCTTTGCCTAACTTGATTCCTTTGATTTCTTTTTCTTCTCTAATTGCTACTACTAACACTTCTAGTACCCGATTGATTAGGAGAGGTAATAGTTGACACCCTTATTTCACCCCTGATCTTATGTGAAATGCGTCTAGCTTCTCCCCATTACATATAATACTTGCCGATGGCTTTAAATAGATGCTATTTATTATTTTAAGGAAGGCTTCATTTATTCCTATACTTTCTAATGTTTTTAATAGGAATGGATGTTGTATTTTGTCAAAAGCCTTTTCTGCATCTATTGAGATGATCATGTGGTTTCTGCTAGTTTTATTGTTGATATGATCAATTATACTGATGGTTTCCCTAATATTAAACCATCCTTGCATTCCTGGAATAAATCCTAAATGATCAAAGTGTATTATTCTTGAGATAAGTTGCTGTAGTCTTTTTGCTAGTATTTTATTTAGAATTTTTGCATCTATATTCATGAGGGAGATTGGTCTATGATTTTCTTTCTCTGTTTTATCTCTTCCTGATTCAGGTATCAGTACCATATTTGTGTCATAAAAAGAATTTGGTAAGACTCCTTCTTCACTAATTTTCCCAAATAGTTTGTAGAGTATTGGAATCAATTGTTCTTTAAATGTTTGATAGAATTCACTAGTACATCCATCTGGCCCTGGAGATTTTTCCTAGGGAGTTGACTGATGGCTTGTTCAAATTCTTTTTCTGAGATGGGGTTATTGAAGTAATTTAATTCCTCTTCAGTTAATCTGGGAAACTTGTATTTTTGTAAATATTCATCCATTTCCCTAAGATTGTCAAATTTATGTGCATACAATTGGGAAAAATAATTCCTAATTATTGTTTTGATTTCCTCTTCATTGGAGGTAGATTCACCCTTTTCATTTTTTTATACTCATAATTTGGTTTTCTTATTTCATTTTTTTTATCATATTGACTAAGGGTCTATCAATTTTGTTGATTTTTTCATAAAACCAGCTCTTAGTTTTATTTATTAATTCGATAGTTTTGTTAATTTGAATTTTATTAATCTCTCCTTTAGCTTTTAATATTTCTAATTTAGTATTTAATTGGGGATTTTGAATTTGTTCTTTTTCTAGGTTTTCCGATTGCATGCCCTCCCTTTTGACCTCCCTTTTCTCTAATTTAATCATGTATGCACTCAGGGATATAAAACTTCCCCTAAGAATTGCCTTTAATGCATCCCACAAGTTTTGGTATGTTGTCTCATTATTATCATTCTCTTGAATGATATTACTGATTGTTTCTATAATTTCTTGTTTGACCCACTCTTTCTTTAGGATTAAATTGTTTAACTTCCAATTAGTTTTTAGTTTGTCTTTCCATGGCCCTTTATTGCATATAATTTTTATTGCATCATGATCTGAAAAGGATGCATTTAATATTTCTGCCTTACTGCATAGAATTGTGAGGTTTTTATGCCCTTGAGCATGGTCAATTTTTGAGTATGTGCCATGAACCGCTGAGAGGAAAGTATATTCGTTTTTATCCCCATTCAGTTTCCTCCAGAGATCTATCATACATATTCTCTCTAAAATCCTGTTCACCTCCTTAACTTCTTTCTTGTTTATTTTGAGATTAGATTTATCAAGTTCAGAGAGGGGGAAGTTAAGGTCTCCCACTAGTATAGTTTTGCTATCTATTTCTTCCTCTAATTCCTTTTCCTTCTCCTCTAGGGATTTGGATGCTATACCACTTGGTGTATATATGTCAAGTAATGATATTCCTTCATTCTCGATGGTGCCTTTTAACAGGATATTGTTTCCTTCCTTATCTCTTTTAATTAGATCAATTTTTGCTTTTGCTTTATCTGAGATAAGGATTGCTACCCCTGCTTTTTTTTTTTTTTACTTTAGCTGAGGCATGATACATTTTACTCCAGCTTTTTACCTTTTCCCTGTGTGTATCCCTTTGTTTCAGATGTGTTTCTTGTAAACAGCACATTGTAGGATTATGATTTCCAATCCATTCTGCTATCCATCTCTGTTTTATGGGAGAGTTCATTCCATTCACATTTACAATTATGATAATCTGTTTCTTTCCCTCCGTCCTGTTCCCACCAATGTTAATGTTCATATTTTCCCCCCTTCTCTCTTTCCCCTCTTAATAGTTTTCCTTTTGACCAGTACCTCCCTCAGTATTCCTTTATCAACCCCCCTCCCTTTTCCTCTCCTTCCCCCTTACTTCTTCCCTCCCTATTCACCACTCCCCCCTTTTGTAGCTATTTCCCCCTCCTATTGCCTGTAGGATATTTTTATACTTAAGGAAGTATGTTATTTCTCCTTTGCACCAAGAGTGACAGGAACAAATATCATGTGAAGCTCCTCTCCCTCCCCTCTTTCCCTCCAATATGAGGGAAAATTCTTCTCCATAGAAACTTATGCTTAACTGGTTGTTATTCCCTCCTTGCACCAGACCCAATGAGGGAAGAGCTCATATAATACTCACATCCTTGGCTTTTTTTCCTCTATTATATTGTTTTTATGCCTCTTTGTGTGGCATAATTTACACTTTTCCACTTCATTCATTCCTCTTCTTCCATTGCAGTCCCTTTGTAGCCCTTAATAAAATTTGTTTTTAATCATCATTTTGTATATTTTATACTCATACCCTCTATTTGTCTATAACCAGTTTGCTCTTATCAAATAGGAGGGTATGTGTGGGCTTTCCTTGTTTACCTTTTATCTCACTGTTGCATCTCATAATTGGAAGTTGAATTTTCCATTGAGTTCTGGATTTTTTTATCAGGAAGGTCTGGAACTCTGTTATATCATTGAATGACCATCTCTTTCCCTGGAAGAATATGCTCAGTCTCACTGGGTATGTGATCTTGGTTGTAACCCGAGCTCTTTTGCCTTCCAGAACATTGTATTCCACTGCCTGTGATCTTTCAGTGTAGAGGCTACCAAATCCTGTGCAATCCTCACTGTGGACCCTCGATATTTGAATTGTTTCTTTCTGGCCGCTTGAAGCATTTTCTCTTTTATCTGGTAGTTCTGGTGTTTGGCCACAACATTTCGAGAACTTTTCAGTTTGGGATGTCTTTCAGCAGGTGTCCGGTGGATTCTCTTGATTTCTATCTTACCCTCAGGTTCTAGTATCTCAGGGCAGTTTTTCTTAAGGAGCTCTTGGAGAATGTTTTCCAGGCTCATTTTTTCATCATGATTTTCTTGTGGGTCTATGATTCTCAGATTATCTCTCCTGGATCTGTTTTCCAGGTCAGTTATTTTTTCTTTGAGGTATTTTACCTCTTTTTCTAATTTTTCATTCTTGTTGTTTTGTTTGATTAATTCTTGCTTCCTCATAGAGTTATTTCTTTCAATTTGGTTGATCCTAGTTTTTAGCAAATCATTTTCCTTGGTTAACTTTTGGAGCTCCTTTTCCATATCATACACTTTTCTTTTTAGAGAGATGTTTTCTTCATTATAATGTTTTTCTAATTCTGCTATTTTTGTTTTGAGAGAATTATTCATTTTGTCTTCTATCTCTCTCATTCAGTTTTCAAAGTTCCTTTTGATCTCATCTAGGAGAGTTTTCTGTGCTTGGGACCCATTCCCTGTTGATGTTTCAGCTGTGGGTGTGGGGACCACATTGTCTCCCTCTGAGTTTGTTTCCTCCCTCTGAGGATAGTAGGACCCCAGTGTCTTTGTCTTTGTAGTCTGCTTTCTACCCATTTTGAGGCAGGGCCCTAGCCACACCCTTCCTCTGGGGATCCCAAGCCTTTACTGTAGAGGGCTTTGCCCTGGGTAATAGTTACTATGTTTTCAGGGTGGGGGGTTGGAGCAGGTGAGGTTCACGCTGTCATCCTGGTGTTTGGAGGTCCTGATAGGTGCTTTTTTTTTTAATTTCTGGGCTATGAAGTGGTAGCCCCAGGAGTATTTGCTATTCAAAAAAGGGGCCCCTGTATTTGGTTCTTACCTTACTCTTTCCAGTCCCAGCCCTTTGGTGATAGGCCTGGTAGTGGCCTTTGTGGTTGGTAGGAAGACTTGCCCTCCAAGTTGATCAGGCCCCTTCCAGGCCTGGCTCTGCCAAAAATTGATTCTTAATAATTACTGACATAGCAGTTAAAATTTTACAGCATTCTACAAATATTCTTTCATTTTATCCTCACAATAGTGCAGTGTGGTACCTGCTATTGTTATGTCTACTATACAGATGTGGAAACAAAATCTATTAAATTTATATGACTTTCCCAGGTCATAAAGCTGATAAGTATCTAATGTAAGGCTTAAACTCACATCTTCTTTACTTGAGGTCCCCTTTCCTATCCACTATACCATATTGTCTCTACTTTACATCCTGCAAAATTACTGCCCTGGACTTTCTTTTTCTTACTTGGAAAACTAAATAGAAGGGTACTTCAGTGCTCCTGTTTCCCTTCTCAATTAACTATTTTAGCTGCCAATAATCACCATGGTACACAGCAGTGATAAAACATTACCTGGCTGGCCTAGTTATAAGTGAAAGCTTAGCTAGTTATTGCTATCAAATGTGTTCTTTACTATTATGCCCTAATCTCAATTAGTCAAAAATTCTTACATAAAATAATGTGGAGGCAGATCCAGGATATGAGTAGAAGTTAATACCTTGTAAAATCTTTAATAGTTTATCTAAAAAATAGACAATGCAAACTCTAATATATTGACAATCAGTGTTTAATTGGTTTTAATCTTAGCTCCTTTGATCTCCAGAATATCATATTCCAAGACCTTCAGTCCCTTAGTGTAGAAGCTGCTAGATCTTGTGTTATCCTGATTGTGTTTCCACAATACTTAAATTGTTTCTTTGTGGCATATTGTAATATTATCTCCTTGACCTGGGAACTGTGGAATTTGGCTATGATATTCCTAGAAGTTTTCTTTTTTGGGACCTTTCTCAAGAGGTGATGATGGGTGAATTCTTTCAATTTCTATTTTGCCCTCTGGTTCTAGAATAGCAGGGTAATTTTCCTTGAGAATTTCTTGAAGGTTGATTTCTAGGCTCTTTTTTTTATCATGTCTTTCAGATAATTCAATAATTTTAAAATAATCTGTACTGGTATTTTCCAGGTCAGTTGTTTTTTCAGTGAGATATTTCACATTGCCTTCTATTTTTTCATTTGTTTGGATCTGTTTTATAACATCTTGATTTCTCATAAAGTCTTTAGCTTCCATTTGCTCCAATGTAATTTTAAAGAATTATTCTATTCAGTGTGTTTTTGAAATTCTTTTTCCATCTGGCTAATTCAGCTTTTTAAGGCATTCTTCTCCTCGTTGGGCCTCTTTTGCCATTTGAGTTAGCCTATTTTTAAGTGTTGTTTTTTTCATTATTTTGGGGTTCTCCTTTAGCAGGCTACTGACTTGCTTTTCATGATTTTCTTGCATCATTCTCATTTCTCTTCCCAATTTTTCCTCCATTTCTCTGACTTGATTTTGAAAATCCTTCTTGAGCTCCTCCATGGCCTGTAATCAATTCATATTTTTCTTGGAACCTTTTGTTGCAGGAGTTGTGACTTCATTGACTTCTACTGCTTCCATGTCTGATCTTTTTGGTCCCCCAAAAAGGATTCTATGGTCTGATTGCGCTTCCTCTGTTTGCTCATCTTGCCAGCCAATTACTTGATTTTTGTGCTCTTTGCAGCTATAGAATTCTGCTTCCAAGTGGAGAGCTATGTCCCAAATCACTGGTGTTTTTGCAATTGTTGTCAGAGCTATGAGGAGGACACCCTCTCTATAGACACCCCAATTTCTGGCACACTGACTACACACTGCAGGACCACCACCCAAGACCATGATCCAGATCCAAGCAGGTCAAAGCAAGGGTGATTACCCTCTGAATGCTTGCTTGGTCCCACTACACTCTGCAGGGTGGGAGCTCCATGGGCAGCCACACAGCAGTAGTTTCAGCCACCATGCTTCCACGCCCCTCACCCAGGGACCAGGGACCAGACCACACTCTTCCATTACCCAATTCCAACAGAGTTCCCCACTGACTTTTTCTTTGTCTTTGGCATTTATCAGTTGAGAACTTTGGAAACTGCCACAGCTGCAGGCAATTTACTCTCCTGAAGTCTGCAGTGGCCAGTGTTGGATGTTGGTCGAGTGGCCAAGGGGTTGGGACTATGTGGCTCATGCAGGACTGCACTCAGCTCCCAGCCCTGTGAAATAGACCCTTCCTTTTGGCCTTCCAAGCTGCCTTCATTGGGAGATTTATTTCTCTTCTTCACTTTATTGGTTCTGTAGCTCTAAAATTTGTTTAGAGTCATATTTTACAGGTATTGGAGGTTGTTGGAGTTGGAGCTCATATAAAGTTCCTGCCTCTATTCCATCATCTTGGCTTGCCCCTTCTCCCACACCCCCATATTTCAGTTCTTTACTGGGAATTCTAGTGTTTCTCTATCATTGAAGCTATGATTTTTATTTCTTGAGGCAGGCGACAGAATCTATTATATAAGTGGTATAAATGATGCATAGTGAAAAACTCCTTCTACCAATGCTTATCCATAATTAGACTATCTGAAAGCCATGATCAAAAAAAAAAAAGGCTCAACATCATCCTTCAAGGAATTCTCAAGAAAAATTGCCCTGATATTCTAGAACCAGAGGGCAAACTAAAAATTGAAAGAATTCACCAATCACCTTTTGAAAAAGATCCCAATGGGGCAGCTAGGTGGCACAGTGAATAGAGCACTGGCCCTGGTGTCAGGAGGACCTGAGTTCAAATATGGCCTCAGACACTTAACTAGCCATGTGGATTTTGGCAAGTCACTTAACACTAATTGCCCTACCTCCCCCCTCCAAAAGACATATAAATAAAAGAAAAAGATCCCCAAAAGAAAACTTGTAGGAATATTATAGCCAAATTCCAGTGTTCCCAAGTCAAGGAAAAAATATTACAAGCATTCAGGAAGAAACAATTTGAGTATTGTGGAAACACAATCAGGATAACACAAGATCTAGCAGCTTCTACACTAAGGGATCAAAGGGCTTGGAATATGATATTCCAGAGATCAAAGGAGTGAGGATTAAAACCAAGAATTACCTACCCAGCAATACTGAGTATACTGGGGAAAATATGGTCATTCAATGAAATAGAGGACTTTCAAGTATTCTTGATGAAAAAAAAACAGAACTGAACAGAAAATCTGACTTTCAAATATGAGAAGCAAGAGAAGCATGAAAAGGTAAACAAGAAAAAGAAATCATAATGAACTTATTAAAGTCGAACTATTTACATTCCTACACGGAAAAACAATACTCATGAAACTTTTCTCACTATGAGGATAGTTGAAGGGAATATATATGTATTCATGTATACATACATATATGTATTTATAAAAGGGGTATATGTGTATAAATACATGAGAGTATGTGCATATGTGTGTACATGCATACATAGACAGTGGGCCCAGGATCAGCTGAATATGAATCTAAAAAATAAAAGAGGTGAGAGAGGACTATAATGAGAGAAGGAGAAAGGGAGAGATAGAATAGGGTGAATTATCTCATGTAAAAGAGGCAAGAGAAAACAGTTACAATGGAGGGGAAGAGCAGGAAGGTGAAAGAGAATGGGTCAACCTTATTCTCTTTGAATTTGGCTTAAGGAAGGAATAACATACACACTCAATTGGGTATCTTACCCTTCAGGGATAGTAGAGGGGAAGGGGATAAGAGGGGGGATGATAGAAGGGAGGGCAGATTGGTGGAGAGGGTAGTTAGAAGCAAACACTTTTCAAAAGGGACAGGGTCAAAGTAGAAAATAGAATATGTGGGGGGGGGTGGAATAGGATGGAGGGAAATATAGTTAGTCTTTCATAATGTAACTACTATGGAAATGTTTTGTGTAACTACACATGTACAACCTATATTGATTTGCTTATCTTCCCAGTGGAGGTGGGGGAGGAGGGAAGAAGGGAAAGAATCTAGAAATCAAAGTTTTAAAAACAATTGTTAAAAAAATTGCTTTTGTACATGCAATGGGTAAATAAGATATAGAGCACTTGGGTATAGAAATCCATCTTGCCCTACTAGAAAGTTAGAGGGTGAATGGGGGAGGATATAAGAGAAAGAAGATTGGGGGAAGGAGTAAGCTTTCTATCTTGGGGTGGCGTAGGGAAAGACGGTAGGGAAAAATATGTAACTCAAAATCTTGTGGAAATGAATGTTGAAAATTAAAAATAAATTAAATATAAGAACTGAGTTACATCAGAGGACCAGTGATTTGGAAGATGGCTTTCCTTTTCTATTCAATTATTGAGGAAGAAAAGGTATCCAAAACATTGAAAATTATGATTATTGTCTGGAAGAGATCATCTTAAAATGTGAATGAATGATTTATTTTGGTGTAAATATGAAACAATGTGTTGAATTTGTCGGAATGATACTTTTTTGCCATGAATGGCATTTATTACTTCTGAATATATTGCATATTCAGAGATTCACAAAAGTCTTAGTTCATTTCTAAAAGAAACATCCTGTATTATTAAAAATAATTACAGGTGGAACAAATACTGAATATCAGGGGACTTGAATTCCAGTTGATATAGTATGACATGTATAACTTATTTAATTTCTCTAGGCCTGAGTTGACACACCTGGAAAATGTAGCATTTGGACTAGATGACACACAAGATCTCTTCCAGCCCTGAAGCTATGACCCTATCTCTTTTGATAGGGCATAATCTCTTAGTATAAGGAAATTGCTCTACTAGTCAAACTTTAGATTTTTGAGACACAAAAAGTAGCATTGATTAGGGGTTTGAGGAATATCTTTTTTTTTAAGCAGTTGGGATTAAGTAACTTGCTCAAGGGTACACGGCCAGGTGTTTCTGGGTGGGTGCTAAGTGTCTGAGCCCAGATTTGATCCCCTAGGTCATCCTGACACTGGGGCCGGTGCTCTTACTCGCTGTGTTACCTGGCCACCCCAAGGAATATCTGAATACTCTTCAAATCACATCATAGATTAGCTGACTATTTGGTGTATTCATGCAACTGATTCTCTTCCAACATTCACCATTCTTTATTCCCTTCTCAGAGATATACCCAAAGAAGAATTATCAACTCGCAGGGTAGATTCTCATCATCAATGGCATTTTCTCCTAGCAACTTAGAGTATAATACAGGAAACTGGATTCTGGGATCATTTTTCTAATAATTAAAGCACTACCCTCATCTTTTCTGTTTCCTTTCCAACCATGACATTTTCCCCTTTTAGTCATGTGTGCCTTTTTTACAACTGAAGGTGATACCCTCATTCCCACTTCATGAATTATTCTCTTCCATTCAATCTCTCCCTTCTATAATCTATCCTTAAGGCATTTGACTGTTTAACCTGTAAAATGCACAGATGTGAACATGCTATTGTGTTATTCAAAAACCATCAATGGGGGTGGCCAGGTAGCACAGTGAGTAAAGAGCACCAGCCCCAGAGTCGGGATAACCTGGGATCGAATCTGGGCTCTGATACTTAGCACCACACCCAGAAATAACTGGCCATGTAACCTTGAGCAAGTTGCTTAACCCCAATTGCTTTAAAAAATACATCAATGATCTATTTTGCCTAAAGAGGCTAGACTACTTGACATAAAAAGAGAACTAGATTTAAATTGGTAAAATCAAAGTTGGACTCCCAGCTTAGCCACTTACTAGCTGGGTGACCCCTGAGCAAGTCAGTTTAGTCTCTCTAAGCCTCATTTTTTCTTCTCTATGAGATAGGCTTGATATAATTTTATTATTTTATTGTTTTGAGGGGTACAATTTGTAAACTGAAAATATCATATTAATGTGACATTATTATTACAGAGAAAAGATCATACTCACTTACATGATAGTCAAGGCTCCCTATTAGAGAATTCCAAACTCTCATGAAATGTGTATTCCAATATTCCAAGAATATTGGACTACCCCCATATTATCCTGGTCATGCCTGTCTCTCCCCCAGAAGGTCTGCATCTTTAGCTGTCAGGACTGAGCAACAACCGTCTAATCTCATTATTTTTGAGATAAGGAAGTGTTTTCTTGTTATTCAGTACTTTATGATTCTTTATGACTCCATATGGAGATTTCTTGGCAAAGATACTGGAGCCCTTTACCATTTCCTTCTCCAACTCATTTTACAGATAAGGAAACTGATGCAAACATGGTTAAGTCATTTGTCCAAGGTCACACAGCAAGTGTCTGAGAGCAGATTTGAACTTGAATCTTCCTGACTCCAGGTCCAGTGCTCTATCCACTGGGCCACCTAGCTGCCCATGAGGAAAACAAGACTAAGGCTATATAAAAAGTAAATAGAAAAGCTTGAATATGAACCCTTTCTACTGATCCCTACTGAATCCAAAATAAAGCTTCTTGCTCAAGATTGCAAGATCTGTGAATGAGGGATCTAGAATTTGAACTCAGTTCCTATGACCCCAAATCTAACACTATACTCAGTTTCTCAGTCTTGGTGAAGCACCCTGCATCATCTCTTCATTCCATTTATTTTATAGTCCCCACACCCACAACCCTCTTCCACCCTGCATTTCCTTTTGACCCCCAGTCCTTCTAATACTACCTCTTACTGTTAGGGAGACCACAGCTTGCAGAGACTCTGTCCCTCCACACAGGCTGCCTGAATGGGCAGGAAAGTGCTGACTCTTGTGTCTGCTTTTAGCAGCAGGCCTGCTGTGGGAGGGAATTACACTGAAGATGGCAGTGCCAAAAAGCAGCGGGGTGCAGTCTACTTAAGGAAAAAAATCCTCTCTAAGGAAGCACAGTTCTCTCATCTCCAGCTGTGCTGGGAGGGGGCCACTCTTTCCTTTTATGCAAAGATGTTGATTATCTATCAAGCTGATGTGTTTGCCTTACAGACTGGCAGAGGGGCTATGGGAGGAGGCGGAATTCACAACCTTCTGGGAGCTGCAAATTAACTGGGGAAGAGCTGCTAGGGCTCTCTAGCTTCCCTTTGGTCAGGCCCATCTGCCTTTGCTCCACAAGAGAGATGAGGTTTTCACAGTACAGGGAAAAAACGATTCGGTGAGAACATTTCTATTTCTCCAGGAAGAATATTTGGATACCTTCTTTCCTTTCCCCCTTTACCTACACAGTATAAAAAGACTTTCTTCTGAACCCTAGCCCCAACCATCCCAGGTCCTCTGAAGAAGTATATGTTCATGTAGTGGGGTAATGGGTGTAAAACACTGCATATAATGACAAATTTGTTCCTACTGTATTAAACAGGTTTGCTGAAATTCTTTTTTCCTTCTTTCTTAAAAAAAATCTTTATTATAAGGGATGGGTCTCTTGGAGGGAAAGGAGAGAAGGGAAAGAAGAGAAATATAGAGGAAGTTTAGGCAATATAAAATATCAATAAAATTTTATTAAATGACTTCATTCTTCATAAAAACTTATATTACTATATTTTAGACAAATTAGTCCTAGAATTAGTTTCTTTAGCACAAATCATTTTTCCTCACAATTACTTTATGAAGTATTTAGGTAAGAGTTATTATTAACCCTCATTTTACAGAACAAAATATTTAGACTCAGAGAGTTGAACTCAATCAGGGTTCTAGAATGTAGCACCCCAGACTCAAACCCCAGCCTCATGAGTCAGAAATCTTTCATATTACCCAGTATAGCCTCTACAACCACATAATTTCTCCAATGTTTATAATGACTGAAAGA
This sequence comes from Petaurus breviceps papuanus, assembly GCF_028583685.1. Lineage (NCBI taxonomy): Eukaryota > Metazoa > Chordata > Mammalia > Diprotodontia > Petauridae > Petaurus > Petaurus breviceps. The sequence goes on along the minus strand of NW_027185761.1, from coordinate 4,824,909 downwards.
AGATAAAAGAAGGGACAATAAGCCTAATCCTCTGTGTGGAACTTCCTAAAGATTACTTTGAATTCCCTAGATCTTGATTCAATTCATTTCTACTCTAAGTCTTACTAAGTCTCACTCTAAGTCATTCCTCTACTCAATAAATCTAGTGACTCTGCTTTACTTCCATGAATCAATCAAATACAAACTTCTCTGTTTGATGTTCAAAGCCTTCGTAACCCAGCTTCCATCTACCTTTTCAGTCTTCTTATATCTTATTCCTTGCCATGTACTCTTTGATCCAATGACACTGGCCTGTTTGCTGTTCCACAAAAAGAACACTCCATTTCTCCACTGGAGACATTTTCTTTGGCCGTTCTCCATGCCAGGAATGCCCTTCTTCCTCATCTCTGTCTATTACATCCTCTGACTTCCTTTATGTCCCAAGTAAAATATGATCTTCTACAGGAAGTTTTTTTTTTCCAGTTCCTCTTAATTTGAGTGTCTTCACTCTGTTAATAATTTCCTATTTATCCTGCATATAGTTTGCTTTCTACATGTTTGCTTGTTATCTTCCCCATAAGATTTTGAATTCCTTGAGGACAGGAATTGTCTTTTGCTTCCTTTTATATGCTCAGTTCTTAGAACAGTGTCTCATGCATATTAGGTGCTTAATAAAAGTTTACTGACTAACTAGCCAACCAACAAGAATCTGTCTGGGTAACTTAGACCCATTATAGAGCCCCTTATATACCTCTAGGACTATTACTAAACCCTAAGACAGATATGACAGATTCAGAGGATCTCAGGAAGAATATTGTAAAGTGTTCCTCAGTAAAGTAAGCAGAATCCGGAGAATAAGTTAACTTAAAACAACAATGATAATGTGAAAGACAGAAGATTTGAAAGATACAAGAGCTATGAAGAAAACAGTGGACAATCCCAACTTCAAAAGTCTGATGATGACACATATCTCCTAATTCTCAGCAAAGAGGTAGAATGAGAGTTGCAGAATGAGATATGTTTTCCCAGAAAGGCCAATGTATTGATTGTTTCTTCTGAAGAATAAATATTTTTACATCAAGGGATTTTATGGCAGGGTGTGACAGGAATTAGTGGATAATGATAAATGTTTTAAAAGAGCATCAATAAAATGTTTTTTAAATACACAGATATAAGAATGCTGTAAAAAGGCACAGAGATAAATCATGCAATTTTGTTAAGATCTTGTTAACTGCATATCATGTACTTTATCTATATATTATTGGTGTTATATGTATATGCTTACATACATACTTATACATATTTAGCTAAAATATACATGAATGTGTACATACAAATGAGTACATAATACACATATTTATGTGCACATATACATGTATGCATGTATTTACATACACATAAATGGATACATGTCTATATGCAGACATATATACAACCAGGTGCTTCAAGGTTAAGGCTAAAGAGAGTAATAACTTTAACTAATCCCTCTATTTTTTCTCTCCTACCATGTTCCCCTAAAATCATTGCTATTGGAATGCATGTTTCCACAATAAAGGAATTAAGTTTCTTAATGCTCCAATTCTATCCTCACTTTAATTCCTGAGGAACAATTCTATTTTACCTCCAATCTGGGGAAAGGAAGTAAAAATGTTAAAACCTAGCCTTGGTACGCACATGGATGAGGTATGAAGAGGCACTTTTATCCTCACACAGAAAGGAAATACTAAGCAGTCAATAATCCTAGAAGGATGACCATCAGATGAGAGGCCACCATGCAAATCTCATTGGAACATGTGCAAAAAGAGGTTGCATATAAGCACATCCACTGAATCAACCAAGTCGAATCAACACCAAGTGGGCAATTTTCTTTTCAGTGGTTTCTCTCTTAGTGGTCCTCACTTTCCCTTTTGTCTGTTCTATTACTATCCCTGTCCCTGCTGCTTACAAAGCTGTTACCATCAAACCTTTTCTGGTAGCTGACACTCCATTTCTTGGGATCATAGGGAGGACAGCAGTGCCATCTGCCTTTCAAGATCTCACAAGGATATACACCAAAGAAAAGATGACAGAAAGAAGAAGTAGCCCAAAATAAGACACAGGCTCACTTTGGAGTCTATTAACTTAAGGGTGGTCAAGTATGGGGAAATTCATTGCCCCAATGGCCTTCCAGAACTTCTAGTTATCCTGCTACTTCGAAGTCAGCAGAAAGGGTGCCCTTTTAGGCTATTCAGTCAGTCAGTCAGTCAGTCAGTCACAAGTATTTATTAAGTGCTTACTATGTGTCTGGCACTGCTAAATGCTGGGGATTTTTTTTTAAACCACAAAAAAAAAAGTCCCTGCTCTCTAAAAGCTCACAATTTCATGGACAAAACAAAAAGGAAACAAATAGGTACAAGCAAGTTATATGCAGGATAATTTTAAAAAATAGAAAATAAAAGAGAGAAGGAAGGCATTACAATTCAAAAGGGCTGAGAAAGACTTTCAGTAGAAGATCGGATTTGGTCTATATTTAGATAATTCATCCATCCAATAAAGGTATTTATTGTATTTATATATACATATTATACACACACACACACACACACACACACACACACACACACACACACACACACATATATATATATATATATATATATATATATAATATTTATACCTAATCTGAACTGGGGAGGGAAATTTCCCCTCCACAACACACTCATAACAGATTATTATACTCACATCACTTCCTATTGTGGCTCCTATCATTGCTCTGTTCAGTAGCTTTTATCTCCAAATGAGAGCTCTCCAAATACTTGAGGGTAACTATCATACCTTGCCTCCTTTAGACTTTTCTTCTCCAGATTAAATAACCCCTTGTCTAATACTCAAGTGGCATGAACTTGAGGTACTTTCAACATGCTGATTGGTGTCTCTTAGATGATCTTGAATTTGTCAGCATCTTTCCTAAAATATGGTGACCAGACTGAGTACTGCAATACAAATGTAGTCTGAGGAGAGTCCAGCAATCCTATCATCTTATTTCCAGAAGCTACTAATGCAACACAAGATCACTTGAGTTTTTTGAGCTGTCATGCTCTTCTGCTGAATTGTACTGAGCTTGTTGTCCACTCAGTCTATATAACTCTTTTAAGAAAAAAAAAAATCTACTTTCTAGTCTCTCCTTTCCCCATCTCATATTTGTGAAGTAAGTTAATTACATCCAGTTATAAGCCTTTTCAGTGATCCACATAAATTTTAAACTTATTAGCTTTAATTCTGTGATTTAGTTTTTAATAAATTGTTGAATCCTGAATCTATATGCTATGGTAGCTTTCTTTCATAGAGAGACAACATCTGAAAATTAAGCAAACATGCCATCTAGGCTTTATCCAAGTCACTGATAAAAATGCTAACTGGCATAGGGTCAATCACAACACGGTTAGGTATCCCTGGGAATCCTGTCTAACTTTTCTATATTACCTGTTGCTTAGATATACAGTCACCTTCTAGGGATATAGTTTAATCAGCTATCAAGTTTTATATTTTCTAGATTTTGGACACATCTATACTCCCTCAGGGATTCCTATCTGCTCATACAGTGTTGAAATAGCCAAGCTTACACTAGATTTTGCTGTAACTGTAAAGGGAACAATGACGATCTTAAAGAAAGTTGCCTACTAAGAATTCCATGTTTGACAGTGTATGCTGCTATACTGATGCATATTGCTTATTTCTTGTAGTTACGAGGCTCAGCTGAAGGAATTTAATACAGTTTGGGCTAGTATAGTCATTTTCCTGGTCCAGCTGTGGTATACTGTAGTAAATATTAGTGGTAAAAGTAGTAAATTTTGAATCAGGACTTCCATGTTCTAATTCTGACTTTGCAATTAGCTAGTTTGGTGACTGAACACAGTCATTTTTTTTATCATTTTGATTCTCAGTTCTCTCACCTAAGAAAGATGACAGATTGAATTCATACTCCCAAATGACTACAAAACAGAAGAAATCTGATCCTAGGCAAGTATTTTAATTAATCTATCAATCAATCAATATTTATTTGTTCACTTGTTTTCAGTCATGTCCAACTTTTCATGACCCTATTTGGAATTTTCTTGGCAAAGATATTGAAATGGTTTGCCATTTCCTTCTCCAGCTCATTTTATAGATGAGAAATGGAGACAGAGTTAAGTAACATGCTAAGGGTCACACAGCTGGGAGTTTCTGTGTCTGAGACCAGATTTGAAC
>NW_027185761.1:4812147-4820303 GCF_028583685.1 Petaurus breviceps papuanus | reverse complement strand
TTCAGTAGCTTTTATCTCCAAATGAGAGCTCTCCAAATACTTGAGGGTAACTATCATACCTTGCCTCCTTTAGACTTTTCTTCTCCAGATTAAATAACCCCTTGTCTAATACTCAAGTGGCATGAACTTGAGGTACTTTCAACATGCTGATTGGTGTCTCTTAGATGATCTTGAATTTGTCAGCATCTTTCCTAAAATATGGTGACCAGACTGAGTACTGCAATACAAATGTAGTCTGAGGAGAGTCCAGCAATCCTATCATCTTATTTCCAGAAGCTACTAATGCAACACAAGATCACTTGAGTTTTTTGAACTGTCATGCTCTTCTGCTGAATTGTACTGAGCTTGTTGTCCACTCAGTCTATATAACTCTTTTAAGAAAAAAAAAATCTACTTTCTAGTATCTCCTTTCCCCATCTCATATTTGTGAAGTAAGTTAATTACATCCAGTTATAAGCCTTTTCAGTGATCCACATAAATTTTAAACTTATTAGCTTTAATTCTGTGATTTAGTTTTTAATAAATTGTTGAATCCTGAATCTATATGCTATGGTAGCTTTCTTTCATAGAGAGACAACATCTGAAAATTAAGCAAACATGCCATCTAGGCTTTATCCAAGTCACTGATAAAAATGCTAACTGGCATAGGGTCAATCACAACACGTTTAGGTATCCCTGAAAATCCTGTCTAACTTTTCTATATTACCTGATGCTTAGATATACAGTCACCTTCTAGGGATATAGTTTAATCAGCTTTCAAGTTTTATATTTTCTAGATTTTGGACACATCTATACTCCCTCAGGGATTCCTATCTGCTCATACAGTGTTGAAATAGCCAAGCTTACACTAGATTTTGCTGTAACTGTAAAGGGAACAATGACGATCTTAAAGAAAGTTGCCTACTAAGAATTCCATGTTTGACAGTGTATGCTGCTATACTGATGCATATTGCTTATTTCTTGTAGTTACAAGGCTCAGCTGAAGGAATTTAATACAGTTTGGGCTAGTATAGTCATTTTCCTGGTCCAGCTGTGGTATACTGTAGTAAATATTAGTGGTAAAAGTAGTAAATTTTGAATCAGGACTTCCATGTTCTAATTCTGACTTTGCAATTAGCTAGTTTGGTGACTGAAGACAGTCATTTTTTTTTATCATTTTGATTCTCAGTTCTCTCACCTAAGAAAGATGACAGATTGAATTCATACTCCCAAATGACTACAAAACAGAAGAAATCTGATCCTAGGCAAGTATTTTAATTAATCTATCAATCAATCAATATTTATTTGTTCACTTGTTTTCAGTCATGTCCAACTTTTCATGACCCTATTTGGAATTTTCTTGGCAAAGATATTGAAATGGTTTGCCATTTCCTTCTCCAGCTCATTTTATAGATGAGAAATGGAGACAGAGTTAAGTAACATGCTAAGGGTCACACAGCTGGGAGTTTCTGTGTCTGAGACCAGATTTGAACTCAGAAAGAATAGATTTATTAAACATTTACTATATCCTGGCATTGTATTAAGTAAGTGCTGTGGATACCAAAAGAGAATAAAGACAGTCTCTGCCCTCAAGGAGCTTACAATCTAATGCAACAATTTTACTAGAAGAGGATTTTATTTTTCAATTCAATTTGAATCAACTAAGTCATTGGTTAGTATAAGGCAATGGGCTTAAAATCTATACACACACACACACATTTTTTAAATCCTAATTTCACTTTTAAATCCTAATTTCACTTTGGGGTAGTTAGGTGTCACATGTGGATAGAACACCTAGCTCAGGAGTCAGGAATATCTGAATTTAAATTTAGCCTCAGATACTTACAAGCTCTGGGGCCCTGGGCAAGTCATTTAACCTTGCTTGCCTCAGTTTCCTCATCTGTAAAATGAGCTAGAGGAGGAAATGGAAAACCACTCTAGTATTGTTGCCAAGAAAACCCCAAATAGGGTTACAAAGTGTAAGATGTAACTGAAATAAGTGAACAACAAAAAGAAATGCACATTTTCTTTGTGTCTTGTTCCTTTCCTAATCCCTCCACCCTAAAGTGAAGTTACATAGGGGAAAACTATATTCAGTAAAACATTTAGACCATTTTCCAGTATATGGTGTAATATCAATTGGGAAACCTGACATATAAAATCATTCCAGTTCTAATAATCTATGATTCCTTAAATCAAATATGTTTTCAATTCAGTGTGTCACCAGGCAACATAGATATCACATATTAACTTCTATTGCAATTCATTTATTCCTTTCCACTGGGTAGGTTATATCATGTGTCTGAGTCTCAGTTTACTCATCTGAGAAAGAATGATCATATTATTCACACAATCTTCCCCAAAGAGATTTTGCTGTGAGTCGTACATTGCCTATCACTACTGCTGTTACTTCTGTTTTAGTCTTCTATTAGTCATTATTCTGGTTAACACTCATCATGTACTCTGATTCCATTTTATTTCATTTGTTTGATTGAGCTCATATATATATATATATATATATATATATATATATGTGTATATATACATATATATATATATATATATACACACACAGCACTGTGTAAACCTTAAATGAATACATTCCAGATATTATTCGTTACTATTGTTGTCTTTGTTGTTGCTGCTATTGAAATTAGTAGAAATAGAATAGAAAAAAATGTTCTCCTGCTCCTGTGACAAGTCACTATCATCTTGATTCACTCATCTTTCTCAATTAGATTCAGACAGAAAAAATTCTTGGGGCAAACTACAATCCTGTTATTATTCTTTTTTTATAGTGTTTATGAAATAACACATAGATTGGCAAAATCACTGATTTTTAGCAAATGAACACAAGTGAAGGGTATCTATACATTCATTGAACCATCCTTGTTACAACTCTGGCATAAGATCAGACATAGATGATTTGAACTTCATGTTCTTTCCACATGATTTTCATCAACCATACTAGATTTCTATAAAATATTTTGAAATCTTTTCAGACCTATACATTAAAGATTATTAATATTTGGTATTTTTGTTACTGTTGAGTAGTTTCTGTTGCATTCAACTCTTCATGACCCCATTTGTGGTTTTCTTGGTAAAGATACAGGAGAAGTTTGCCATTTCCTTCACCAGCTCATTTTACAAATAAAGATATTTAGGCAAACAGGCGTAAATGATTTGCACAGTATCACATAGCTAATGAAATATCTGAGGCTGGAATTGAACTCAAAGAGATTAGTCTTCCTGATTCTAGGACCAGTGTGCTAAGGATTGTGTCACCTAAATGCTCTCAGTATTTGATATAGAAAAATTTAATAAAATTATTACAAATTTTATTAAATTAAATTGTTAATCTATTATGGGTAATAGTTTGGTTTGTGATAATAATGTTATTTGTTTTGTCTTGGTTTTTATAGCATTTACTTCCCTAGGATATTTGAAGACTTTACTATAGTATGGGTGTGGGGAGCCAAGGAAGCATGATCCAGGACTCAGATAAAAACTTTTGAGAGTGTGCTTTAAAATAAGAACTCTTTGAGATATACCTTTTGGTTAAACTTGCTCCTGAGTTCTTTCTTATGGGTTAAAATTAAAAGGATGTTCCTTGAGTTCTGAGATCAATAGGCTATACCCCAAGACTTTAGTTATTGAGAGCCAAAATATTTGATTCTTAGGGGTCAGTTCCTATGTAGATGTCCTTGATGATCATGGCTTTGGTTTGCAGCCTTGAAGCTTGCTCTCAATAGCATTCTTTGTTATGTGAATGCATATGATAGGAGTTACCTGACCTTTCCTAAGACTTTTTGGCGCATAGATAACAAGGCCTTATCCAATATGAATATTCCAGGATATGACAGACTATGCTATTGATAAGAGGACTTGAATCTTTATCTGCTTGATCTTTAAAAACCTTGTTCAGAGAATCATTAAGTGGAGTTCATGGTTCTTCCTTGAACTACCCACATGGTATGGTCATTTCTTATTCACATCTCAGATCATGCTTAGTGCTGCACATTGAGAGCCCATGACATATAGGTCCTTATCAACTATCAGCCTATGAAAGAAGGAGAGTTTTATGTATATATTAACCTTTAACAAATTCAAGAATATGCATTTGCTATCAATATTAACTATGGCTTGGTAAAGTGATAACTTCCTTGCTCTAAACATATTTGCATAGGTTTTTAAAAATTATTTATTATTAGATATAAGAATTTCTATCAACCATTTGGGTACTAGATCCTTTGCTTCATTAATATCCTTAGGATACATTCTAATTTCTTGTTCCATTTTACAATTCTGAAAATATACACCAAAAATAGTGTTGGCTAGATGTTTGTCATCTTTACCTTCCTCATCATCTAATTCTTATCTTTTTTTAATGAGATAAAGATAAAAATATTTCTAAGACAAGCCACTCCCAGTTACTGACTTTAAAAATTTATTTATTGTTAGACTGTTTCAAATATTACTAATGGTTTACTTTAGAGAACTGAATGTTCTTTTTTTTTTCCTTAAGCAATCAGGGTTAAGTAACTTGCTCAAGGTTACATGGCCAGTTATTTCTGGGTGTGGTGCTGAGTATCTGAGGCCAGATTTGATCCAGGTCATTGGACACTGGAGCTGGTGCTCTTATTCGCTGAGCCACCTGGCCGCCCCTAAGCAATTGGGGTTAAGTAACTTCCTCAAGGTTACACAGCCATGTGTTTCTGGGTGGGTGCTAAGTGTCTGAGCCCGAGATTCGATCTCCAGGTCTTTCTGACACTGGAGCCTGTGCTCTTACTTGCTGTGCTACCTGGCCGCCCTGAATGTTCTTTTAAGATTAATATAATATAGGTATTAATTGCTTTAAACATGTCCTGCCCATTGTACTTTGACTTGAGAATGACAACAAGTCTCTGAATACAGTCACTACCTATATTTATCATAGGTTTTCGAATTCAGTATGCAAATTGCTTTGTTTTGATGTAATGGGTCAAATAGCTGGATGTAGAATATGAAACTCAAAGAGAGTTTTTCTTGGTGTTTCAGTCTAAGTAGTTCTATCTGTATTTCAAAATCATTTTGTATATTGTCAATATTTTCCTCATGCATTGTGTTATTGTTGGATAAAATTTATGGAGTTTGCATTAAGGTAAATCTTTCAAAAATGTAGAGTCTTCTACTTTTACCTCTTCAGATTTTAGTAGTTTCTAGATTTAATCTACTATTAATGGGTAGATTTTACTTATTTTGCTTAAGCTTGCTTTAGAAATGAATTTGTGTGTTTGTGAACTAGTCAACTGACTTCAAAAATATGCTGCTGTATAACTAATACCTGATAATATGACTGACAAAAAAGAAATGCATTATGAATGCCTTGCCTTTAACTGATAAGATTTGCAATTTTGTTGTGATAAAGTGTGGGCACATTGTAAAACTATTTATGACTTCAGTCCATTTCATGGAAGCTTGTGATTCATGTACTTTAGAAGCTAATGTCATCTGTACTGAATCATTTCCAGCATGCTTTATTAATAGTATTTCTGATTTATTCTGATGCATCTTGCCTTCTGGTATCAGAATATGAAGAGTTGTCATCAGCTCTAACTGTACCCCATGCTAATCTAATCATGTGATAACTTCAAGTAAAGCTAACTCAACATTTTGCCATATGTTATGTAATTCCAAGGAAAGGCAACTTCCCAAGGTTCAAAATACCAGCATAGGTGCTCTCCATTTTATTCAGTGACAAACCAAGAACAGAGAAGATCAAAACATGACATCATTCAAAATACAGCATTTACTAAGTGTGATTAAATAATCTCCAAGTACTACCCCACCCCAGGACCTTCCACTCATTCAATCAATTACAAAGTCCCAGTTCTAAATACTACTCCACCCCTAGGCTATACCTTCATTTAGTTCACCACAAAGCCCCTCTTCTCAAATGGAGATCAGTTTCCAAACATAAGTAAAGTACCTTCATTTGTTCAATCACCAAGCACAAAAAGGTCAAAAGTTCCCCACCCCTGGATCACAATTGAATCTACCCCAGAGTTACATCAAGTTTAAGCACAGCACTTAATACCCAAATGGAGGTCTTTTCTTCATCTTGACTAGATGCAAGTTCTCAGCAATCTTAGTTCCTGGGGAGACAAGGCTTAGCAAGGCCATAAGATACATTGCCAGTCCCTTCATTAATTCATCCTCTGTCTGTAGAACAGTCCTAGAACCCCTGAAAACATTAGCAAAACCCTCTCCCAGGATTTCTGTAAACATACAACAAGAAAATCCTTCTTCAGGGCTTCTGAACCAACAGAAAGGTTCCCAGACCCCTGCAACAACAGCACTGTCCTTCACCAGTGGACAGTATTCACTCTCTTTCTGCAGGACAGTCTCAGGGCTTCTTAACCAAAAGCCAGGTTCCAGGACTTCTTCAACAACAGGACTGTCTTTCACCAGTGGACAAATCTGGCAAAACAACATCAAAACAGACAAAGTACCAGCAAAACAGCAATGTCTCCTCAGTCCTTGACAGCTCAGGGGGCAGGTCTCAAAAGTCCAGGGCGATTCAAAGTGTCCCCCAGCAATCCTTCTCAGTCTCTCTCTCTGCCTCCATGAGGTGCTGCTTCCAAAAAGTTCTTCTGCCTCTCTAGTGTCTCTCCAAATCTATGTCACCAGCTCCTCCCAGTTCAGGACTTTCTTTTCACATCAACAAGCCCATCCCACAGGTGGGATTAACAAGCTCTGGGTTTTAACACAATCAGTTTGAAAACCAAGCCAATACAGGGGGAACTTTATATTCCATTACTATCACACCATACCAACTATCTTAGATTCTACCAGTTTTGTCTCACTCATCAAGGTACTAAACTTTATCACTGGTACATCTGGAGGACAGAGTTCAAGGAATCTTTCCAAATATTCATAACTACAAGTTATCAATCTTAAGGTACAATTGAGCCCTCACCATACATCACCCTGATTGACATTCTATTACATTGCCATATCTCACATATTATCCTATAACTTAGATGATGAATTGGGCTTGACTTTCTTTTCTCCTCCTTTTCTTCAATCTTCATCATTATCACTGTCATGTTTCCATATTCCAAAGATAATTGATGGTAGTATTTACCATCATGGTTGTCAATTAATAGAGCCTTTTTACTTTTTTGGGGGGGAGGTGGGGTAATTGGGGTTAAGTGACTTGCCTTAGGTCACATAGCTAGTGTTTTGTGTTAAGTGTCTGAGGCTGGTTTTGAAATTAGGTCCTCCTGACTTCAGGGCTGGTGCTCTATTCACTGTGCCACCTAGCCACCCCTAATAGAGCCTTTCTAATTAACTGACTATATATGTCCTGTTTTAAGAAAAGTCAGTGTACTAAAATCATACCCAGAAAAAGTGCTAAATTAGAAGCAAGTGATGGATTTCAAAAGGAATTTGGGGATTACCTAAGTGTCCCCTATTAGCTTTTTATAAATTTTTGTGACCAGTAAAATGATAGATAAAATATCATGGAACATCAATCAATTGAAGACCAATTGGAAATAAAGATATTGAAATCTCTGAAGTGGCAATATCAGTTAAGGAAAAATAGTATTCTATATTCCATTTACAAACACATCCGTTGCATAAAACCAGGTAAGTCTATATACAAATCAAATTGAATATCACACTTAATATCCCTCCCATTCATAATTTCAACTTAACTGTGAACATTATTTATTTAAAATAACTGCAATATGAAAGGCCTAATTCTTATACATTCTGAAAAATTAAAAAAAAAACTAGATTGAAAAGGAAGAATTTGTATTTATAAAGTAGCCTCCTCTTCTTCCCCACACTTTTACACTAAATGTATGCTGTGTGTGTGCCCAATGCTGAAACCTGACAGTAATATTTCAAAGATTTACCATCTCAAGAAATCCTTTTGTTACTGTGTGGAAGCTCAACTTATTCTAAAGCAATGCCATTAACACTTTAACAAACAGCAGACAAAGCCCAGGCAAAGGCCAATGGACTCAGCTGACATGTAGTTCATCACAAAGGACAGGTGTTTCCTTAAGCTGATGTGCTGGACATGAGCTGGGTGGCTTTGTCAATGACCTTCAATGAATGTCAATTTATGAACTAAAATCTAAAATGGAGGAAGGAAACAAGGAAGGAAGGAAGGAAGGAAGGAAGGA
>NW_027185761.1:4753000-4812047 GCF_028583685.1 Petaurus breviceps papuanus | reverse complement strand
AGGGAGGGAGGGAGGGAGGGAGGGAGGCAGGAAGGCAGGAAGGCAGGGAGGAAGGGAGGAAGGGAGGAAGGGAAGAAGGAAGGGAGGAAAGAAGGAAGGAAGGAAGGAAGGAAGGAAGGAAGGAAGGAAGGAAGGAAGGAAGGAAGGAAGGAAGGAAGGAAGGAAGGAAGGAAGGAAGGAAGGAATGGAGGAAGAGAAGGAAGGAAGGGAGGGAGTGAGGGAAGGAGGGAGGGAGGGAGGAGAAAAAAGAAAGAAGCAAAAATCCCAATTTAAGCCCCAAATGGTACACTTGTCCTTTTTCCTTTTTTTCCTTCCCCCCCAAACCAGCAAATGTTTCATATGTATTATTTTTCAAAATGTGACTTAAATGTCTGCTGCTGATGCTTTAGAATATTCCTATTTTCTGTGTGAATTTCAGTTTAAAACATTTTCCCATGTGTATACTGATTTGCATTTCTGGTGGAAGTACAAAAGAGATCAGATCAGGAATATTACTCTAAATATGGGCTCCAGTTCCTACATAAACAGAAGAATTTGCCATTTCCCTGCTGAATGGTTCAGCATGCTTTGGGCAATTTTGATGAGGTGACTGGCAGTAATGGGCTTAGTCAGAGACAGAAAAGGAAGGACAAAGAAACACAGAGCAAAGCTGCCTGAAAAGCACTCAAGAACCCTTTGCGATGTAGGATATAGTGAATGAAAGTCCCAGGCTATTTGATTGCTTTTATTTGCAAAGTAGCTTCTACCCTATAATCATCACTGCCAAATAGTACAGATTAATTATGTGTGCAGAATGTTGCCTAGTATAGCATCTGACAATGGCAATATTTTATAATATTGCTGACTATAATACCTTGCATTTGTACAACAGGTTTTACATTTTTCAAAGTAAGAATTTGAATTTTGAAAGTGTTATCCACACAGCATTTCTGTTAAGTGCTTGACTAGAGTCATGGATCTTAGATCACATATTTACTATGCTCCCAGACTAAAGTGCTATGTGCTGGGGATTAAAAAAAAAAACAAGCAAAGAAGACAGTTTATGTCCTCAAAAAAACTAACAATTTAAAAGTAGAACCCAACACATCAAGGGAAACTAGAATCAGACAGGATGCTGTGTGAGCATGGTAGCATGATTTGGAAATGGCCAGGAAGTGAAGCAGAGCCTAGTTTTTAATAAGGTAAAGCAGAATCTCCCTAATCCAGAACCCCAGAGCCCAGGGGGATGGGGATGCCTTTGAGTTCTTTAAAGCAAAGGCAATATAGTCCAAGTTCACACAAGTACTACTAAATAATAAAGTTTTCAGGTATGAGCCCAATGACATATTTCATGTCTATGATCTGAGGGATCAGGTACAGAATTAGGTTTTGGCCACAGGAATTCCAGAAAATTGTCTATGGAGAAAGAAAAAAAATGACCTGGTCTATGATAAAGAGCACAGGATTTACAAACAGAAAGCTTGGGTTAAAATCTCAATTTAATTACTCATTAACTGTGCAAACTCATTAGAATGTAAACTCCTTGAAGGCAGGCACTCTCTGTTTTATATTTGTGTTCTCAGTACTTGACATAGTATCTGGCATATAGCAAGTGTTTAATAAATGTTTTCTGACTTGTGTTAGACCTTGATCAAAAGAAACTCAAGGTTTAAGTTTCCACAAATTTAAAACACACACTCAGAGAAATTCAACAAGATGAATTTTAAGGTTCCTTATCTAAATCCTAGAATCCTAGAATGTGCCCCAAGAGAGGAAGACACTGATCCTCTAAAGTACAGTTAAAAAGCTCTTATTAGATCTATGCTATAGCATAGTCTCCCAAAGTTTCCCATATGCTATAGCATATAGTCTCTCAAAGCTCTTACTCTGATGTCTCAAAAAAGTTACTTGAATTCCACAATTATGTAAATCAAATATGGGTGAATGCTTCTAAACCTGAAGACTTGAACAGTCATCTCTACTGGACATATCTTATGTGTTTGGGAGCCAATCTTGCAAATTATCAAAAGGCTTATCACTGTTATATTGGATAATGAAGAACTAGTTCTTTTTTTATCTTTTGGTTGTTTTAAAAATCTTATTTAATATTTTTCCAAATTACATATAAAATCAATTTTAACATTTTTTGGAAATTTTGATTCCCAAATGCTCTCCCTTCCTTCCCTGCTCTCCTCATTGAGAAGGCAAACAATTTAACATAGATTATTCATATGTAGTCATGCAAAACACATTAACATGTAAGTCATTCTATGAAATAAAACAGAACAATATTAATAATGATGATGAAAGTAAATAAAAAGTATCATTGATCTACATTCAAGCTCTACCAGTTCTTTCTCTGGAGATGGGCAGCACCTTTCATCATAAATCCTACATAATTGAAAAAAAGTCAGTCTTGGGAGTCAAGATGGAGGAGAAGAAACAGGACCTTGGCGCGGCTCCAGCTCTCACCACCTCGAATCCATGTAAAAGGGGACTCTGAACGAACTTTGGAGCTACAAAACCCACAAAATGACACAGAGAAGCTAACCTCCCACTGAGGACAGCCTGATAGGACAGCAGAAATCGGCCAACGCAGTGCTCTGGTAGCCAAGTGCAGCTCCAGGCCAAGGCTTTAGCCCCAGGGTAGGCCTGACCAGCCCCTGGCTGAAGGAACTCCAGATCACCAGCAGCTGTGGTGTTCTGGAATTATCAACACATAGATGCTAAGGACAAAGTGAGAGGTCAGTGCAGTGTGGAATTTGGGACCCAGTAGTTAGGAGTGCATCAGCTTTTGCCCCCAGGGCAAGAAGCCACTGAGGGCAGCAGCATGGCAGCTTCAGCTCCTGGCCTGAAGACTGTAGGAGGACCAAGCAACCAATCTGAAGGGTAATTAATTGTTCTTGCTTTAACCTGCTTGGATCTGGATTGCAGTCTAGGTTGGAGGTCCTGGGTTGTGCGACCAGCTTGCCAGAGAGGGCACCCAACTAATACTTGCAGCAGCTGAGAAAAATCCAGCATTTAGTATAAAGATCCCATGTCTGGTAGCAGAGTCCTACTGTGGAATAGGAGGAAGGGAAATATAGTCAGTCTTTTACAATATATCTACTATGTTAATGTTTTGCATTAGCTACACATGTACAACCTATATTGAACTGCTTATCTTCCCAGTGAGGGTGGGTGACAAGGGAGGAAGGGAATGAATCTGGAATTCAAAGTTTTTAAATCAAATATCATATATATATAATATATATATATATATACATATATACATATATATATGAGTGTGTGTGTGTATACTATTATTAATACTATTTTACATGTAATTGGGAAATAAGATATATAGGCACTGGGGCATAAAGATCCACCATGCCCTACTGGAAAATTCGAAGGTAGTATGGGAGAAGATATAGGAGAGAACAGATTGGAGGAGGGGATATCCTATGGGACTGCTAGTTTGGGGTGGTGGGTAGGAGGCAGAAATGAATGATGTAAATCAGAAGTTAATAAAGCATTTAAAAATATGTAAATGTATAAAATACACAATTTTCTTGGATCATTGTATTGCTAAGAATAGCTAAATTATTCATACTAGATCATCATACAACATTGTTATCACTGTGTACAGTGTTTTGGTTCTGTTCATTTCACTTTGCATCAGTTCATGTAAGTCTTTCTATTATTTTTTTTTTTCTGAGAGCACCCTTCTCATCATTGGTTTAAGCACAATAGTATTCCAACACAATCATATACAACTTGTTCAGTCATTCCCCATATTATGAATTTAGGAATAGTTCTTCTTTCTATAAATTTGACTCAGTTTTTGGTTGATTAAGAAATGAAGTCTTTATCAGAAAAACTCACTGTAAAAATTATTTTTCACAATAATGATTAGCAACTATATATTTTCCTCATCCTATTTCCCCTTTGTTTATCTTATTCTCTCTCCTTTTATCCTATCCATTCTCAAAAGGTTTTCATTCTTTCACCTCCCCTAAACTATCCTGCCTTCTGTGTTGTATGGTAAGATTTCTACACCAAACTGAGTGTGTATATTATTCCCTCTTTCGGGCAATTCTGATGAGAGTAAGGTTCATATTCCCCCTCCCTTCTTCTCCCATTTTCCCCTCCACTATAAAATCTCTTTCAGGTTACTTTTATGTCAGATAATTTATCCCATTCTACCTCTGCCTTTCCCCTTCTCCCAGTGCATTCTACCTTCTCATCCCCCCATAGATAAGAAGTCAAATCATTTGTGTGTACAATTTGGAAATGATAAAGTTAAATCTATAATAAATATATGGGAAAAATTCTTCAATCACTAACAATAAAATGTAAGCTAAAACAACTCAAAAGCTCCACCTTACTCCCATCATGTTGACAAGGATGGCAATTGTACCAAGAAGAGAGGTACACAAATGTATTATTAATGGGTAGAGTTGTAAATTGGTCCAACCATTCCAGCAACCATTCCAACCTAGTAGAAACTAGGCATAGACTAACATCCTGCACCATATATCAAGATAAGATCAAAATGGGTACATGATTTAGATATCAAGGGTGATACTATAAGCAAATTAGGAGAGCAAGGAATGTGTATGATCTAAGGAGAATGGAAGAATTTATGACCAAAAAGAAGATAGAGAACATTATGACATCCAAAATGGATAATTTTGATTATATTAAATTAAAAACATTTTGCACAAAGACAATGCAACCAGGATTACAGGGGAAGCAGAAAGTGGGAAAACAATTTTTAAAACCAATGTCTCTGATAAAGGCATCATTTCTAAAATATTTAGAGAAATGAATCAATTTTTTTAAAGAATTCATGTCATTACCCAGTTGATAAATGGTCAAAAGATATGAACAGGTAATTTTCAAATGAAGAAATTAAAGTTATCTCTAGTCACATGGAAAAAATACTCAAAATCACTTTTGATTAGAGAAATGCTGAATAGAACAACTCTGAGCTACCACATCACACCTCTCAGATTGACTAACATGACAAAATAGGAAAATGATAAATGTTGGAGAAGATGTGGGAAATTTTGATCACTAATCATTGTTTGTGTATTTGTGGACTGATCCAACCATTCCAGAGAGCAATCTATAACTATGCCCAAATTGCTACAAAACTGTTTATGCTTTAATCCAGCAACACCACTACTAGGTCTGTATCCCATAAATATCATAAAAATGGAAAAAGGACCCATATGTACAAAAATATTTATACCAGCTCTTTTTGTGGTGGCAAAGAATTGGAAATTGAAGGGATGCCCATCAATTAAAGAGTGGCTGTGATGAGGTGCAGGCTCTGGAAACCCCCTTGTGCTCTCCTTGAATCTTTGAGGTACAGGCTCTGGGAACCCCGCCTTGAACTCTGATTAAATCATCCCATTTGATGAGGTATTTGCATGAGGCCATAAGCCTTACATTGTGCCTGGGCCCATAACTCTATTACTAGCCTAGCCCTGCATTATCCATCTACCTCCCATGCTTGAGCCTATCAAAGTATCAATCCACCCTTGAACTGGCCTAGCCCACCATTGTCTGTTGGCTGCAGGTAGCCTCCAGCAACTTCCCACCCTTAATCATTCAATGATATCTGACTTCTCCTGAAGACCCTCCCCAAGATCCCTTGATCTTGACCACCCCTATATAAGATCCCATCTTCCCTCCATGTGGTGTGAAAGCATCATAGAATGACCTAGCACTGACTTACTTTGTGTCTAATACAAGCAAACTTTGAATAAACTTGACTTTTCTTTGGCTGAGAAGACTTGAGTTGAATTCATTTTATAGGACCCAGTGTGTTGGTATTATGGGGTCTACTGAGCAACCCTAACCCTCTTTATGGGTAACCTCTTCAGCTGAGCAAATTGTGATATATGCATGTAATGGAATATTATTGTTCCATAAGAAATGATGAGCAGGTGTATTTCAGAAAAATGTGGAAAGACTTAATGTGAACTCGTGCTAAGTGAAGTGAACAGATCCAGGAGAACATTGTACACAGTAATGGCAATATTGTGTGATGACCAACATTGATAGAAATAGCTCCTCTCAGCAATGCAATGATCTAAGACAATTCCAAAAGACTAAAGATGAAAAATGCTATCCACATCCAGAGAAATAACTGTGGAGTGTGAATAAAAATCTAAACATATTTTCTTTTTTTTTATTTTGTTCTTTCTTTCTCATAGTTATTCCCTTTCTTCTTTACAACATGACGAATGTGGAAATATATGTAATATGATTGTACATGTATAGCATATATCAGATTGTATGCTGTCTTGGGGAGCGGAAAGGAGAGGGAGAAGGAATATTTAGAACTTAAAATCTTATAAAAGTGAATGTTGAAAACTAAAAATAAATAAATGAAGATTCTTAAAACTAGATTCATTTTCTTAAGGGAGTTGAACTAGTTGTCTTGTATGGCCTTTTACTTCTAGACCTGTGATTCTCTGACTAATCAAAAAACATGTCTCCTACCTCTTGGAAGCTAGGTGATAGACTAGAATTATAGACTTAAGATATACATTTTCAAATATGGCCAGTTTCTTGATTGATTTTGATTGAAAATATTTATTCGTTGCTACTTAAAAGAGAGGGAGATAGGGATTGTTAGTATAGTGGCATCAAACTCCTCTGGCTACATATTGACTTAGAAAACCATAAATTAACATGATGTATGTTGTATTGTATTTTTATTTATTTTGTTAAAACTTTTCTGGGGCGGCCAGGTAGCACAGCAAGTAAGAGCACTGGCCCCAGTGTCGGGATGACCTGGGGATCAAATCCGGGCTCAGATACTTAGCACCACACCCAGAAATAACTGGCGTATAACCTTGAGCAGGTTACTTAATCCCGATTGCTACAAACAAACAAACAAACAAAAAAACCCACCTTTTTCTCAATTATATTTTAATCTGGTGAGGAATTCGGTAGTCTCTTGTGGCCACCAGACCATAAATTTAAAAATTTAACTTTATCAGTTTTCAATATACACATGGACAAAAGCTACAGGATTGAGGGACTTTGAGGAAAACTGGAAAACAATCTGCCTTTGTTCCAACTGAGGTGGTGCTGAATGAAACTGGAGAAAATTAAAAAAAAAAAACATAACTACATTCGCTACAAATATATGTTACTTAATTTCAACTGTGCCTTTACTGTCCCAAGGCAATTCTTTTATCTCTCCCTAATCAATTTAATATCCTACTCACCATACTCCTCACATACTGTTACAATCTACTAAATTTCCTTTGTTCTTCAGCCAGATTGTGCCCACTAACTGTAGGTGTTCCCCAAAGTTCTGTAATGCATCCTTTATCTAATTATATACTATTTTACTTGGTGATTTCATCAGTCCCCATGGATTTATCAACTGTATGCTGGTTTTTATCAAATGTACCTATTTAATCCTGATCTCTTTCCTAATTTCCATTCTCCTGGAAATGTAACCTTTAATAGTACTGACCACCTTCTTCACCTTGATACTTTCTTGCTAGGTTTTCTTGACATTTCTCTTTCCTTTTCTCCTAACTATTCAAATTCTCCTCAATCTCCTTTGGTGGATCTTGAGCTGGGTCTTACCTGCTAAGTGTTCTAAACTGGGCTATCTTCTCTTTTCTTTTTTGCACTGTTTCACTTGGTAATCTATCTCAGTAGACTCCATGGATCCAATTATAAATTCTTTGTAGATGACACTCAAATCAATTTGTCTCCCCCTAAGCTCCTTCCTGAACTCCAGTCTCATATCTCCTCCATTCTTTCAGCCATCTCTAAACCAGGTATCCTAAAAATATTTTAAACTCATCAAAACTGAAAGCATGATCATTCCCTATAGACCCTCCTGTCTTGTTAACTTCCCTATTAGTGGTGAGAGAATGATTATCCTTGTGTAATTCATTTAACATCCCTCAGAAACACTTCCCTCATTTATATAATAAGGAGGTTGGACTAGAGCCTCAGGCATCCCTTCCTTTGCTAGATCTATAATGCTATGACCAATCAACTTTTTTGGCCTTCTTAGTGACGGAAGTTGCATCCACCTTAGAGGTAAATAGATTTCTCCTATAACATTTAATTAACATAGGTAGAAACTCATGAAAAAAAAAAAAGCTTTTTGAAGCCCTTTGTCTTTTTGACAAAATGAATTGGATCCTTTCAGTTGCCAAATCTCATCACCTACTAATATTATTTATTCCACTTGACAATAGCCACCTCCTAAACCATCTCTTTTCAATTCTTAGTTCTCATTCCCTTAATTCAATTTTAAAATACTAATTCATATTAGTTTTTTTTAATTTTCAAATTCTTTTAACTCAACACGATATACAAAGTGTTTGTAATATTTTAGATGTATCAGTTTACTAACAAGAACAACAGAAACAGCCAACATTGATTTAACACTTACTACTGTGTTTTCCCGATAATAAGACCTATCCCGAAAATAAGCCCTCCCCTTACTGTGTAAGATTCCTCTAAAATAAGCCCTCCCCCAAAAATAAGCCCTATTGAGATTGCTACTGTAGTGAAGGTGATCCCCTGCGCTACACGCCACATTACGATACCCTCTGTATGCACCGTCCCCTCCACCCCCCGTGAAACGCACGCCGCGCTCTGAGCTGCATCCAATCAGAGCTGCAGCAGTGAGCGCGTCATCCTGTTCTTCCCCAGTGATTTGCTTATTGAATAAAGGTACATTTTTTTGTTCACATTTACCTGTTTATTAAAATTGCTGTCAATGTTCATTAAAATAAGCCCTCCCCTGAAAATAAGCCCTCTGGTGTTTTTCTGTCCAAAAAAAAAATAATAAGACAGTGTCTTATTATTGGGGAAACATGGTATGTGCTGAGGACTGTGCTAAAAGTTTTATAATTATTGTCTCATTGGATCTTTATAACAACCCTGGAAAGTAGGTGCTATTATTATTCCCATTTTATAGGTGAGAAAACTGAGGCAAACAGAGGTTGTGTCTTACCCTGGGGAGTCTCAGTCAGGCAGTCACCAAGGCTGTACTCAGTTTCACACTTCAGACCCAGTACTCTATCCACTGTGGCACTTAGTTAACTCAACTCTATATAACTCTATAGAAATAGTCCATAACAAAAATAGTTTAATTTGAAAAAAAATAATCAAAGCCATTTGCAGGTTCCATTGGATTCATTTCAATTCAAAACATTTTATACCTTCATGCATGACCCATTTTGCATACTCATATATGACAGTGAGAAAAGGTCAACGATGCAATGGTAATGGGCTGACCTTGTGTAAATTTAAAATATTTCAGTATTGCCTCAAACCCTACCCAAAATCAATTAACTTTTAGAACCTAGATAAGCAGCACTGAATTACTTAAGCTCTTTACTTTTAAGTAGAATACATGTCACAAATATTCATATCCCTCTTACATAAGGAAATAAATGATCATGGTGGGAAGTTTGCCTCCATTTGAAAAAAATATATATGTTTATGTGTAGGAATACATATGCAGATATGTATCCACACACATATATATTGGTATAGAGGACAATCTCTCATTGTGTAAAGTCTTCACCCACAGAAAGTGAATAATGGAGGTGGGAGGGTGATGCATGAAGTAGGTCACTTAACTTCTATCTGTCTTAGTTTTCTCATCTTTAAAATGAGGATAATAATGGTACCTACCTCTTAGGCTTGTTGGATCAAACAAGATAATAATTATAAAGTATTTAGCACAGTGCCTGGCACACAGTAAGAGCTATACAAATGTTAGCTATTATTATTATTCCTTTTGATGATGATGATGATGGTGATCCTGAAGAAGGATTCCTCATTTCCTTAGCAATTCTGATACAGGTTTACATGCATATTACTTCTGACACTTATTCAATGATTCAAGGGAAATGAGGCGTAAGATTAGTTGGCAGAGACTGGGTCCAAGAGTTATACTAGAGCACCTGTATCAAGATAGAATGGTCAAAACATTGTGCAACTTAAAGAAGAAGTCAGAACTCAGTTTATATAGTTAGTCAATATGCAATACTGAGACTTCTAAAAGTAAAACCAAAGTCAGAGTCATGGGTGTCACATCAATCTAAAAGACTTGAAGGATTAATTTAGACCATTAATAGTCACCAGATATCTCTGCTCAGTGCTTAAAACAATGTGCAAATTTAGCAAGCAAAGCTGTATGCTAATGCCATGAGGCATCTGTCACTATAGGTCCTACATTATGTAGTACTGCATGGACTGCAAGTGATCATACTAAAAGACATCCCTGACCCATCTCTTTGGGATGATTAAATCACTCAATTAACTGCATCAGATTGACCTGTGTCTTAAACTAGGACTGGAGGCAATAATTAGAGAAACTGCCTGAGAAATTCAAGCCATTCACAAGTTGTCAGAATGAGTTATCTGACCATAAAGGATGCCTTTTATGGGGAAATTACATTCTTATTCCAGAAGGAAGTTGTCAAGAAAGTCAGCCACACTAGATACAAAGCATATAGGAATTTTTCACATGAAAGAATTGATTATAAGGAGCGGCCAGGTGGCTCAGCGAGTAAGATCACGGCAGTGTTGGGATGACCTGGGGATCGAATCTGGGCTCAGATACTTAGCACCACACCCAGAAATAACTGGCTGTGTAACCTTGAGCAAGTTACTTAACCCCGATTGCTTTAAAAAAAAAGAATTGATTATAGTTTATAGAAGATGGTTATTAGAATTAATTGACATCAGAGGGATTATAAAAGAATAGCACAGATAGCTCAGACGTTGGGTTACTCATATTAACTCTTTCAATTAAACATACATACATATGTACACACATTTTTATGTATGTATATTGTATACATATACATGTATAATACATGCAAATATACATGTATGTGTATAATACATATAAAGTTTATTATATTTTCAAGTATTTGCTGTGTGTATGACTGCATTGTACTAGGGATACAAAATATAAGACTCACTTTGGGCATCAAAAATTTATAATTCACACAATGGACTATATACATAAAAATTATACAAGTCAAAAAGTAATAATAATTAAAGAATGTTACAGATAGAGTTCTCAAGATTAGAACAATGCCTTAGGATGATGTGATCACATATTTAGAATTGGAACAACCTTTAGATGTCCCCTAGATGAGCTCCTTCATTTTACAGAAGAGAAGACTGAGATTTAGAAGTAAAATGACTTTCCTCAGTTTCAAAGGTATGATGTCAATACAGATCTTCTGACTCCAGAGTTGGAGCTATTTTTAATGCACCACACTTCCTTCTTAGACATAGTTATCGTTGCTATTCTGATGTTTCAGTCAATTCCAACTCTTTGTGACCCCATTTGGGGTTTTCTTGGCAAAGATAATGGAGTAGTTTGTCATTTCCTTTGCTGACTTACTTTGTAAATGAAGAAACTGAGTGAAACATGGTTAAGTGACTTTACCCAGGGTCACACAGCTAGTAAGTGAGATTACATTTGAACTCACACTTTCCTAACTCCAGGCTTGTAGTTCTATGCACTGTGCCACCTAGCTGCCCATTTGCACAAGTAGGCATTTATACAATGTTTAAATTGAATGCAATACCATTCAATCTTGTGTGTACTTTTCTACTTCACAACACAACAGAAAGAAAAGAAGTAATATATGTTCTCCAGCCAGGAAAACAAGTTACATTTCTGTAGGAGTTATTGATTAAAGCAGAAGGATAGGTTTTCTGAAGAGCTTCTGATTTACAACTTGCCTAGCTTTTCACATAGCTTTTCCTAAACACCATTCAAGAAGCATGCATGAGATTCTAGGAAATGGTCTTTTAAAAAAGTGCTTGGAGGTACAAATTGTCCAAGCAATAAACAAAAGGGCATCTATTTAACAAAGTTAAATATATCAAATGATTACAATTTGTTGACTTTCAGAAAAGCCGCTAATCAGGTTCAATGACACACTGTTCGACAATTTCCCGTAAGTTGGGGTTCTCCATCGCAGCTGCTACTCTCTCCTTGTCATTGATTTGTTTATTTATATCTTCTTCTGTGGAATGGGTTCCTTCAGAAATGTAGATTTCCAACTTATGTTTGAAAGGTAAACAGAAAGGTAAACTCTGAAGTTTCACTCGTAAGCAAAGCCCAATAAGAGTGGCCAGAGAGCAATGAGGTACTGTGAGTGTGAACCTGATAATAACCAGATAATCTTCTTTATTAATCTCCTTAACTTCCACACAACTTTCTGTTACCACTTCCAATTCTTCTAAAGTATTGGGCTTCTCTGGGTCCCGGATGGTTCGAATTAGATCGTAAACCTCTAGCGCTTTCTCTCCATGATCCGGGGCTGCAGGGCAGCTTCCCGCTCAGAGCGGCCCGAGAGCCACCGGACTCTGCTCAGCTCCCAGGAAAGCATCCCGGACACTTGCTCCATCCTCCCGCTCCACCATCCCTGGCGTCGGTCCCACCCGAGCCACCGTCTTCCCACCACCCCAGACAAGATATTTCAGTTTCCTAGTCCCAAGGCGGTGAAGCTAGGAAGCACCCATGCATGAGATTCTAGCCCAAATAAAAAAAGAATGAACAGCTTAGGTCGACTTTATCAAAAATCTGGACTTTTCCCCCTCTTTTTAAATTTGTGTATTTATTTAAATATATTTTGCTTTAAAATAGTATACTACCAAATAATACAAAGGAATACATTCCCTACTCCAAAATTTAAACTTTACATTCCGGAAAGTAATTAATATCGTGATTTTTTTCTGATAATACAAGTCATTTCCCAGTTTCTTGGTCAATGACTGTTAGACCAAAGGAAACACATATGCTTTAACTTGGAGAGTATACTGTCAATAATAGCTCTTACAATGGATCTGAAACATAACTTTATAGTGTTGTTTTTATTTACTCACAGTTGCTTTTTTTCTCCTGATAGAACTTAAGCTCCTTAAAATCAGGTTTTGATTCCTTATTTTGCCTTTGTTTGTATCCCCAGGCCTACCACAGCAGAAGGCACAAAGTAGCTACTTATATTGATTAACTAATTGGTTGGCCCTGTTTCCTTCCTTCATGACCACTTAGGGCTTCCCATATTTCTTTGAATTCTTCACAATTGGCATGTATTTTAGTACAGAAATACAATTATATGCCATGATTACTTTATTTCTCCCTAATTATTTGGAGTGTATCTCATTCACAGTTTTTTTCAAAATAATAATTATATTATTATAGATAATGCTTGAATGAATATTTTACTATATGTTGGCCTTGTCATATTTTCCTTATCTTCCTTAGGGCATAATACAAGGAATAAGATTATTAGGTCAAACAGAATGAACAATTTACAACTTTTCACTGAGTGATTCCAAACTATTTTCCCAGAATAGTTGGAACAAATAACAGTGATCCCAGGAAAATTAGTGTGTCTGGCTTTCTATGGCCACCTCATCATAAACTTTTCCATCTTTTCCAATTTAATACCTCAGTGTTGTTTTAATATTTCTCAAAATGGAAAATGTTTTTAAGGTATAAAAATACCAATAATAATTTAACATGTATTCCTCTGAAAACTACTTGTTCACAACTCTATATGACTACTGCATCCTGGATAATGTCTCTTAAAATTCAAGGTTTGTGCCAAATGGATTTTTCATTTCAATCTTATATGAAAGATGTTTATATACAAATATTTCCAATATGGATCTTTTCTTTTAATTTTATCTATCTTCTCTTTTCATCTTTCCATTACAAATTTTGCTTTATAAATTCTGTTATCCATATCTTATTATTTAATTGTATGTAGTTGTTTAAGAAACTAACCTTCTCTAATTAGATTCATTATATGTTCTTTTATATTTAGACAATTTATTTTAAAAGTTGTAAGGTATTGGTCTAAACATTCTATCATATTCCTGTTCAGTTTTCCTTATAATTCTTATCATATAAGAAGTCACCTCTACAATTATTTATGTTTTGGAATCTATTAAACATGAAAATGTAGAGTACATTTATTGCAAGGTTTTGCTTTATGAGTAAATTTTACCAATCAACTTTCCCAGTTTTTAATGTTAGCAGATAGTTTTGATAATTACCACTTTCTAATTTGAAATTTGCAATACCAGACTCCCTTTCCTCCTCCATTTCATCTCTTTATTTCCTTTGACAGCCTCTTGACTATCTCCATCTGATAATTTTGTTAAATACTATACAATACCATCTTTGAAGTTTAACCAAACATATGACATAATTTCATAAGTATAGCCAATTGGAGAGGATTCTAGGAAGATGGCAGAGTAGGTCAGAAAATTGTAAACTCTTGAGATTTTCCTCCACAAAAGAGATAAAATAGTCCCTCTAGGCAAACACAGAGCCATGGAAAACAAATAAGAGTAGGGGCATGACAGGGGTTCTTTTAGCATAATCAGAGAAGACCTGAAGAAAAATCCCAGGACCAGATTTCCTGCTTGTGAGAAGTAAACACTTCCAGGTTAGGGTCTGCTTAAAAAACTAGCTGCATGGTGCTAAAACAAGAAGCAGCAAGCTCTGGGGTTAGTTGGTTTTTGAGCCTGCCTCAGCCCCAGCCACTGGAATTTTCCCCTCATGACAGTAACTGCAGTTAGGCTTCTGAGCCAGGGAAAATCTAAGGAACTTCTGCTGATAAGGAGTGCCAGACCAAGCTGTGTGCTTCAGAGAGTGGTAGCAGGGGTGAGAAGGTACCAGCACATGCCCAGTGAGTGCAGAAGCAGCTGGTCAGGGACTCCACTGACTGTGTGCACTCCAGGAGGCTGAAGGACTTGGTTTGAGTTTAAGATCAGACAAGAGAACCAAAGAGGAACAGAGGCCAGAGGCACAATCCTCTATTCTCCAGGACTAGAGGTGATTATAAAAACTAATTTTTTAAATGCAAAGGCAAAGGAGAGAGAACCCAATCATAGAGAGCATTTATGGTAATAGAGAAGACCAGGGTTACTCCTCAGAAGAGAATACTGAAGCAAAGAAACCCTCTTCTACCCCAAAGAGTAATGTCAAATGGTCACCAGCCCAAAAAGAATTCATTGAAGAATGTAAAAAAAAGACTTTAGAAATCAAATGAGGGGCAGCTAGGTGGCACAGTGAATAGAGCAACAGTCCAGGAGTCAGGAGGAACCGAGTTCAAATCCGATCTAAGACATTTAACATTTACTAGCGCTGTGACCTTGGGCAAGTCATTAAACCCCAAGTGCCCTGCCTTCCCCCTTTGCAAAAATAAAAAAAAAAAAGAAATCAAATGAGAGAGATGGACGAAAAATTAAAGAGAAAAATAAAAATACAAGAAAAACAAGAAGATTATGACAAGAAAGTCAACTAGTTTGAAAAGATCCAGAATCTTAAGGAAGAAAATGACTCCTTGAAAATCAGAAGTGTGTGTGTGTGTGAGTGTGTGTGTGTGTGTGTGTGTATAAAATAGAAGAGAATGTGAAACATCTCATAAAAAAAACAACAGGTCTAGAGAATACATCAAGAAGAGAAAACATAAGAATAATTGGACTACATGAAAATTCTGATCAAAAAACAATCTTGATACAATAATAAAAGAAATTATATATATATAATGTCCTGAAGCTTTAGAACAAAGAGGGGAAAGTAGAAATAGAAAAAAACCCACTGATAACCGCCTAAAAGAGACCTTCCAAGGAAAACTCACAGAAATATTATACTTAAATTCCCAAACGCCCAGATTAAGGACAAAGTATTATGAGCAACAAGGAAAAACAATTTGCATATGACTGTACCATAGTTAGGATTACACAAGACATAGTATTGGCAACACTAAAAGATTGCAGGACTTAGAACACTATATAGCAAAGAGCTAAAGAACTGGGCCTCTAGATAAAAATATCATACTCATCAAAGCATAATTTTGAATGAAAAAAGAATGGACATTTGATTAACTGTCAGACTTTCAGGACTCTATTAAAAAACAAACAAACCCTGAACTAAATAGAAGATTTGACATATGAGAGCCAAGGGAAATAAAAGGTACATACCAATGACCAATTACAAGGGACTAAATTAGGATAGAATGTTTACCTTCCTATATATGGAAAATGTAAAACCTATGTCTAAGATTGATACTAGTAATTAGGTATCTTATAAGAAAAATTTGGGTAGACCTGAGTATATGACTTCAAAAAGTAAAACCATTCAAGAACAGCAAAAAGACTAATTATATTACACAAATGAGATATAAGAGGAATAACCAATAGAGAGGAATTAGATGGGGGAAGGGGGCTGTTAGTTCTGGAAACCTACTTTCATTGTAAGTGCATTTAAGGGGTGGGAAATACAAATACATTTAGGAGAGTATAAAAATATTCTAAAATCAGGAAAAATAAAACTCAAAGGGGATAGGGAGGGGGAGAAGATAAAGCAGGGATCTTTGGGGGGAGGGTGAAGGAATAGGTTGAAAGGGGATATAGAAGGATCTTTAGATTTAGAGGAATGGGAGGATAAGGGAGAGAGTTTTAGAGGTTAGGGGGACAGCATAGATCAAAGGGGTAAATAAAAGGGGCTTTAGATTTAGAGGAATGGGAGGATAAGAGAGGGATTGCTGGAGTGGGGGCTGGTTAAATATAGGAGGGCAAGGCAAAATGTAGAAGTAAAAAGAGGAGTTAAGAGAAATAGGAAAAAAGACATACACAAACACAAAAAAGATTAGGAGTAGACTCTCTTAAGAAAAGCATATGTGTATACATATATATATGTGTGTGTGTGTGTGTATGTATATATATGAATGTATGTATATGTGTATGTATAAACCAATAACTATATATAGATATATCCATGATCATTTGTAGCCTTGGAATGCTGGGTAGGGGTGAGGAAGGGGGGAAAAAAGAACAATGCAAAAGCGTACAGCAGAGGAGAAAAGAAAACCTGCAAGGAAACAAAGAAAAGATGGATAGCTTTCAACATAATGTACAGTATTTAATATGCAGACTTTCTTGAAATCAGTTATTGCTATATAGTCTGAATCCTATCCTATGTTCTGCTGTGCACATTGAATGACTTTTTTTCTTTTATATTTGTTTATAATGTTTCTTTTTCTTTTCTTATTATGTATTTGTTTTGGTATTGGTTAAAAAGGAAAAAAGTATAGCTAATTTTCCCTATATTGACATAGTCCAGTCTTGAACTTTGAATGTTTCCCTGTTTTTTTTTTATTCCTATGAACACTATATTATACTTTCATTTATATTAATCCTGTATCTGCCTTAAGAGGCTACCTTAAAAATAGTTAATCATTTTTTTTCCTTAAATGTAATTTTGTTTCAAACCTCTTCTTGGTATTTTGTGTTGCT
This sequence comes from Petaurus breviceps papuanus, assembly GCF_028583685.1. Taxonomy (NCBI): domain Eukaryota; kingdom Metazoa; phylum Chordata; class Mammalia; order Diprotodontia; family Petauridae; genus Petaurus; species Petaurus breviceps. The sequence goes on along the minus strand of NW_027185761.1, from coordinate 4,794,743 downwards.
ACTTTTCTAAGGTTTATTGTTTTGTAAGCTTTGAAGTGTTATGTAAAAGTTAGTTATGGAACATTTGGAAAAAAAAAAGCATTAGGATTGCCCCCCCAAAAAATTGCTTCCTCTCAAACATGGGATACAATTCAGAATATGTAGCAATAACTTGCAATTTCAAGAAAGCCTACATATTAAATACTGTTGAAAACTATCAATCTTTGCTTATTTGTAGGTTTTCTTTCGTTCTCTGCTATATACTTTTTACTTTGTTCTTTTTTCACTCTTCCTCCCCTCTCCCCATCACCCATAACTGATTGTCCTATCTTTTCATCGTATTGTAGTAGCAAGCACCCCAAGCGTCCTCAGGGTCACTGCCAACACAGGTTCTTGGATCTGCTTTGATAAAGGAAAGCAACTCAAAATGCGTTAACAAGCTTACTTTAATCAGTCAAATATGTATCATTTACCTAGTTCAGTAGAAAAAGGTCAGCACCCCAAACTTCAGAATATACAGACAGAATTATCAAGACAGAGAAACAGATCAAGTAGACAGTTTCCAAACTGTCCAACCATTACATCCATACCAAATCAACATCTGGGTTTCAACATCTGGGTTTTTCAAAGCTGCGGCGGGGCTCTCAACAACAGCTTCCCAGAATCCAGATCAAATCACAGCACACTTCTCAAAGTGAGCCCCAAAACAAAGCCTCACATCAGGGCTTATATAGCCTTCTCCTGGCTTGGAGAATGTAACAACCTTTTTGACCCACTGGCCAATCAAAAAGTATCTACTGAAAAACAAGCCTCCCACCCCAGGCTCCAGGTGCACTTTAGCCTAGGGGCAGGGAAGATCCTTAAAATTTACATTCTCATTACACGTATCTAATATTTTAGCACTATGCCAAATAATAATAGAGGACATGCTTTTATTCACCCAGATATTATTTTGGGGAGAAGGAGCTCCCATTTTTCCATTGCAAATATATAGTGTTTTAAATAACTGTTTATCACATACTGTCAATCATTTTTTTCTGCCGTAGTAAACATAATAATGTGGGTTTTTTTGTTATTAAAATGGTTGATTGTGCTAATAGATTTCCTTTTGCTGAAAGATCACATTTTTGGCTATAAATCAAACTTGCTTATAATCAAAACATTTTTTTCTTATTAAGTGATATTAATCTATAGCTCACTTTATGTATTTTATCCCTTTTCTATTTGAGTATAAGACAAGTCTCATTTAAGCTTACTAATTTAACTAATTGTGTAGAGAGATAAGGAATATTTGTTTAAATATTTCCTAGATTTTACAGATAAATTCATCTAGATCCAAAGATTTTATAGGAGAATAGTTCATTTATGGTTTGTTCTATAACACTTTTCCTACTGTCTCTGCCATGCAAGTCCCTTGCCTTATATTCCAAGGGGGATAAAATAAGGTAATTCATCAAAAGCCCCCTTTTCCTCCCTTTTTTATGAACGCATATCTTTCAAAGATCTTTTCCCATGATCTCTTGCCTCACACCTATCTCACAAGAACTAGAGGTCCTTCTTTTCCCCAAATCAACCCCCTTAAATAATTACTCTTTCTCCTTTCCCATTCTGAATTACACATCCTGCAGATTGACTGGATGCCAACTCTACTCTTTCTTATATCTTTATTGTCTCATAATCTACTGGTTTCTTCCCTGCCACCCACAAATATGTCCATATCTCTGCTTCTCTATCCATTTATTTTATGAGGCAACCAGAGTTAAATGACTTGCCTAGCTATTAAGTTTCAAGTGTGAGACCAGATTTGAACTCAATTCCTGCTGCCTCCATGGCCAGTGCTCTATGGAATATACCACCAAACTGCCCCATTATTAAAAATAAATGAATAAAATAAAATTCTCACATAATCCTACTATTTTCTGTAACTATTATCCTATATTCCTCTTCCTCTTTGTGGCTAAATGCCTTGAGAAGACTGTACAAATGAGGTATCTCCACTTCTTCTCCCTCTCTTTAAAGACTCAGAATGTTTTCTTTCTCTTCTCATTTAACTGAAACTATACTCTCCAAAGCTACCAATGATCTCTTAAATGACAAATCTAATGGTTTTTATTCAGTACTTATCATTATTGACTTCTCCACAGCATCTGACTTCATTGATCACATTCTTCATGTGGATCCTATTTTTTCACTTTTCTTTTTATAGTATTTGTCTTTGCAACTGTTGCTTTGGTTGTTTTTCTGGTGCTGGTCTCTCCTGGTGTCTTCCTATCTCTCCAAGCACTACTTCTTAATCTGTTTTGCTGGTTCTTTATCTGTGGGTCACAAGGCTTTAGCCTATATCTCATTTACTATTTTTCCTTCTATAATCAGTTGGTGATCTAATCAATTACCATTGGTTCCATTATCATTTCGGTCCCACAGTTACTATATATATATATATATATATATATATATATAGCCTTCGTCTCCTGTTCTCCAGTCCTAATCACCCATTGCCTTTAAAGTATTTTAAATTGAATATATTTCATGCATCTCTACTTCAACCTGGACAAAACAAATGAGTATGTTTCTCTGCAAGCCTGCTTGCCTTTTTAACTTTCATGCTATGCTACCATCTTTCACAACCTTTGTGTCATTCATAATTGCTGACTTGTACTCACCCAACATAATCGATTAGCTGTCAAGTAGTGATTTTCATTCTATTTGCCTTCATTGTTGTTATTTTTACCTCCACAATATCTCTTTCATACATCCCCATCTCTCAACTCACTCAGCTACCACCATTATTCAACCTTCATCTTCTCTCACCTGGGCCATTGCAATTACCTTCTAGCTGATCTCCCTGTCTCAAACCTCAGCCCACTCCAACCCATCCTCCACTCCAATGCCAAAGTGATTGAAGTGATTGATCTGATGTGCAGCTCTGACCATTTCACCTTTCCCCTTACCTCTTTGCATGAGCACTCACGTTCATACACACACACACACACACACACACACACACACACACACACACACACACACACACACACACACACTGTCTTTCTGCTATTCCTCTCTCCAGACTTCCCTACTACTTCCAGGATCAAAATATAAAGTAATTTGCTTGTCATTTAAAGCTTTTCATTACCTATTACATTTCTGTCTTTCCAGTTTTAAATTTTATTCTCCAGTAGAAACTCCAGTATCCAGAAAAAAATGGCTTTTTAGCTGTTCCATGAACAAAATACTCATTTACTAAACTTCACTTCCGTTAGCTGTCCTCCATGATTAAGATCCTCCTCACCCGAGTTCTAGTTTCCCTGGCTTCCTTCAAGACTTAGCTCAAATCCTACCTAGTAGTTTAGGCCCTTCCCAGTATCCCCTCTTCCTAGCCCCCTTTCCTCTGATACCACCTTCAATTTACTCTGTATATATCTTTAGTCTATTTGTTATTTGAATGCTAACTCTCCCATTAAAATAAGCCCCTTGAAAACTGAGACCATGCTTTTATCTTTCTTTGAACCCCTAGTTCTTAGCAGCATGCCTGTCATATAGTCAATATTTAATAAATCCTGGCTGATAGCCTGATAATAATATTTCCTCCTTATACTTCTTTAACTCTTTTATTAAGATTCTCAATCTCTACTGGAATTCTTGTAATTGTTCCAGTCTCATTTCTGGCAGCTGAATTATAGTCATTAAAGCATTTCTTTACATTTTAAAAATTCATTTACTCATTGTTTCAGTGTCTGAGGTAAAGGATGTAGCCTCTTTGAATGCTTCTTTCTAATCCCTGAGACTTGATTTGAAATAAGCTTAGATCCAAACTTGTTCTGCCATCTTGCTGGAACTCCTTGGTTGCTCCAATTTAATATAATTGGGGGGAGGGGACAAGCCGACATGATAGATTTGATGGAGTATATTAATGCCAAAATGTGTTTCAGGGCATTTTTACACTTAAAAATTACATCATTTTCTTTCACATTCACCCTATGTTATTGTGTCAGTGATGAGGTGTAGATTGTCTTTTTAATTAATCATGAATCTTTTTTTTCAGGATTGGAATTCATCATTGGAAGACAACATTGACTATATATACTCTTAGGCTATATAGCTGAAAGTGTCTTTAGGAGATTATGTGTCCAACATTCTTAATTTACAGATGAGGGATATGAAGTTTAGAGGTGAAGTAAAGCAATTGGGATTAAGTAACTTGCTCAAGTTTACATGGCCAGTTATTTTGTATGGGTGCCAAGTATCTAAGGCCGGAACCAATCCTGGGTCTTGCAACGCCACAGCCAGTGCTCTTACTCACTGTGCCACCTGGCCGCCCCCTGAAGTGTCTTTTCTTAAGTGTCACAAAGACATTAAGTTGCAGGAATGGTCATTAAATAGCAAAACACTGTCTTTAACATTTTATCATGTTTCATGATTTAGAATTCTCTTCTGATATAGTTCATTTTCTCTATAATGTATAACAACCTACTCTATCCAAAATATTTCAGTATTTAAGCCATTGTAATCTCTCTTCATCTTCACTTTCCCTCTGTTAAAATGAATTTCACTATGGGCCTTTTTGCTTTTGGCCCTAGTCACATTGTAATTTTGAGACTTAATGGAATTTCAGTGCCTATCTTCATTTTACAATGCATTTCCAGCTTTATCAACTTTTTTATTTCCTGTTATTCCTTTGTGTGATACACTTATCTCTATTCTTTTTGCTTTATAAAAATGTGAAAAAGATTCATCATTTCAAATAATAAAACTCTACTGCATTTGCTCACACCAGATTTAAGTGATTTGAAAGTTTAGATATCAACAACAAAATGAAACATTTGGGTATTATTTCATACTCATCAAATGATGTTATAAATCACATACACTTAGGATATATACTTTGGGGAGTTATGGACATAATTATCTTATTAGTCTCTTTTAACTACTTTAATAAGACATGGAATAATAGTGAGATAGATAAATCCCAAAAGGCTAAGGTTCGTGGACTCCCTCTGGACTCAGACTGGATGTGAGAGTCTGGGAAAGGTGACTTAAGCACTTAGTACAACTCTATTAAACCTTGAAGTTTTGGAGAAGGTGCCAACATGTACCGATGGATGAAATTTCCTCATCTGGAAGTTCCCTATACCAATGAAATCACAAATTCATTCCTTATCCTTATCACCAATTAATCCAAGTAGCTGAAGTGTGCTATAGTTAAGATATGTTGATAGCACCTAAAAGAGTGTTCATTCAGGGCCACATAGCATTCCAGGGTGTAATCCTCAGAGCTATTGGTTTAAGAATTCTATTTGATCATATCACTTCATGGTAATTAAACCCTGAGGAATTCATTCATTCAAGTTAACCAAGATTATAAGAAGTGGAGTTTTCACTGTCAATCTATCAAATAATTTTGGGAGATATACTTGGTCAAAGAACTAACATTTCTATCTTTGTGCAGGGCAAATCCCACTTTAAGGTTCACTGCATTCAGTACAAATTAAGGATCAGAAGGTGGTTTCATGAGTATAGAATCAGAGTACAGGGAATTACAAGAAGTTTTAAGGAATATTCCATGAAGCTACAGTGATTTGGCAGGTTGTGCATGCTCTCTCTCTCTCTCTCTCTCTCTCTCTCTCTCTCTCTCTCTCTCTCTCTCTCTCTCTCTCTCTCTCTCTGTCATTCTAGCTAAGCAGATAGTACTGAAGACACACTGATCAAATGTCTATTATCTAACTCTCATTTATTTCTTAATGAACCCTAAGTAATCAGCTCCATAGACATCCAATTTTTAAAATGGTTTGTGGGGTACTACGTGTATTATCCAAAGATTTCCTTGGTATATAGGTGGACCTCTGGTAATCCTTCTCGCTATGCTGTGCCTAATTTTACTAGCCCCCAAATTACACCTTTATCACTAGTGACCTGCTCTTCAAACTATGTTGGTGTGAAGTGGTATGAGGTGGGATATAAACAGTATGAAGTTTGGGCAAAGAGCAAAGAGAAAAGGAAATACCATTCATTTGGACTTATTTGGTACTTGGAAAGACCACAGGATTAATGGTGTTACTTAGCAATTTTTGTTTACTTCTGTTCTTACTGTATTCTTCTCCCTGACATTTTATAATGTTGTCATTGCTTGAGGGTTGAGGGGAAATACCAAATTATAGGCATCATGGAAATTATCTAGATTTCCCTAATTAACCATTATATGCATGAAATATCACTTTGAAGAGAAATCTAGTTTAAAATATCCAACAAGCAATTAGCAAAAGAGGATAAGAGCCAGTTGATACAGCAAGATTGAAGAATAGGAACAGAAGTGGGATGATTTTTCTGAGCAATATGCAATAGATGATGGAGAAGGGGATGAAGAATATGTGTAGAAGTATATATATTAAGGAAGAGGTTTAGCTCTTTGTCTAAGACTAAAGGGAAAGAGAGTGAAGAATGATGTCAAGAGTTGTACACAGCGTATTTCACTCTTGGTCTGCAGATGATATGGTATCCTGAAAAGATGACTGCATGGAGTCAGAAGACTTAAGTTTGTGTCTTAATTCAAGCTCAATGACTGAGGAAACTAACTTCAATAACTATTTCATTTTTTCTGGGTACCAACAATATCTACACTTAAGATGGAACTTATACCTACTTTGTACTTTATGAGTATACATTGAATTAAATTGAATTCCATCACCCTAAGTATATTCTTAATAATAAATACGTTTGCTCTATTTAACTAAGATTATTAGGAGAAAGAAATGAGATAAAGTGAGGAAAAATACTTTGTAATTCATGGGAATATAAGTTCCTTGGAGACAGATATAATTTATTTTTGTTTTCTGTAACTAGGTCATATTCTGTCACTAACTCTCTGTGTCTTTGGGCAATTCCTTCCATCTCTAATCACCTTTCATTTTCACCTCTTTAAATGAAGGCACAGGACAAAGTAATCTCTGGCATTGCTGTCAACTCCAACGCTATTATTTTATGACATCCTACAGACAGGACTACCTTTGGGCTAATCACAAATAAAGATAACATTGATATAGAATTTGAAGATTTGCAAGACACTTGATATACATTATCCACATTTGATCCTCACTTTAACCTTGTGATACAGGTATCAAAGGCATTATTATCTTTTATTATACAGATTAGGAAACTGAGGCCTAAAGAGGTTAAGTAATTTGTTTAGCATCAAAAACCTAATAAATGTCAGATGGAGGATTTGAACCCAGGAGTTACTTGAATCTAAGTCCATAACTCTTTTCATGATACCACATTGAGTTTCCTCTGTCCACATTGCTGTTTTTCATTTGTTTCAGTTGTTTCTGACTCTTCACAAACCCATTTTAAGTTTTCTTTGCAAAGATAGTGGAGTGGTTTGTCATTTCCTTCTCCAGCTCATTTTACAGATGAGGGAACTGGGGCAAACAGGGTTAAGTGACTTGATCATGGTCCCATAGATGGTAAGGGTCTCAGGCCAGAAAACTCAGGTTTTCCTGACTCCTGGCTTGATACTGCATATTGTGCCACATAGCTGACCACTGTCCACATAGACCAAAGTAAATTGTCACATGGCCAAAGTTCTTTCTACCCCATGTCTCTCTGTCTCATTTGGAAGCTTCCAGAACAAGGACACACATTATCAAGAGTTAATCTGGCATAATACCTGCAAAGGGATGGTTTTTCTGCTTTAAATTTTGTTTGAATATACTGTGGTGCATACTTAATTAGATTAATCTTTATTTGTGTCAGTATTTTCTCATTATTCCTCATGCTCGACAGTTATGTTTGAACTGTGCTGAAATAAATTGTATTCCCCAAATTTGTTTGCATTTTTATTACTTTGAAGTTAGAAAGTTATTAGTTTTACATAGTATTGGAGACAAGTTATAGACTGAACTTCTGAAATCAATACTTTACATAATATTTCATCTGGGAAATCTAGCAAATAGCTTTTGCTAGTATAACCCTTGTATCAAAGCTGCCTGTGTAGGTGTGTAGGTGTAGGAATGTAGGAATCAACCTTCCAGAGGGTCTATTACTCATTATTCCAAGTCCTTCATATTGGGAAAAAATCTCTATTCTTGATACCTTGTTCCCTTTTCCTGTAATTAGACTTGTTGGAATAGTCAGCTTTTGTTGTTACAACAAAGTAGGAAGAGAATGTAAAACATACAATTGCTCATTGTGGCTTCTTGGAGTCAGGAGTGCAATGCAGAAAAACTGGTTTAAGCTGAGCAGCTCTCTTGGGATGAAGCTTCTGTTTACTAGATAGGCTCCCAAAGGTGAGAGGGTGCTTCCATGCTATATCAAGGTCCATGGGACCAACTGCTTTTCTCAGATGCCAAGGCTTCTTGTCTGACCATTGGTCTATTCTTGAAGATGTTTCTTTATCAAGAAACTTTTAGCCATAGACATGAATAATTCATATTCTAGATTCCTTCTTCTTCCCTTGTACCCACTCAACCTCTACTTCACAATCCTGAACACGAGTGCTTCCTTGAAATTCACAGGAAAAAGAAAATCGGAAAAATCTATTATTAATATGTAGCAATGAAGACCAGAGGGAGTAGGCACCATATTTGCAGAGAAGTCCACATGTTTTGAGAGGCTTTATGTGTGGTAATGCCTGTCCTTGTGTGTGGCTCCAAGAAAAGCAGAATAGACATCTCTAGCCTCTTATCCTCCTGACCTTCTCCGAAGGAAATTTCCATTCCTGTTAGGAAGGAAAATAGGAAACTGGGACTGAAGAGCATTATTTTTCTGTTCTCCTCAGAGAAAGGGGATAAAAGGCTACAATTATACCTATTTACTCCCTTAAATATTGTCCCATCTATGGGATATGATGATGTTTTCTCTATCTATTGGTCATTTTGTCATTTTAGGGGGAAGAGATGACCCCCAAGCTCTATATCCAAGGCTTAACTCCTTTCCCATACATTACTAGTTACATGATAAACACACATAGACAATAGCAAGGAAGCCCATTCATCCAAACCATAACAAAACAGAAATCAGAGAAGGTGTACATAGGTATCATATAAAGGATATTATATAACAGACAATACAAAATGAAAGAGCTCTCCAATTAGAAGAAAGGTAACTCTTTTCAACTTAGAGAGAGGGTGCTGAATCTCATCCAAAAGGAAAACTCCCCAATGTTCTCTAGGGTAGCAAGGTGGAAATAGGCTCATGAGAGAGATGGCCACCTTGTCTCATATGTTCCCTGAGACTATTTCTTCAGTGACTTGAGGTGGGGTCGTTCTTTTCCATAATCTCTCAAAGTTGGAAGTTGCCTCAATGCTACATATTTGAAGAAGACTCTGTTTTTATGAGTCCCAAAGGATGACTTCTGCTTGAAGAATTCTCAAGGTAGGGACTGAACTTTGGAGGGTGCCAAAGGCTCTTGCCAACTCTGCCCCACCCCACATAAGTTGGATCTTCATTTTCACCATTAAAGAAAGGGCCGTATCATTGGGCCTTGTGACAGGGGTTACACAGATAATTGAGATGAGATAGAATATGCTTACCAGCCTCCTTATCTTTCTTTTCCATGATACGTTATATTCTGAAATGTGATAGTAAGAAAGGAATCAAATCAGCAATGTGTAATGTATAGTAGAATGATGAATGTTTTTAGAATGAATAATAAAAATATCAATCATAGATGATGTTCTAATCTATATTCTATTTTAATTTATAATTATAAAGAACATTCTCATTCTAAATGAAAACATAAGAAAATTACAGCTAACTGACAATGTAATTGATAGACTGCTCTTAGAGACGCACGTAAAAAAAGTTAACTTTCATGTAGAATAACAGACAACAGTAAAAAAAAAAACATTTCAAGGGATACTGAGGTATCTAGCCATACAATTGTGTTCAAGAAGGTACCCTAATCTCAACAGCAGCAAGTAATGACTACCCTTGAACAATTACATTACATTAGTAGATAAGTCTTACAGAACTGCATGAGATTCAGAGAAATTAATTGAATTGCCTGTTGTCCCATACCTAAAAATGTCAGAGGTGGGATTTGGATTAGGGTTTTCCTAATTACAGATTCAGTCACATACCCATTGCTTCATATTGCCTGAATTTTAAATACTTAAAATAAGAAAAGCAAAAAGACCAACCTGGAGGTAATTTCAACTTTCTCTGCCAATATCTATTGCAGAGAATTGAAGAGATAGGGAAAATTTATGAATAATTTAATGAGATCATTTTTCACTGGCTGTAATCCAAACTCTTCTATCATACCCCAGAAAATTCTTGATCCTGGAAGACTACTTCAGTTCTGGAATTAGCAGTTTTCTCAGTCCCATAAGTTACCCCTCCCTCTAAAACCTCTATCTAAGATGGGTGCACAGATCAGTTTTCTCATTATTTTTTTCCCCAATCAGTACTCTGGACTCCTCCATCTTCAGCCCAAAACAAATACTTCTGTCCCCTGCCCACTCCCTTCAGCTCCATTTATATGTTGATGGCATGTTCCTCTTTGAGAAGGAAGGTCAAACAACAAGTCTTCTTCTCTCTAGGCTCTAAGCTCTTTGAGGGCAGGCAATGTCTTTCATTTTGCTTGCGTTTGTATAGCTAATCACTAGCACAGTCCCTGGCACATTCTAAACATTCAAATGCTTGTTGACTGACTGACTGAGATCTTCAAAGGCAAGTCAAACTAAGCTCTGATATTTGGCAAATCTATGCTATATTATAGTCCATACGACTTCTCTCGGATGCCAAGGGCCAAGGTTCCCTATCTCGCCACTGGTCTACACACACACACACACACACACAAACATGATATATACACATATGTGTATCTATGTATATAGATACACATATATGAAAACATGGTACATTATTAAGAATTAAAGTGGCAAAAAGTTTATAGACAATTTAAATGCTTCTCATCAGAGTACCATGAATACTTTCTTCGAGAAGACAATAATAAGGGGGCTAGACAGGCTAAGCACCAAGTAACATTACAAAAGGGAAAAAAAAATGCTGTTAGAGCTAGGGGGTAAGTCACGTACAGACTGAGTACTGCCCTGCTATCCATTAAATATGAAGCCAAAGGAACGCCTCCAGCAAGTGGGAGAAGGAGTTGAGTCAATGATAATAATCAGTAAATTCCAGAAGCAAATTCCTTCTGTAAATCTTGAAGCTTTCCTCTGCTTTGCTCACTGCTATGGAACTAAGGACATTGACACTAATCCCTTACTTTCATGTTGCTTTCTATAGTAGACCTCTTCTCAGTGACTATCACTGCCCATCTTAGGATCATTTTTGTTGTTTTCTTTCTTTTGAAAATCATATTCTTGTCTCTCCAAGTTCCAGCCCTGAAACTGGTAACATGGCTAAACATACCAAGAAATTCAGAACTGTTGGTGAATCTGAAACACGTTATGGTGCATTCCTCAGAAAAATGGCGAAGAAAATTGAAATTAGACAGAATGCCAAGTATACCTGCTCCTTCTGTGCTAAGACCTAAATGAAGAAATGGACTATGGGTATTTGGCATTGTGGATCCTATATGAAAACAGTAGCTGGTGGTGCATGGAACTGCAATACCACCTCTGCAGTCATAGTCAAATCTGCCATGAGAAGACTGAAGGAATTGAAAGACCAGTAAAATCTTCTTATCAAATACGGTTAGCCCATACTTAAAAAATAAATGGGTTAATTTATGGAATAAAAAAAAAGAAAATCATATTCTTTCAGAGTAATATAGATAGTTTCTTGGGGAAGGGTCCTGGGGAGAGGAGAAGGGTGGGGGTTGTATAGAAAGCACTATGCACACTAAGCACTAAATACATTAGCTGAGGCAGGCAGCTTGGTAGGTTATAGGGGAAGGAAGTATCTATCTTGCAACAATGACAATAATAGCTAACATTTATATAGTACTTTAAGGTTTGTAAAGTACTTTCCATACTATCTTATCTCATTTAAAAAGGATGGAATTGCTTTTAGGACAGCTAGAGGCAGAATTTAGATTTTTGCAGGGAAGGCAAACTTTTAGCCCATGTGAATTCATCTGCAAGTAAGAGTATATTTATTTGCCAAGTCAAGTTGTTTCTATATATAAATCTATATCCTTGGATCACAGACTTAAAGTTTGAAGAGATTGCAAACTCAACCCCTTTATTTAATAGATAAGAGAACTGTAGCTAGCAACTTTTCCAAGGTCACACAGGTTTTAAATATCAGAAGGAAGATTTGAATCTAGGTTTTCTGGCTCTAGGACCAGTGTCCTTTACAATGTACTGTATTTATCTCTGATCTAAGCTGGGAAGATATAATAAGATACCTGTCTCTATTTTCTGTAAAAAAAATAATGTGGGCAACTCATTTAAAATCCCATGATTGGGGCAGCCAGGTAGCACAGTGAGTAAGAGCACAGGCCCCAGAGTTGGGATGACCTGGGATCTAATCCGGGCTCAGACACTTAGCACCACAGCCAGAAATAACCTTGAGCAAGTTACTTAAACCCAATTACTTTCAAAAAAAATTAAATAAATAAATAAATAAATAAATAAATAAAAATAAAATCCTATGATCCAAAACTACTAGTTACAGAAAAGTTTTACTTTGTGTTTTGTTGTTGTGTTGTTCCAAACATGTCTGACCTTCTGTGACCTCATTTGGGGTTTTGATTGTCAAAGATACTGGAATGGTTTGCATTTCCTTCAGCAATTCATTTTGCAGATGAAGAAACTGAGGTAAATAGGGTTAAGTGACTTGCCCAGTCACACAGCTAGTAAGTGTCTCTGGCCAGTTTTGAATTGAGGAAGATGAGTCTTCTTGACTCAAGGCCCAGCACTCTATCCACCTTGCCACCAAGCTGCCTGTAATGGAAAGCAAAAAGTAGTTCACACCTTGTTTCAGCTATTGAATTAAGACTATGTTTCAGTTCAAGTTTCTTTTGAGCCTTGTGTCAAGTCTGTTAAGAAACAAAACATGTGAACCCAACAACTTGTGAATCCAAGAACTTTTTAACTCCTGGGGAGGAGCTAATGACTATATAAGGAGAACCCCAGGGCTAAAGACAAAAAGAACTGAAAAGAGGACTTGTGTGGTGGCAGAGTCAAGAAGGAGAAAACTTGTGGTATCCTGGCACTCTGTTTGTCTGTTCTGTCTGTGTTGATGTTTGTTTGTGATACTTTCTACAGAAGCCCTGAGACCTTACTGGAAGCCCTGAAAGAGGATTTTCTGGTTGTATGTTTACAGAAATCCTGGAGGAGTATTTTGGAGGTCCTGGGACTTTACTGATGATTTGTGCTGACCTCTTAGATGTTGTTTGTGGGTCAGTGTTGATTTCTATGTTGATTATTTGTGTTGAGTTCTCAGATCTTGTTGGTGGGTCTGAGCTGAATTCACTGGCAGATAGTGAATTGATGATGGTGCTGGCAATATGTATGAATATGATTGTGGTTCTGTTAAGCTTTGTCTTCTCAGAAACAGGAACTGTGAAGGACTTGAGGTGGACTGGACACTGTGAACTTCAGTATGGAATGGGAACTGAACAAAGAACTGGAGAAAGAGCTGGACAAGGAACTGGGAGCTGCATGCCTTTGAACCCAGGTGACAGTTCAAGCTGGGACCATGGAAGAGGAACCATGGAAGCTGAGAGCCAGCCTTGAGTCAAGCTGAAAGAAGACTTTACTTGGATACTGTGCACTGACTGAGAAGATAATGATTTACTGTGACCTAGGAGTGGTGAACTTTGACTTTTGTTATTAACTAAATGATTATACTTTGTTGAAAACAACTGTGACCACTTTGGTGAAAACTATGTGGTCATTTTAGTGATAAGTCATTGTGAATGCTGTCTTTTGATTTTCTGTGAATGTTTTGCTCTGATTTGTTATTGAATAAATAAAGAGTTCACTATATTGTGTAATCAGAATCTTAAAAGCTGTTCACAGTAGCAATCCTCTGGAAAGCTTCTCATGCTTGGCTAGACACTGCCTCAGACTTTATATTACTTTGTTTATTCCTATTGAATTTTTTTTCTAATTAGTTCCCAGTACTAATCTCCCTAAACCTCTATAGCTTAAATTTATTATTCATTAAAAAAAGAGTTCTCCTATAGTCATCACAAAATACACCCACCCCTAAATATACTAAATCCTATAGTCATACAAAGCCTAGTCAGGGATAATGGTAGGAAACATATAGTCCCAATGTTTTCAATACACTCAGTTAAGCCAACTCATACCCACCAAAACTATCCCTGTATAAAAATTCTAAAATAAGGTTTTCAGATAATGGTCTTCAAATAATTGGTATTCAAATAATGACTGGTAATTATTACTAATCTTTAAACAGAGAGCATTGAAAGCCCTGGTAAAATATGAACTTTTAATAAAACTCTTAATTCATATGTTACAGCATTCCTATTATGTGCCATTCTCTTAAAGTGCTGCTATGTCTCAGACTTAGGTTTGTAAAATGTGTGGAAGAATAGATTGACAATCACAAATAAATAGTCATACTTCTTGGACTTTCCCTGGCTAATGGAAAATTCAAGAAGATTGCTAGTCTGAATTGGTTGAAGGGAGACAATAATAATGGACACATTTATCATTTCTCAAAGTTTCTCTCTTTGCTTTTACTCTTATTGCCACTATCACTATTATGAAACTGTTAGCAAGCAATCCATCAAAATGCTACTCTGTCCTGCTTATTAATAACGCCGAAGATACCACCAAGATTTATCATCATAGGATGACATGATAAGTTGGCGATTATATTATCATGTTAATTAACTTTACATATTTTTTAGCTTTTTAATATAAGCTCCCAGATTATAATAAGACACAGTTAGAGAATATAAAAGAAACTGATAAAGAAATTTGCTCGAGACCTAATGCTTTGGGAGTATTCTGGGAACTAAGCCATTCAAAGAATTAGCCCAATGCCCATTATGTTTTCTTCAAATATCATACATATCCAGCCCTTATTTCTTTTCTGAGTTCTATACCTTTATCTCCAACTATCTGAATTATATATCACCTTGGAAGTCCCATAGACTCATGTTCCAAATAAGACTGATTTTCTTGTCCCCTAAACCCAAACCTCCTCTCAAATTCCCTATTTTTTTTTTGAAGGTAACTTTCCAATTACCCATTTTAAAAATCAAGGAACAGTCTTTAAACTCTCCATCCTCATTCATCCTCTTCACGGAATTAGCTGACAAGGTTTATTTTTTTCTACATTTGTGACATCATTGGATTCCATTCCTTTTCTTCATTTCTACCACAAAAATTCCAACTCAGGTTTAAAGACCCCTCCCTTTAAATATCAAAATATCTTCATAATTGACATCTGTATATCCAGACCCTATCTTCAATACATCTACCACCACATAGCTGCCAAACTGACATTGCTAAATTTCTTGTCTGTCTTTGAAACTTCCCTGATCAAGAAACTTCAATGATTTCTTGATCCTTCTGGGATAAAATACAAAATTCTCTGTCATTTAACGCTCTTTGAAATTGGTCTCTACTGCATCTCTAGCAGCTGATTACATATAACTTTTCCTCACATACTCTGAACTACAGCCATCCTGACAAACTTGCTGTGTAGGACATTCTTTTTCCCCCAAGCATACTATCCTTCCTCACCTCTGCTTCTTGCTGTATTGATTATCCTTCAGAACTGATCCCAAAGACCATCTCCTCCTAGAAGACTTTTCTAATTTCCCTAGTTGCTTGTACCCACCACCACACTCAATTACTTTACATTTATTTGTATCTATCTTGCTTTTACTAATCTGGAACAATTGTATCTCTCCTCCTCCCCCCTCCACCACCAATCCCACCTTTTTCCTATTATAAGCTCTTCAAGGGCAGTGACTGTCAAATTTTTTTTAAACTGGTTATCTCTGGAACCCAGCAAAACACTTATTATAAAGTACTCTTAATGAGTGATTATTGGGGAATGTTTCATCAGGAGATTATTTTCTCAAAAGACTGAATATTTGCAGAAAATGTGACTATTCTATAAAAACCAATGAAAATTAATAGCCATGAAAATACATGGCATACTACAGGACTTTTGAAAAATTCTCATTAATATATTTACATGTCCTAAGAACCATTTTAGACAGTCTCTGGACTTATGGACTAGCCATAATTTACATTTCTATTACATGAAACACTGATACCTCCAGTAAGTGATGGTTTTGCCGCATGACAGTCTCTTCATTTATCCATTTAATACTTATTTCATCATTTAACTTCTGGATTTAATTCGACTTCACACATAGTTACTGAGCACTCACATGTGAAATATATGGTGAATCACTGTGAACAGATTACAAGAAGGACTTTGCATTATTGTCAGATAATATTTGCAAAGAGAATACAAGCTCAGAATCTCTACTAAGAAAGGGGAAATGGAGTCAATATCAACAAAGATTCTCTTGCCACTCAATGAAACATCAATTCCCTGGCTAAAACTTCTGTAAAAAGATAACCAAATTCTCCCTGAAGTGGGTAAGTTTCTGAGCATCAGAGACATAGTTCTATAGGAACAGTTATCCAGTATAACCTGAATGAACTGTTCATACACTGTTATCTGGAGAAGTTCTTCTTCACGAGTTCTAGGATCAGACTTCTAGCCTTTATACACATAGAGATATTCTATCTGAAAACCCCAAGTTTTCGTATTAGATAAAATTGTTTTGTTTTGAGATGTTCAGAAACAATGTCTCAATAAAACAAATAAACATGGTCCCCTGGAAAGAGAACAGGAATTGGTAAATGATATTTATCAATATGGTAATATCATTTACTGAAAGAGGGTCAATGGAAACAAATAAGCTACTTGATACACCAATATGTGGGAGTTTACAAATGGTTGTTTAGAACATGGATAAAGAAAGAGATAATTAAGGAAGCTGCTGGATGTAATATGGTAAATAACAGGAAACATCCAGTGTATGGAGAAGGGAGTGAAAAGAGAAATTCAAAAGAAATAGCTCTCTGATGCTTCTTTGCCACTAAGCTATACCCCCCAAATCCAGCTCTCCTGTAGTATTCAGCACAGTAGTCATATGCCAGATCTGCCACAAGCTAGAAGAACACTTTGTGGCCTAACCATCACCATCCATGAATTTAATCATAGCAAAAGTTAGTGTAGAAGACTCTGGACTGGAATTAGGGAGAACTTGTTTTAAAATCACCATTATTAGCTATATGATTAGAGTCAAGTTACAACTTCTTTGTATATCAGTATTTTAGCTATAAAATGAGGTTTGACTCAAAGTCCTCTTAAGTCCCATCAAGTTCTGAATCCATATTCCTAAGGCTTCAATACGACCTTACTTGATTTTTTGACTAAGATGAGTACAGGAGGCCTCTGCTACCCCTTTAGTTATGGCCATAATGGAAGAACCATCCAGGACATCATACAGTCATTATGAGATTCTGTACAGTACAAAAACTTTTTAGAATCACAGACATGAGAGGATTCAACTCAATTCAATAAGCAGTCAGATGCTAGGAATATGACATGAGGGGAGAAAGGAAAACAGAGTGAGAGACAGAGAGACAGAGGCAGAGAGGGAGAGAGAGAGAGAGAGAGAGAGAGAGAGAAATCGATGGTGAGAGCGAGAGAGGAATAATATATCATGGACCTGGGCATTCAGCTTAAATGGAGATTCTGAAATAAGCCACCCAGCCACAGGGAGAGGCCACATGGGAAGAGGGTACATTCAGTGTAAAACTTACAGGGCTCAGGATGGGCTTCCCAGTGGGAGAAGTTTCTATGACATAGTAGAAAAGATTCAGAGGATAGCCTGGAGAGGAATGACACATGAATTCTCCCATACAGGAGGTGACTGGCATGTTTGGGCATAATTAAGACTCTAAAGGGTGATTTGATTGCATTTTCCTGAGTGCCAGTCCTCCCTACCTTGACTTGAAATTCCTGCTGCCTACAGGCCGCAAGCATGCTTTAATAAAAAGGGGAAACAATACAAACTTTGCCCAAGCAAATTGCCAAGAACAGCTGAAGCACTCTATTCCCTGAAGCCTTGCTTTAATTAATTCAATTCAACATATTCATTAAGCACTTGCTTTGTGCAGAGCAGTATGTTGGGCACTAGATCTGCTTGCTTTCTACCCTGGGTTCCCAGACTATTCCTGTATTGATTCATCTTTTTGGACCCCTCAAGTCAATTTGTCTGCTATTGACCTTCACCTGAGATTCCTGGACCTGAGCTTTTCTGGCATTATCCAACTCACTGTCTCTCTAAGGCATTGGACCTTCCCATCCTCTGGTTACCCCTGTATAGTCCTTTGGTTTCTGAGTGTCTCCAATCTGATCTACTTTTCCTGAGGCAGGAATTTTAGCCTCTGTATCCCTCAGAAAATAGCTAATGCATATCACCAAATTGCATTTGCCTCTGGCTGTCAGTTTCCCCCAGGGGCCTCTTAACACACTCTATCACCTGTACCACAGACAAAATCCTTATGTGCTGAAGACAAATTGCATGGGTCTGACACTGAAGATAGAGGAATGAATCAGGATTAAATTTACTTTTTCCCATATAAAAATGCCCAGTCTTATTTTTTTTATTTGCCTTAGGAGCTGTATGGGACAGTTTGGTATTGTGGCTAGAGTGATAGTTATCCAAGGTATGGGTTCAAATCTCACTCTGGATTATTTGGACCAGAGTCAGGATGGTGGAGTAAAAGCAAGGACTTGCTTGAGATCTTCCTCAAACCCCTCCAAATACCTATAAAAAATGACACATTCTAGAGCAGCAGAACCCATAAAATGGCAGAGTGAAACGAACTTCCAGCCCACGACAACCTGGAAGATCGATAGGAATGGTCTGTTACACCAGTCTGAGAGAAGAGTGCAGTCCAAAGTGGGTCACACCACCACAAAATGGGTCCCAGTATACCTGGAGCAGGCCTCAGGGCACTGAATTACTGGCAAGTATGGAAGTTTCCAGACTTCTCAACTCACAAGTGCCAAAGACAACTTAAAAAGTGAGTAAGAAAGGTCTGGTGGACTTGGATGAGAGAGGAGTGCCATCAAGCCTCAGCCACATAGGCAGCAGCAGCAGCAGAACTGGCTGCACCAGTGCCAGCTGCTTTCAGAGCTCTTGGCCCACAGAATGTGTTGAAATGAGAAACAGCAGGATTGCAGGGATCTCTTTGCTGGCTCTGAGAC
This sequence comes from Petaurus breviceps papuanus, assembly GCF_028583685.1. NCBI lineage: Eukaryota > Metazoa > Chordata > Mammalia > Diprotodontia > Petauridae > Petaurus > Petaurus breviceps. The sequence goes on along the minus strand of NW_027185761.1, from coordinate 4,775,576 downwards.
ACAATTCTTTTGCTTTGTGCATTCTTGGATCTGGGTCACAATACTGGGTGGCAGTCCTGGGATGAAGAGTGCTAGTATGGTGGAGCTTGAGACAGTGGTGGAGAAGGAATTCTCTTCATAGTTCCAAGGCAGAAAAGAATGTTTGTGGTCACTGACAGACAAGGGCACAGACCAGAAGAGGCGTAAACACCTGTCCTTTGATCATACCATCCTGGAAGAACTGAAAACTTACATGTCTCTAAAAGTATCTCTGAAAACAGCTGCACAAAACCCCTGAAACTTGGGACAGTATACCCTCCACCCTGGAAGCAGAACCCTGCCTTAACAAAGAGATAAAAGATCAAGTAATTGGCTGGGGAAAATGAGCAAAAGAATAGCAAAGAAACCCCAGACTATAGAATCTTACTTTGGTGACAAGGAAGATAAAAACATGCAACCAAAAGAAGACAAGAAAATCAAAATCCCTACATCCAAAGCCTCCAAGAAAAATATGAATTGATATCAGGCCATGGAAAAACTCACAAAGGATTTTGAAAATCAAGTGAGAGAAGTAGAAGAAAAATTGGGAAGAAAAATGAGAGTGATGTAAATCTAACCTCTGATATTTACTATCTGAGTGACCACAGGTAAGTCATCCAACCTTTGCATGTTTCAATTACTTCTTTAGGACTTTTGGTAGGAAGGAGATTAGTACTAGTAAACTGGCTTCCCACACTGGGACTTTTCCTTTTTTACAGGATCATAGTTCCATCTATCATTGTGTAATTGACTATCTGTTTTAAACTTATGAAGACTGAGGATCATTTTAGATTATTTGAACCTCCTATCACCTGGAAAAAGTCCATAAAAAGAAACACCCTATTTGGTATGGCAGATATGATTTGTGAGTGAGTCCAAAGCTCTCCTCCTGGATTTTGCTGACTAGGAACATTCTTCTGACAAAAACTGGGTCCAGCAATTATCTTCCTTATCTTATCTCAAGTTCCATGGCTCTCCATTGTTAGCTACTATTTTAAGCAATGACATCCTTCTTTCCTGTTGGATATGTTATGTTATGTTATGTTATGTTATGTTATGTTATGTTATGTTATGTTAAGTTATGTTGTTATGTTACATTACGTTGTGTTGTGTTATGTTTAGGATAGAAGAAACACATACTTCCTAGTATCATAATTTGATTGACAAAGGCATCCTGAATCAGGAAGCAAGGGGGGAATTTGCCTTGCTCTGAGGGTATAAATATTTCTTCCACTTGTTCTTCCTTCAAGTTCAGAATTGCTTTCTGACTCCCATGCATGCATGTTTTTCACTAGTTTAAGGGAAATATGTATGTGTGTGTATGGATGTATGCATGTGCAAAAATGGACATATATACATACATATGCATATGTGTTTATATGTATTGTGTATATATCACATAACTGCCTCCTTTTAATTGAACTCTGAAAGTTGACAAGATCAATATTTATTGTATTCCCATTTTATAGTTGAGTATATGCACATAGTCAATCAGTTGCCAAATCTAGTTCTGTCTACCTCTCCAATATATCTCACATTTTCCCTTCCTTCCACTTATAAAAGTAACTCTCATTCACCCTCATCAAATTTTGCCTGAAGTATTGCAATAGTTTCCTATTTTTTTCCTCTGTTGTAAGTCTTCTTACATATCAAATCCCTCCTCCATAAAACTGCCAGAGTGATTTTTCTAAAGTCCGACCATGTCACTCCCCTGCTCAATAAACTCCAGTGGCTCCCAATTTCATTCAAGATCTAATATAAACTCCTCTATTAGAAGAAAAAGGATCTTTACAACCTGGCCCAATCTTATCCTTCCAGGCTTATTACATATTCCTCCTATCTATACTCACTGTAGTTCAGCTAAATGGTCCTTCTTGCTGTTTTGTTTTGTTTTGTTTTGTTTTACACATGCTGCTTTGTCTCCTGTGTCATTGTTCAAGCGTTTTAATCATGAATGACTTCATGACCTGATTTGGGGTTTTCTTGGCAGAGATTCTGAAGTAATGCCATTTCCTTCTCCAGATCATTTTATACATGAGGAAACTGAGGCAAACAGTGTGAAGTGATTTGCCCAGGATCTATCTCTATAGTTTTCACAGGCTGTCTCTTAGAGCTAGACAATACCCACTCCTCATCGGACCTCTCACAATCCATGGTTTCCATTGAGAATTAGCTCAAATGCCAACTTTTCTGCAAGAGAATTATTCCTGGATCCTTCCACCCTCACCCGCAGTTGCTAGATCCTTCTCCAAAACCGTGTTTGTTCTCTGTGTGTTTGTTATATACATCTAGGGGTTGATATTGCATCTCTCATTAAAATTGAAAGCCTTTTAGGTCAAGGATGACTTTGCTTTTATCTCTTTATTCTTACTACTTACTTTAGTGTCTGGCACATAGTAAGCATTTGATGGATGTTTGTTGTTTAGCTGATTGAAAGCAAAGAATTGAAGCAACATGAGGAAAAAAATGGCTCTGCCATGGTCAAGGAAAAAGTAGAGAAGAAAATCAGAGATGTATCTCTATTTCTATCTCTTTTGATTATATAAGGATATAGCTATGCATACATTATACCTGTAATAAACATTATTATATTTGTATATATTTATTATTGACATTTATCTATATACCAAGATATAAATACATATCTGTATATCAATATTTAGATATACAGATAGACATATGTCTATATAGTATATCTGCATATACATACCTGTATATGCAAACATATGTATATGTCTATACAAATGAATATATACATAAATCAATGTATGATATACACATTTGTGTATGTATTATTTTTAAATGGATATTTAATGTCTTTTAACTGATTAAATTTCTCTTGGTGTCTTTTTTTTTTTGGTCTTTTTAGAAGGGGGAAGGCAGAGCAATAGGGGTGAAGTGATTTGCCCAAAGTCAAACAACTAGTAAGTGTTAAGTGTCTGAGACCATATCTGAACACAGGTGTTCCTGACTCCAGGGCTAGTGCTCTATTTACTGAGCCACCTGGCTGCCCCTGTCTTAGTGTCTTTTCATAAATCAAATGAAAGAACTAGACTAAATTATCCTAAATTCTTTTCCAGGACTAAAATTCTGATTCTATAAACTCTTGACATGCCCATATGGTACGTAAAGTATCCTCCTACAGAATTTCTCATTCCCTTAGTGCATCTTCATTTAGTTTCTTGCCCTCCACAAATATTTCATTATCCACCCTAAGTTCCTGTGGCACTAAATATGAAGCAATCTCTAGTAGATGCCACTGGGTTGGCTCTTGTGAGGAAAGTTGTCAGAGTAAAGAATTCCTCCTTGTAGACTCTCTTTGTTCTTTTTTTTTCTTTTTATTTGCAAAAGAATGACTCTTGTTTCTATCACAACATGTTATCCCAATGATAGATATTGCAGCAGAAATAAATTACCCCACTGGGATAATATTTTACTAAAGCTAAAGTTCAGTTTTCATCTATTTATACCATTTATTTTACTTTGTTTCAATTCACAGAGTTCTTTATTTGAACAAGAGATCCCAAGGGCCACTTATTTCAATCTTCTTCATGCCAATATGCCAATATTTCTCAGATCCCAATGATATGGGTACTTATATCATGATATAAATTTCAAGCCTTATGTGCCTTTCTATTTCATATGATTTTTTGTTTCTCTTGCCTTCTCCAAAATCTTCCAGAGGGCATTTATACAATATGGTGGTGATTTTATTCATACTCACTTAATGTTATACGTATATCTTTGGAGAGCCTGGCATGCCCATTGATTATTTCTTGCTCTTGCTATAGGACTGGACCATATTCCTCTCCTTGCTTACACATTTTTCTGGTGACATCCTGGAATTACCAGAAATAGTTTTCATCTTAATGATGTCAAATACAGGCATTCTTTCCAGAATTATTCATTCTTGAAAGAAATCGATATATAGCTATTGTTAGATTATTAATAACAAAATAATAAAGGACAGGGGTACATACTATGAGAGAGGACCCTCATGATCCATGTCTATACCATTAGTCATAACTACAAAAAATGAACAATAGACTTAGAAAGAAAATAAATGAGTTTAGTTAAACCTCTACTAATTACTAGTTTGGGTAAGAACAAGAACTGCAACAATAGTTAATATTTATGTAGTGCTTACTATGGAGTAGCCACTATACTAAACACTTTAGAATTACTATTTTATTCAATCCTCACTACAATCATGTGTGGTAAAATCATTGTGAACAATTTATATTTATATATATATATATACATATATATGCATATATATATAATCTACAGCAAATGATGGTAAAAAGAAAGAGCCTGATGTGAATAGATTTAAAGACAAAAATCCAGTCCTACATATAAATAGAATTAAAATGCCATATAAATGGGATTAAAATGCCTTATGTATGACATAAGTATGACATAAAATGTGAGTATATCAAGCCAGTGAAATAAAGACCCTGAAGAAACTTTATAGGCTTGAAGACATAATAAATACATTGAGAAAACCCCAAAATCTATTATTTTGGACTCTACTATTTCATTGCTGGCACACTGTAGTTTAAATTCAGAAAAGGCAATAAGAATGAAATACAGACCTTGATGCGTTAAAATACTACAGAGTTACTTGAAATTTCCAGGGTCTCACATTCACCTAACATTACCCCTAAAAGAACTTGGTGAACTCTTATATGACTGAACAATTGTATTTCCCTATTTCTTTTTTAGTGGACTTCAATTCTCCTGTGGATAGAATGCTTCTTGGTTCCCAGATAATCATAGATTCCTCCCAATTGCCTCGGGGCTTTCTAAATCATGAAGCAGTTAGATATTTATGATTCAGTCTGTGAGATGAGACATATATAATACAGCTATACTGTTTTTTCCTTCTCTTATTATGGATTGAATTGTTGTTGTTCAGTCATTTTTCAGTCTTATCTGACTCTTTATGACCCCATTTGTAGTTTTCTTGGCAAAGATACTGGAGTTGTTTGCCATTTACTTCTTCAGTTTACAAATAAGGAAACTGAGGTAAAGAGGGTTAAGTGATTTGCCCAGGGTCACACAGCTAATAAGTATCTGAGGCCAGATTTGAACTTAGGAAGATAAGTCTTCTTGTCTCCAGGTCCAGGACTCTATCCACTGTGCCACTTAGCTGCCATGTGGATTGAATGTGTACTCTCAATTGTTGTGCCAGAGGGTCATCTAAGGCAGTGGTGTTAATCTCAGATAGAACCTTGGACCACTATATTGACTTAGTTTTAAAATGTAATGTTCTCTGTGGTTTATTGTATTTTTATTTATTTAAATATTTCCCAATTACTTTTTAATCTGTTTCTTGTTTCATGTGGGAATTTTGGTCCCCATGTTTGATACCTTTTATCTAGGGAATAGTCCGACTAAATTTAGAAATATTTATTACCAAAAGACTGCCAAACACATATATACACAGATGTATAAGTAATGTGTATATGCCAAAGCATCTCACATTTCTTTACAGTATGGAGGACTGCTAACTTTTTCACTAAAAAGAGTGCTAATGAAAAAAGGCTCTTCTACCTGAATTCATTTTGTATTAGACTCAGCATTGCATGCATGGTGGATTAAGAGCTATCCTCATAGTCACAAATAACTCAGTAGATGTGCTATCTATGACATATGACTGTATGATGTTGGTTAAGTCATTTAACTTACTGCTCTGAGCAAGTTTTTGAGATTATAATATACAGGAAAAGTGTCAATCTGCATTGCAAGGAGTTTCTTTAACAGAAGTTCCTTATACCACTAAAATTAACTGTAGTCACTATTTCTAATATTCTGCATATACTTATACATGCACATGTTTTTTTTTTCCTTGATAGAATGTAAGTTGGTGGAGGACAAGTGCTATTTATAGTTTTGTCTTTTATCCCAAGTCTTTTATCACATAGTGCCAAACAAATAGTAGGCACTAAATAGATGCTTATTGATTGAAATTCTACAAGGGAGGCAATAAGCATTAATTAAACACCTACTATGTTCTGAGAAGCTAAGTGGCATGGTGAACAGAGTGCTGGGCCTGAAGTCAGGAAGACACATTTTCATGAGTTCAAATCTGGCCTCAGATATTTACTAGCTGTGTGGCCCTGGGCAAGTCACTTACCCCCATTTACCTCAGTTTCTTCATCTCTAAAATGAACTGGAGAAAGAAATGGCAAACTACTCCCATATCTTTGCTAAGAAAACTCCAAATGGGGTTATGAAGAGTCAAACATGACTGAAACAACTGAATAACATGTGCCAGGCTTTTTGTTAAGGACCTTAAAATATTGTCTCACTTGATCCTCACAATAACCTTGTGAGGTAGGTGCTATTTTCATTCCAATTTTAAAGTTGAAGAAACTGAGGCAGAAAATAAGTGACTTGTCCAAGGTCATATAGCTAGTAAACATTTGAGGGTGAATTTGAACTTAGGTCTTCTGGACCCCAGGTCCAACTCTCCATCCACTGTGTCACCTGACTGCCTATAAAAATAAATCTAATTACCACATAATATGTATGGCTACTTTTCATCAGAATTTAGGCATTCTAAAGAGAGTTGTCCCATTTGAATGTGGTCTCTTTATGAAAATAGATGCCAAAGCAATAATTGAGAATTATGGAATGCAGATAAATTCACTTATCTGGCCATGGTTATATAAAGAAGCATAGAAGACAGTCCAATTATTATGTTGAGAGAAGAAGCTTGTCTCCCAGAGACTGGCCCTCACCCCACACCACCCCAAGGAGATCAGGAGCAAGGCAGGGAGCAGAAAGGTCCCGTGATGGTTGCACCCAAGGTGCTGAACCACATTATGCCCTGTTTTGGAAGAGAATCAAAAAGAAAAGTGTGGTACCACTGTGAATGCAGGTATGGGGGATGGGATGGGGGTGGGAGAGAAGCAGATGCTTTGTTGTTAGGAGTTTGTGTCTGCTCTGCTACAAACCTCTTCTAGTGATAGTATCATTATTCAAAATATTCTTGAAACTCCCCTTTGAACACTGACCACAGTAGTACTAGTGAATCTTTGTCTTTGAGGGTGGATTTGATTTCTGGAAGGAGCTAAAAATCAATGAAAGCCCATTAGGTGAATAAGGCACATAGTCATCTTAGATTACATGCGCTTGGTCAAAAAGGCCACACTTGGCAGTAAGGGGACCATGCAGCATATTGGTCTGAAGCATACTGGAGAGTGCATGCCAGTTCATGGAGGGGCACTTTCTACAGACTTTTCCAAGCCTGAGGAAATCAGGTAAGGCTTTAAGACTAGGATGTTGAGCTAATGATTGGGGAAGTGGGAATGAGACAAGTCATATAGTCTCTTCAACTTGTCTGCTTAGGAGTCATGCTACCTGCTACTTTCCCCTAGGATCCTATTTCTTTCAAGGTATAGGCAAATTAGAGATGCATCCTCATCCCCGAGGCCCCACTTTATTCCCTGAAGAGCTGGGTACTGAGCCTGGAAGGATCTGCAAAGGAGAGGGCTAAGTTAGGACCCATGCCACCCATAAGATCCCTAGAGGGACACATTTTGTATAAAACAGATCAGAAAAAAGAAAGAAGTTTTTCTGTCTCAGCAGATATTCAAACCCACAAATGTACTATAATTTCTTCCTCTCTGGAGGCCATACAACCCTGCCTTGTGATCCCTTATGCTCCTTCTCCCTATTCCTTCATACATGAGGGAGCACACACACACACACACACACACACACACACCCTTATACCCTTACACCATTTCCTCTCCTCCATTGTTCCTACCACTCTTTTGACTAGGCATTAAGAAACTACTGGTAATTTTTTTTCAGGTACATATATGGGATTTATTTAGCATATGAAAATTATAGGATTTATAATTGGAAGAGACATTAAGAGTCATATACTACAACTCTTTTATTTTATAGACAGGGTTTCAGGGAAATTAAGTATTTTTTTTTCTGTTCCCATGTCAGATAGACAGCAGGTAATAGAATCAAAATGTAAATTTAGATCCTTTGCCTCGAAACATTTTTATGACCATCATATTGCAGAGGGGGCCCCATCAAACAAGGCAATTGGAAATTAAAGTGAAAGGGAAGGATTGTGGTATTGTCTTGCATTTACTTCTCTATGCATGTATTATATTTGATCAGTAGAATATAAGCTCTTTGAAGACAAGGACTTCCTAATTTTGTTTATTTATTCCTAATGTGATATGCTTTAGGGAGTGGGGGAGGACACTAACAAATATATATTTGAGTTGATTACATAGAAATAATAGTTAAATACATTTGACATCAGTGTCAAATTTGCAGAATTCAAGGAGGAAGATGAGTAAAAGGAAAAGCTTTTCGAAGGATGTAGCACTCGAGGTAGAGACAGAGGTGAAAAAGGAAGGCATTGAAGAGAGAGGTGAAAAGAGTACAAACCTAGGCACACTGACTGTGGAGGTGGAGTGTCCAACGTAAGGAAGAAAGAGAAGACTGATTTCACTGAATGACTGAGTATGTATGGGAGGGCAAGTACTGTCCAACGGAGCTGAAAAGATTGGTCGAAGACAGGTTGTGAAGAAATTGAAATGCTAAACGGAGGAGTTTATATTTTATTCTAGAGACAAAAGGAAGTCACTGGAATGGTGGTATGATAAAACCAGATCTGGCTAAAAGAAAATTGTTTGGCATCCATGTGTAGGGTGTAGTAGATTAGTGACAGATGAGACCAATTAGGAGACTTCTACAGTGATCTAGGTGAGTGGTAATGAAGGACAAATTATAGAGACAGCTGTGATACTGGAAGAGTACAGACAATGGATTAGAAAAAAGAGATGTTATACCACAGAGTGGGAAGATTTGGCCATCGACTGAATATGTGGGTTGAGGAAGAGGAATAAGTCCAGGATAATACTGTGCCTAAGGAGACTGGAAGGATGATGGCACCTTCAACAGAAATCAAATAGGGAAAATTGGAAGAGAGGAGGGTTTGGGGGAAAATATAATGAGTTCTGCTTACAGGTTGTGTTTGAGATGTCTTTTGGACATCCAGTTTTGAATTTCCAATAGGCAATTGATAATCTGGGATTAAAATTCAGGGGAGGTAGTAGAGCTGGATACACAAAGTTTCGAGGTATTTACATAGAAATAATAGTTAAATACATTTGACAACAGTGTTAAATTTGCAGAGTCCAAAAAGGAAGGTGAGTTAAAAAAAATCAACAGGATTTATAAATAAATTCATCTCTAATAGAAAAAAAAACATTTCAGTCAAATTCTCTTAGAAGTTAAAATAAAAAAAATAGAAGTAGATGATTTGAAGAAAAAATAAGATACAAACAGTGCACATAGCTTTCTAGGAGTTTGAGTAAAATGCAGAAGACATATGACATGATAACTTATGGAGGATGGTACCATTAAATTAAGGAGTTTTATTTATTTTGCTTTGCTTTTTTTTTACCTTTTTGTTGCGGAAGGAGAGATCTGAGCGTGTCTGAATATAGTAGGAAAAGAGCCAGTAGAAAAAGAGAAGTAAGTAAGAAGTCATGGAGAGAAGGAATCATGAAAGGAACAAGCTGCTGGCACAGTGTTAAGGGCACAAATAAAAACGTTGGTTTCAATGAGGAGGAAGGACACCTCTTCCTCTGATTAGAGGAAGACAAAAGACTCAGAAAACCTGGAATCTGTCCTCTGACACAGACTCCCTTGACCTATTTACTCAATGATCAGGCAATTCTATAACATTAAATTTCAGAAAAGTTTACATCTGTATTAGTAAAAAGGGGTTTTCTCACCAGGAGTTCTCTACACCATTAAAATCATAGGTCCAGTAAAGACAAAGACTGTTGAATATAATTCACATCAGAGGGAGACTAATAATATAAAGTGAACATTTAAAAAAAATTTAGAGGGAGGTTTCAACCATTTTTGGGAAAGGCAATAGTACAAAGGAAAAAGCACTAGATTTGGAGTCAGAGGACCTGGAGTTCAATACATATATAACCTTGAACAAGTCACCTAAACATCTTTAGGCATCAATTTCTACATCTGATGACTTTTTGAAGGTGTGGCCCTATGCTACTTATGTCCTCAACCAATACCCTGACAGGAACCTGACTGGATGAAGGCATGCATCTATGACATAACTCTCTGCTCCGGAGGGGAGTAGCTTTTTACTTTCTATGCTTTTAATATCTAAAATAAACTTATACCTGTCAGCCACAGACCTTCTATCCACAAGCTCCATTGGTCAGCTTTTTTTTCTTTTCTTACTTGAAATGGAACTATTTCACATTGATTTTTTAATGGTGTCAGTTACATCTCTTTTCTATTTCTCCATTCAGCTATCAGTGTGCCAGAAACTGTGCTGGTTGCTGAGGATACAAAATGAATCAGTTCCTGCCCTCAAGAAAGACACATTCTATTAAGGGAGACAGCAAGTGTCTTTCTAGTCCTTTGGGTATCTCTCTGGGGAATGAGTGAAATAAAGACCAGGGTGCAGCTCCAAAGTTCTAATTAACTCAAACTCCTTGAATCTCACTGCAATGAAGGAAACTATAAGATGTCTTTGTAAGCGTTTCTTTTATTGCGAAGAAATAACATATGCTTATTTATTAAACATGCTTCCCCTCCTATCCACTTTCATGAGATTATGATTTGATTTTCAAAAACTGTCCATCTCACTATTTAATGACACTCTTTGCTCTGCACTTTACTCCATTTTTTTTCTTTCATGCGATTCATGTTCCACATTTCAGCTAATAAGTTATCTTACAGTCATTCTTTTCCAAGATTACCTTGACAAGACTCACCCATCAGTTGTAAACCATTCCATTTGTTTTGTGTTGTAGATATTTTTTAAAAACCATTAGTGTGTTCTCTCCTGTCCTGTATCATTTGTACACCACATGTACTTCTATAATAAGAGATAGCATGGTCCACTGGATTGCCAGTAAAAAATCTGGGTTGTGTTCTGGACTATGGTTAGCTATGTAATCTTAGGTAAATCATTTCATCTTTGTGAACTTTAATTTCCTTAATATCTTCATCCTACCTAATGGGGAGGTTGTGGGGATCAAATCAAAGATAGCATCCTTAAATCTGTTATTCTATGCAAATGGAAGGAAGGGAAAAGGGTGTATGGGGGTTTCAGGGAGGATTAGTACCTCTAGTGTGAGAACTTGCTGAGCCCTTTTCAAGGCTGTTCATCCACCTTCGGTGTCTACCTGATACTGAACTCTCAACTGTGATTTCAAGAAGCTATAGCATGTGCAGCAGCCACACCCTCATAAATCATCTTGGCAGATGGGGTAAACCAGTTCGAGGGGAACAAACAGGCCTCAAACCGGTCAGTAAGTTAGGGGTTATCTCCCCCAAGAGTGTGAAGACGTCCCTCTGCAGAAAGGATAGATGAGAACAATTTGTTATAATGGTCACAAAGGAGACTGAAGCAGGAATTGTGGAATACTTAGAGCTTGGTCAGACATTGAAGATGCTAAGATCATCTCCTGCATCCCGAGCCATTGTCAGTCATTCTGACTTTTGTCTTGCCACTGGACTTTGATGACTATGGAAAAGAGAGTGAGACTGAAATTTTGTGTGACTGCCTCACTTAAATAACATTCACACATCAGTCAAGACATCACCCCTTGATGCCACTGGTATTCTTCAAAAATGAAGGACAAACAATAATAACAAAAGTGGTAGAAGCATGGTGTGGTAGAAAGAAGATCAGATTGGGAGTTGGAGGAGATAGGCTCAGATCCCAACTCTGCTACTTACTAGCTGCATGAACCTCTGCAGATCTCAGTTTCCTCTACTGTAAACTGAGTGTTAGACTACATCTCTAAGTTCCTTTCTGAATTTAAATCATATAATACTTTCACATCTATCTACCTGTCTACCTAATTATTAGCCAGCTGTCTATTCATCTATGTATCTAGAATTTATTTATCCATTCATCTATCTATATACTTAATTAACATTTATCTATGAATTCATCTATCCAAATATCTATTTGTCATTTATGTAACCATTCATCTATCAGTTATCTATGCTTTCTTCTATATATCTTACTATCTAATATGTGCATAGTTCACATCTATGATTCATTGGTGTAGAGAAGTCCCAGTGTGCTAAGTCCCACTACCATCGCAGATTAGCAGTTGCTCTCCAACATATACAGTTAGTCACCCATGTCACTGAGAGGTCAAGTCACCTGCTTATGATTGTTTCTGTCAGTTATAGCCACTTATATCATCAGTCTTGAACTGAAGTTTTCCAAATTCTTAGAGCATTCTCTACCTCCTACTTTCTCATAACTTTATTATGCTATCCTAATTGGATAATTTCTTCTTCAATGACTCATATAAAGTTTATACTACCCTTTTAAAACAGATTAAGACTATGCTTTTACACAAATAAGCATATGAGTGAAAAGTGAAAAAATCAAATCAGAGAAATTAATCATCTTAACGACTATGCAAAACTATTTGGTTGATTTTCACCTCAAAGTCATTTTTCGCTTTATTTCTATAATTACAGGTGTGTTAAAACAGTTGATTATATTCAGTCTATTTCTCCTTGCTCACTTTCTTGCCAATCCCCTCTGATTGGTCCACAGCTCATACTCGGTAGCTGTAGGCCACAGCTGCAGGTTATCTTTCTTGAAGCATCTTATCTCTTCCCCCTAAATTTATTTTCCCTTAGGCAGCAGCATTTGGACATTAGGGGTCCTGATTGAACGTCCTGAGATACATCATTAAGGAGTCATTAGTTCCAGTGCTTTTCGATGTCACAGCAGCATGTTCACTGAGCCTGGAACATTTCAACTGAGAAATTATTTCCAACAATCTAGGATTCTTGAATAATAAGAGTAACAATCAGAATATTTCAAGGATCCAAGATGACATTGATGTGGTTCTTCCCACAACCAATACAGGTCAGAACCTCTTTAGACCTCCACAGCCATTTGTTGTGAGTTTCTATGGCTAAAACATATATAATGCCTCAATCAGCTTCCTCTCTTTGTTAGGCTAACTCCTCTGATCACAGATATGCCATATATCACCGGGCCCATGCTTCAAGTCTTTCTGGCTTGGTTGGACTTTTCAGAGCTTGACTTAGCTTTCAGTAACCCAGAAAAATCTTTATACCATGATAAGGTACAAGAGGTGATGATCATAATAGCAACCACAACCACAATAATATATGTACACAGCTCTTTGAAGATTACTAAATATCTTCTTCATAATATTCTGATGAAAGGTTTGAATCTAGGTCTCCAGATACCAAATCAGATCCCCTTTTCACTATACAGTGCTACTACTCAAAGCAGAGTGGGACATCCCGGACAGTTTGATATAAAAGGGTCATAATCGAGGAAGCACAGACACAAAGCTGAAAGCAACTTGATCTGTCTTAGTCTCTCATTTTGCAGATGAGGAAATGGAGGCCCAGAAATGTTAAGTGAGTTGCCTAAAGTTATAGATGAAGAACCAGGGAGAATTAGAACTTAAATCCTGTGACTCCTTTCAGCTCTCATCCCACTGTATGATGCTGCCTCCCTAATTCCTACAACACTTTTCATATTGAGGCAAAATGTTTTTCCCTATGGTCACATCATATTTAAAATGTTGGTTTCATAGAAGTACATGGTACATTAGATAGAATGTTGGATCTGAGGTCAAGAAGGCTGACTTTCTTAGATACTTAGTAGCTGTGTGATCTGAGCAAGTTTGTTAATCTCAGTTTCATTTTCTCATCTGTAAAATGGGGATAATAATAATACTTACATCATAGGATGATCAAATGAATAACATATTAAAGAGAACTTTTCAAACCTGAAAGCAATACATAAATGCTATTATTATTATTATTACTTTAAAAGAACTACTCAGTTCTCTGACTAGTTGCAGACCTACTTGTACCCTTCAAAGTGCCAAGGACAATGCATTGAATACGACAAGTATTCAATTAATATTTGATAATTTATTGCTATAGGTGTACATCTAATAGTTAATTGCTATTAGGGACAAAATTACTAGGCTAGGCATCAAAAGGCTTAGATTCTAAGTCATCTTATATTTTAAAAATATTACCTTAGGAAAGTCATTAAGCTTTTTTGAGATTTGGTTTCCTGATCTATGAAAAGGGGAAGCAGCATGATTCCAAAATTAGAGGATTGGAGTTCAAATCATTCCTATGACACTTCCCAATTGCTTTAGTCAAATTATTTGACTTCTCTTAGTCTCGTTTTCCTCCTCTGTAAAAAATGAGGGGGTTATACTTCCACTTCTATATCTATGATCTTTTCTATACTACGTACTTCACAAATGTGTGGTGAAAAATTAAGCATGAAAAAATTATATGAAAGTGTGCTTTTTTGGAAATCGTAAAATTATATAAAAGTAGGCTTTTGTTTGTATGTGTAAGTTAAATACTTTGTATGAATCTTCCCTGTGGCATCTTTTAGAGCAAAACTTCACTTCTTTCCATTAATCACATGCCATTCCATGCAGGTGCTAAAGCTCTGGAATTTTGTTATTTGACTTCATCTGGGAGGCTGGTTTTCCAATCAGATTTCCTCTCTCCATACTGTTGGAGAACAAGTAGGGATTGAGAATAAAAACAAGATAAGTTGGGGTAGGAAATTGTCAGTTTCATTGTTGTCTTTGTATCCCCAGCTCCTTGCAGGGTTCTATGCACATGGGAGGAATTGGAATCCTTGTTGATTGATTGATTGATTGGTGTCAAGACATTCCCACAAATATCTTTGTTCCTTGATTCCAAAACTACTATGACATGGTATCTGATAGGACATAGACATGGAATGACCCATCAGCCTCTTTTTGACATCAGAGAGATCAGTTGCCTATACTAAAAATAAAAATTCATAAAGCCAAGTAAGTCTCATATTCAGCTCACCTTACATGACAAGACAGAACTGCCCTGCGAAGGTGATTGGCCTTAGCTTCTCAAAATGTTATTTCCTTCCTCATTCTGAGATAACAAGTTCTAGCATATTCTACATTAAGGGATTGAAGTACTTGGAATATGATACTCCAGAGGTCCAAGGAGCTAGGATTAAAACCAAGAATCACCCACCCAGCAAACTGTGCATAATACTTCGGGGGAAAATATGGATATTCAATGAAATAGAGTATTTCAAGCATTCTTAATGAAAAAACTAGAGCTGAAGAGAAAATTTGACTTTCAAATACAAGAAGCAAGAGAGGCATGAGAAGGTAAACAGGAAAAATAAATCATAAGTAACTTATTAAAGATGAACCATTTACATTCCTACATGGAAAAATGATAATTGCAGCTCATGAGCCTTTTAACAGTTTGAGGATAGTGGAATGGATACATATATGTATGTATAGGAGGGTATATGTGTCTATAAATATATATGTGAGTGTGTGTATATGTGTGTACATGTATACTATGACAGAGGTCACAGGATCAGTTGAATATTAAGGGATGATATCTAAAATATAAAATTAAAAGGTGAGAGAGGAATCTATTGGGAGGAGAAGGGGAGAGATAGATTACAGTAAATTATCTCATATGAAAGAGGCAAGAGAAAATTTTTACAATGAAGGGGAAGAGCAGGAAGGTAAAAGAGAATGGGTCAACCTTACTCTAATTAAGAAGGGAATAACATACACACTCAATTGGGTATCTTGCCCTACAGGAAAGTAGAGGAAAAGGGGATAAGAGGAGGGATGATAGAAGGGAGGGCAGATGGGCAAGAGGGTAGTTAGAAGCACACACATTTGAAAAGGTACAGGGTCAAAGTAGAAAATAGAATAAGTGGGGGGTGCAATATTATGGAGGGAAATGTAGTTAGTCTTTCACAATATAACTACTATGGAAATATTTTGCATAACTTCACATGTACAACCTATATTGAATTGCTTGTCTTCCCAGTGGGGGTGGGTGAGGAGGGAAGAAGGGAAAGAATCTGGAAATCAAAGTTTTAAAATGAACTGTTAAAAAACTTGTTTTTTACATGCAGCTGCAAAATAAGATATACAGGCACTGGGGTATAGAAATTCATCTTGGCCTATTAGAAAGTGGGGAAATAGGGGAGGATATAAAATAAAGCAAATTAGGGGAAGGGGCATTCAGTACGCTTGCTATCTTGGGGTGAGAGGTAGGGAAGCAACAGGGAGAAAATTTGTAATTCAAAATTGTGTGGAAATGAATGTTGAAAACTAAAAATAAATATTTTTTTAAAAAGGAAGAAAAATATCAATTTCTGCTATTTAGCCTACCTCTGACATCTGATTTGGGTGGGAGGGAGGGGATGCCCAAATAGGAATCTCTCTATATTCATGAATTTATTCAATAAGTAGTTGCAAACTGTCTATAAGTTACTCTTAGAGGAAAAAGGACAAATAAGGTTAATCCCTTCCCTCAAGGAGTCTGCAGGTTTACTAAAGAGGAAGAGATAGGCACTCTGGTTATTCAATTAATTTCTGTATTCCCTCGTAAAAATATCTCTGACTACCACACAGTATTCTTCATAACCAATTCCTCCCTACCCCACTACCTTTCCAGTCTTCTCACTCCTTATCCCCATTCCCAACTCCGCCATCTAGTGACATTGGCCTCTATATCTCAAACAAAACCTTCCATCTCCCAAGTCATTGGCTCTTCCCCACACCTAGTATTATCTCCCTCCCAGAATACTGGTGTCTGCTTCATGGCTCCCCTGCCTTCCTTCTGCAGATCATCACCAATTCGTTCAGCGTATGATTTGCTTATTCACAGTTATCTCTATGTTGTCTCCATCATTAGACTGTGAGTTCCTGAATACAAGGACTATCTTTTGCCTTTCTTCGTATCCTCAGCGCTTAGCGTATTGATTGGCACTTAACAGGAACTTAAGAAATGTTTCTTGAGGGGCAACGAGGTGGTACACTGAATACAGCACCAGCCCTGGAGTCAGGAGGGCCAGAGCTCAAATCCGAACTCAGACAGTTGACACCCTTACTAGCTGTGTGACCTTAGGCAAGTCGCTTAACCCCAATTGGCTTGCCTTCCCCCCCAAAAAAAAATTTTCATTGACTATTTAAAATAATAATAATAATAGCTAATATTTATGTGGTACTTATTTTGGGTAAGGTGTAATATTAAACACTTTGTAATTATCATCTCATTTTTCCTCAACAACCCTACTAAGTAGGGTTTATTATTATTCCCATTTTACAGACAAGGAAATTAAGACAAACAAAGAGTATTGCTTTTCTGAGGGGTCACATAGCTATTTAAGTGTCTGAGGCCATATTTGAACTTAGCTCTTCCTGACTTTGAGTTCAGTGCTCTAATTACTGTGCTACTAATTGCTGCCTAGATTCTAGAAAAGAGGACAAGAAAAAATTAATTAAAATAATCTCCAAATGTCAACATGCAGATATCGATAAAATGCTAAAATTTAATGTTTCCATTGTTGTGGGGGGGGTAGGCACTATAATACTTTATTGATGGGATTGTAGATTGTTGCAAGTATTTTAGAGAATAATATGGAAATATGAAGCAAGTGATTTAATGTACATTCCTTTTGATTTAACTCATTTACTACAATATTACTCTAAAAGTATAATGAGAATAAAAGGACCTCTTGATTGGGAAATATTAATGTCTATAAGAATATACTTATTCGTTAGTATATTTGTAATATCAAAAAATAAGGAACAACTTATATGTTCAATAATTAGAAGACACAAATAAAGTAGTTCACATTTCAATACTTTAATAGATCTATAATCAGTGAAGTCCATGTTTGATATGTTATACTATATGACTCTCCTTTTTTTTCCTTCTCTACATGTTTCATATGGAATACAACTGATGCATTAGGTAACTTTGTTTAATCTCTTGATATTTATGGGTACAAAAGGGTTTTGTAACACTTATCCTTCACTATCAAATATACAACAACCAAACCTATAGAAGCCCATCTTCTTTTCTGGTCATATATCTCTGACAAAATCTTCTACATTACTTTAAGTCTTCAGCATATCATTTGAAATATTCTTAAAATGGAGCAGCCAGGTGGTGCAGTAGATAGAGCACTGGCCCTGGAGTCAGATGGACCTGAGTTCAAATCCGCCCTCAAACACTTAACACTTACTAGCCATGTGACTTTGGACAATTCATAACCCCAATTGCCCCTCCAAAAAAGAAAAAAAATATGTATATATTCCTAAAACTATTTATACCCACCATGTCTGTCTCCATTGAATCTGGGGTAACCCAAATAAATTATTTCTCAGAAAATGTGGTGTCTCCTTATTCATATGCTTAAAACATTAACAGAACTTAAATTAATATGGTAATGGAACCGTTTACTCATGAATGGAACAGTACTAACTCCAATGGCTGAGATCATAACTCATCTATATCTTTTTATACTGTAAAGGTGTTGCCCATGTCCTTCCATTAGTCAACTACAGAGTGCCTTCCACTCAGTATGCTCCTGGCTTTTCTCTTTATTTCTTGACAATCTCTCTGTTAGTTATCTCCTTCCCTTATTTCATGAAAAAGCTATCTCCATTTTGTCATTGTATACTTTTCTGATGTTTCATATGCTCCTTCTTTGCTGTAGTTTATAATCGGTAATAAAATGAAGTCTACTTTAGCCATTGCCATTTTGATGACCCACAACCTAAATTTTTGGTAACTCACGATTTGTGGTCATATAGCATTACTAAAAGAATATTGACATTTTAGAAAATGCCTTTTAAATGAACAATTTTCCAAAACCAATTCACCTTGTATCTCTCTCCTGATTCAATTTAATTCTTTGTTTATTTACAACATATGTCCAAAAAATGTGCTGATGAACCAGTTCATTAGGTTCTCCATTCAACTGCTGATTAGTTTTTGGAAAGAGAGATATTTTAAAAAATTTCCCCTGTCAATAGTTGAATGAACTCTTCTGACTAAATATGATTCTCACTTAGGATTCTCTGAGGTAGACCCAGACTTCATGGAATTAATTCAGTATAAAATGAAGGGGGAAAAAGGAATCACTTGGAGAATCTCATGTTTATTGAGAAACCTACTTTAAGAAGGAAACTGTTGAGGACATTATGACTGAAGCAATCAATTTTGGCAATCTTATACCTACCTAGTTTAAGCTCTGATTAATATTCATAACAAAAAGGCTATTGAATGAAGCACTTTGAAAAAAAAAATATGTCTTTAAAGGAGTCATAAATGTTTTGTGATTTCTGACATATGCATGAGAAACACCATATTGGAGAAGAGTCTTGCAGTTGTGTTTTAATTCACAAAATCATTTTTCCCTAGTTAGAAACAATATCTGATCTGATTTTTATTACCTATAGCTTTCAGTCAATTATGTGATTATACAGATGTGGTCTGCTATAGATTATGATGTATAAAATGCAACTCTTGCCTTCCCTTTTTCTTCAGAATATTTGAGAGCCAATATTTACTTGTGTACTGCAAGTAGCAAGCATTATAGTAGTACTCCATGGAAATATGTTGTGCATGTGCATACGTATACTTAGCAAAATAATAACAATAACAATGATAATGACAAAAAAAGTAAAGAAATGAAGAGTACCTAGAAATCATATGGAGGAGAGTATACACTAAACCTTGAAGGAAGAGTAGAGTGTTAGAAATGTCAAAGAGAATAAGGTGAAGGGGAGTAAATTGCAAACTTTGAAAGGGAAATGACCAAAGAGATGGAGGTAGAAATAAATGGACATGTTAAGAAGTAGGAAGTACATTACTATTTTAAATTTCTGTTATAACTCAAATGCAAGAATTCACAAGTTAAGTTCAAAAGTCATTCAAACTGGGTGGAGTCAAGATGGTAGAGTAGAAACAGAACTTCTGCAGGGCTCTGGCTCCACCTCCTCCAATTCATATAAAAGGTGACTCTGAACAAACTTTGGAGCTACAGACACAGAAAATGACACAAAGAAGCAAACCTCCCACTGAGGACACCCCAGCAGGTTGGCAGGAAGTGGCCAGTGCAGCATTCTGGGAGCCAACACCAGCCCCGCTTTTAGCCCCAATGCAGCCTGACCAGCCCCCGGATGGAGGGACTTCAGATCTCCAGCAACTGTGGCAGTTTCCAGAATTATCAATCTAAGGATGTTAAGGATGCTAAGGACAAAGTGAGAGGTCAGTGCAGTGTGGACTTTGGGATCCAGTAGTTTGGGAGTGCATTGTCCTTTTTCCCCTGGAAGGAGTAGCCACTGAGGCACTGTGGCCATGCAGCTGCCGCCATGTGCCAGCTTTAGCTCCTGGCCTGCAGAGTGTAGGGGGACTAAGCAACAAGTCTCAGGGGTAATTGCTCTTCCTTTAACCTGCTTGGATCTGGATGGCTGTCTAGGGTGAAGGTCCTGGAGTGTGTGACCAGCTTTCCAGAGTGTGTGGAGGCTTCAGAGAGAGCACCCAACTAATACCTTTGGCAGCTGAGAAAACCCCAGCAATTGGGACAAAGCTTCCCTCTCTGGTAGCAGGATCCTACTGTGGCAAAAATCCCAAAAGTAAAGTAATTGAGTGGCAACATGAGCAAACGAGGGAAGCAAAGCAAGCAGAGCAACCCAACTTTACACTCCTATTTTGGGGACAAAAAAGGATCTAAGCATGGAACAGGAGAAAGACAGCAAAGTTAGAATTACTGCACCAAAAGCTTCCAAGAAAAATATGATCTGGTTACAGGCCATAGAGGACCATAAGAAGGATTTTGAAAACCAAATAAGAGAAGTAGAGGAAAAATTGGGAAGAGAAATGAGAACAATGCAAGAAAATTATGAAGTGAGAGTCAACAACCTGAATGAAGAAAGTAACACCTTAAAAAATAGACTGACTCAAATGGCCAAAGAGGATCAAAAAGGCAATGAGGAGAAGAATGGCTTAAAAAGCCAAATTTGCCCATGGGGAAAGAATCTCAAAAGCTCACTGAAAAGAATCATTCCTTCAGAATTAGATTGGAGAATGGAAGCTGGTGACTTTATGAGAAATCAAGATACTATTAAATAGATCCAAACAAATGAAAAAATAGAAGGCAATGTGAATTATCTCATTGGGAAAACCACTGACCTGAAAAATAGATCCAGGAGAGATCATTTAAAAATTATTGGACTACCTGAAAGCCATGATCAAAAAAAAAGAAACTAAAAATCATCCTTCAAGAAATTCTCAAGGAAAATTGATGTTTTAGATGTTTTAGAACCAGAGGGCAAAATAGAGGTTGAAAGAATCCACTTATCACCTCCTGAAAAAGATCCCAAAAAGAAAACTCCTAGGAATATTATAGCCAAGTTTCAGAGTTATCAGATCAAGGAGAAAATAATATAGGCAACCAGGAAGAAACAATTTGAATATTGTGGAAACACAATCAGGATAACACAGGATCTGGCAGCTTCTACACTGAGGGATCAAATGGCTTGGAATATGATATTCTGGAGGTCAAAGGAGCTGGGATTAAAACCAAGAATCACCTACCCAGCAAAAATGAGTATCATGCTTCAGGGGATAATATGGTTATTCAGTGGAATAGAGGACATTCAAGCATTCTTGATGAAAGCAGAGTTGAATAGAAAATTTGACATTCACATACAAGAAGCAAAAGAAGCATGAGAAGGTAAACAGGGAAAAGAAATCATAAGGAACTTATCAAAGTTGAACTATTTATATCCCTACATGGAAAAACGATAATTGTAAATGATGAAACTTTTCTTAGTATGAGAATAGATGAAGGGAATAGTAATGTATGTGTATATACACACACACATATATATACACATACATGTATATGTCTATATAGGAATGTATATGTGTGTATGAATACATATGTGAATGTGTGTATGTATGTGTACAGGTATACATAGATAGAGGGCACAGGACCAATTTAATAGGAACGGATGATATTTAAAAGGTGAAATTAAGAGTTGAGAGAGGAATAAAATGAGAGGAGATGGTGAGAGACAGAATGGGGTAAACTATCTCATATAGAAGAGGCAAGGGAAAATGGTTACAATGGAGGGGAAGAACAGGAAGGCAAAAGGGAATGGATCAACCTTATTCTCATTGAATTTGGCTTAGGGAGGGAATGATATACACACTAAATAGGGTATCTCACCCTATAGGAGAGTATGGGGGAAGGGGATAAGAGAGGGGATGATGGAAGGGGGAGGCCGGCTGTGGGGAGGAAAGTTGGAAGCACCCACTTTTGAAAAGGGACAGGATCAAAGTAGAGAACAGAACAAGTGGGATGTGGGATAGGAGGGAGGGAAATATAGTCAGTCTTTTACAATATATCCACCATGGAAATGTTTTGCATAGCTACACATGTACAACCTATATTGAATTGCTTATCTTCCCAGTAAGGGTGGATGACAGGGGAGGAAGGGAATGAATATAGAATTCAAAGCTTTAAAATCAAATGTTTAAATATATATATAATTCTACATGTAACTGGGAAATAAAAAATACAGGCCCTGGGGCATAGAGATCCACCATGCCATACTGGGAAGTCAGAGGGGATATGGGAGAAGATATGGGAGAGAGCAGATTGGAG
>NW_027185761.1:4675006-4752900 GCF_028583685.1 Petaurus breviceps papuanus | reverse complement strand
AGGAAGGGAATGAATATAGAATTCAAAGCTTTAAAATCAAATGTTTATATATATATATACATATATAATATTAATATATATGTATTTAATTTATATAATTATATATATAATTTATAGAAATATATAATTTTATATATATATACTGTTATTAATATTATTTTACATTTAACTGGGAAATAAGATATACTGGCACTGGGGCATAGAGATCCACCATGCCCTACTGGAAAGTCGGAAGGAGTATGGGAGAAGATATGGGAGAGAGCAGTTTAGAGGGGGGTATATCCATTGGGATTGCTATTTAGGGGTGGTGGGTAGGGGGAAAATGGGGAGAAAATTTGTAACTCAAAATCTTTCAGAAATGAATGATGTAAACTAGAAGTTAATAAAGGTTTGATTTTAAAAAGTCATTCAAACTAACTGATATCATGGAGTAAGCACTACAGTGGAAATCTAGAGATATATTTTAGCCCTAGTTCAGCTCACTGATATACTATGTGACCTTGACAATTCACTACAATTCTCTGAAGGCCTTTGCCCATCTGTCATATGGAGGATAGGGGTGGATGTGGTGATACCTAGAGTGCCCTCAGCTGCAAAATTCTAGTAATAGTTCACTGCTAAACTGGTAGAAAGTAATAACATTTTAAAAATGTAAGGAGGGCAGGTTAAATTGAGTGGCAGTGGTGCTAAGTAAGGTAAGAAACTGCCTGGAGGGCAATGCAATTTTCAACCATTGTATTAGCTCTTTTCCACAACAGGGATTGTGCTTGTCACTATTTTTATAGCTGAAGAAAGTGAGACAGCAGCAAGTTAAATGATTTGCCAAAGATCACACAGCAAACACAATCAAATGTAGAATATTAGGTCTCTAGTTCATTTCTTAGTACGGTGAGCAACTCTCCTCCACTCAGGAATTTGGGGATGGGTATGCAGTCAAAAACAATGTATTTCATTGAGTATTTTGTGAATCATGATGTTGCAAATGTCTGTAAGTACATGAAAGATTATATATGAGGGATGCTGAGCAGCTGTTTTCCATGTCCCCTGACACAAGAACATGAAGAAATGGCTTTAACCTGCCACTGGAGGGATTAAGGTGGATTTAGGAGAATGCTGGGGCTCCAGGATTGGACTTCTCTCAAAATGAAAGAGCTATCCATAAAGCCTGTCAATCAAGACCTTAGTCAGTTCAGTCATTCAATGAAAAATTTCCTGACAGCAGGGTTGGAAAAGTTTTCATAGGTAGGTTGTGCACTTTTTTCAAAGCATTTAAAAAAATAATACAGATTTTCCCATCTGTGAAGGTTGAAGTGAGATCTGACCAGAAGAAAATTACAAGTAAAGAAAATTAATAAGCCCATGAGGTTCCTTTGACACCTATGATTATATTAACATTTTCCATAAAAGGAAATTTACACAGAAGTCTCTCTGTAACGACATAGAGATTTGCTATTCTAAGAACAAGCATTTATTCTGAGTTTAGAACTTCTCCTGAATATCAAAGTACCTCAATTTTCTTACAGATCACATTTTTATAGAAGGGATAATTTTTAATCCTAATTTTAATTTCATTAAAATTATTTAAAGCTAACACAAATATCTCCATAAAATCCATTGTTCCAGGTTTTTTTTAACTTAAAAAACTATCATTTTGGATTTAAAATTTCAAAGCTTTCAGTCAAGACACTGAATATATTTATCTTTTCAACACAGACATTTGTAATAACTGCTGAAACATTAGGAAGTACTTTGACTGCTTTTTACATTATCTGCATCCAGGTTTCCTCTATATTTTTTCAAATGTCATTAAATAGGAAAGATTCATTTTTATCATTCTTTTTAAATATTAGTAAATAAAAAGATATATCAAATGACTTATCTCTTTCAAAAAAGCAAGATATTAGCAAAGTGGATGAACATAGAACCAATCTGGTATAGGGCCTACATTCTAATAAGGAGAGATATGTAATGAAAAAAACATTAGCAATTGAATCAATTTTGTTTTGGAATACAGGCTATACTACTTTCTTACGGTATCTTAACATAGTAAAAATGTAGCTAACACTCTGGGCCTAGTAATACTGATGTTGCTGTGGCTATAAGAATATCAGTATCTCTGGTTTTTTTGATATATGTAAATGGAATTTTTTGTGTTGAATTGTCTTTATAGATCATTCTAGCACTAATAAAGGAAATTATGTCTGAAAAACTACCTTGTAAAGCTCTAGGGCACTACACATAATATGTGGCATTATTCTTCAGAACTACTAAAGAATTTTTATCAATTTCATATACAAACTCTTTCAGATGAAATGTCAAGTTCTTGGTATGCTCTTTCTGCCTTGTTAGGAAAGGAAGTTCAGAATCCTGAAGTAGTAATATATTCATAATTCTGTAAATATTTCAAGAATTATGATTCCATTGGCATCACCTTAACCTTCACCAAAACAGATTGTCATCACTCTATAATTTTGTAACTATGGTCTTTGAGAGATACCATGGACAAAAAAATCATATCTGCAATTAAAATAAAGATGATTACCTTGCACATTAGTTAATTTGATCCTAGGAAAACAGAGTCCATTATTTCCCTTAGAGGTTTGGTTGGGAATATAAGAGTTTTCAATCATCTATTACTAAGTCCTTAAAGAGCACAGGATTATTTGAAAAGAAAAGAAAAAATATCTCATGGTAAAGATATGAACTGCATAAGAGTGTAGTTAGATTTAAAGCTGGTTCAACAAAGTCAAAGAGTGGTCATTAATGATTCAATATGAACGTAGATGGAATTTTCAAGTAGAATGGCATATGGCTCTCTACTTGACCCTTTGAAGTTTAATGAACACAAGAGAGGAGAGATCTTGTACCCCAAATAAAACCTAAACTGATGAAATATGATTTAATATTGATGTAAAGTGGTATCTCACATTGCCCTTCAGGAATTTGTTTATATCACCAGTGGTCAGTAAGTAAAGAACATCTGCTAATGCAAATTTTCTGTGCTCCATTTGTTTCTATCCTCATGTCAATGACTCCCTTTCCTGCCATTCAATATTCACTTTGGTAATATGTATTTAATTTCTTTATTTTCTATTTTTACCTTCTTTTAGCTTAAATATTTGGGAAACTGAGGACATGTTTTCAATAGCATATGGAAAACTGGACCACACACACATACACACATGCACATGCACACACTTCCAACATTTCCATGACCTAAATAATGCTAATTTTTTTAATTTTCTATCTATGAGCAAATTTAGGTACTATACCTACTACAGTTAATACAGCATGGTAAAATCATAATGTTTAATAAGTAAGGCATTTGTTCTAATCAGAATATACAAATATAGAAAAAAGGAGGAGGGGTATCATGATGAATTTTTGCAGATAATGGGTAAAATGAATAGATCCTCAGAGAAAAAAACTTTGATGAATTGATGCTCAGTTTTTTACTGGGCCCTCTTCTATTCTCCCTCCATTTAGCTTCTAGATCTCATGAATTCCAGTGGATTCAATGATCATCTCTAAGAGGATGATTCTTGGATCACTTTATCCAGCCCTATCCTCTTTTCTGACCGCTAGTGTTATATCTATAAATGCCTAACAGACATTATGACCTAGATATATAAGCAACTCAAACTCAACATTCCCTAAACTGAAGTACCAAATGGGAAAGAAAAAAAAATGTACTTGGCCTTGATAATCTGTCAAGTTGCCTGACATTCTCAATTTCCAAGAATGGGTAAAAAATCTGATGAAATAGACTGACTGATACCTTTAAGATTTTTCTTTTTGCTTTTTTGGAGGGAGGAAGGTAGAGAAATTGGGGTTAAATGACTTGCCCAAGGTCACATGGCTAGTTTTGTGTTAAGTGTCTGAGGTCAAATTTGAACTCAGGTCCTCCTGACTCCAGGGTCTGTTCTCTATCCACTGTGCCACCTAGCCACCCCAAGATCATGCTTGAGCTGCATTTTATTTTTATTTTTTTGCCTTTCAGTTTGAAGGGGGGAGGGCAGGGATATTGAGGTTAAGTGACTTGCCCAAGGTTACACAGCTAGTAAGTGTTAAGTGTCTGAGGCCGGATTTGCACTCAGGTCCTCCTTATTCCAGGGCCAGTGCCCTATTCGCTGTGCCACCTAGCCGCCTGTAATGGGAATGCAAATTTGGAAGATCTTCCCTGGCCCTAGGCTAAAGTGCACCTGAAGCCTGGGGTGGGAGGCTTGTTTTTCAGTAGATACTTTTTGATTGGCCAGTGGGTCAATAAGGTTGTTACATTATCTGAGCCAGGAAAAGGCTATATAAGCCCTGATGTGAGGCTTTGTTTTGGGGGCTCACTTTGAGAAGTGTTCTGTGATTTGATCTGTATTCTGGGAAGCCGTTGTCCAGGGCACCCCCCGGCTTTGAAAAACCCAGATGTGGAAACCCAGATGTTGACTGGGTATGGATGTAATGGTTGGACAGTTAGGAAATCTGTCTACTTGATCTGTTTCTGTCTTGATAATTCTGCCTGTATACTTTGAAGTTCGGGGTGCTGACCTTTTCTCTTGAACAAGGTAAACAATATATGTCTGACTGATTAAAGTAAGCTTGTTAACCCATTTTGAGTTGCTTTCCTTTAACAAAGCAGATCCAAGAACCTGTGGTAGCAGCAAACCCTGAGGACATGCTTGGGGTGCTTGCCGCTACACCACCCCCCAACTGATACCTTTAGTAATAGTATTCTTTGATTTTGGTCTCCTTAGTCTTCTCAATGACTAGTCTTCCACATTTACCTAATTCCCTATTAGGAGGAAAGTAACCTTCTCGAGGAACCCCAGTGCCTAGCATAGTACCCAACACATAGTTTTAGGTTAATTAATATTTTTGATTACTTAATTGATCAACTATTTATTTAAGGTATTATCACATTTCAGGGTTATTAGATTTTATTCTTATTTTTATTACATATGCTTATCATGAAAATGAATAAGTAAGGAAAATAAGGAACATAATATTACCACATTCTTATCCCTTTTAAAATTATAGCCAAAAGCTAAAGCACCATAAATAATTGATATATTTTCTCTGTATTGTATTTTTTGTTTTGTTTTTGTCTTGATTTTTTGCCTGCGGTCTTTTAATTTTGTATTAGTTCCTTTTATGAAAAATGAATAGTTGAAGCCAATGGATACTAATTTCCCTAAATTTACTTTGCATAAAACAGGAGACAGTTAAAGCGAAAAAAGGAAGCTCGAAAGCTTAAGAAATATAGAGCGAGAAAGAGGGAAGGGGAGATAAAGGGAGAAAGAAAGAGAGAGAGAAGGAGATGAAGAAAGACAGAAAAAGAGAGAAAGAAAGAAGATAGGAAGAAAAAAAGAAAAAGGTAAAAAGGAAAGAATAAAAGGAGAGAAGATAATAGGAAGAAGAAAGGGGAAAGGGAAATAACTTTTTTTTTAAATCATGGTGAAAATTCCCCTTAAGTTAGACCATCTATTAGTATGGCATGCGGTTCCACTGTGCAATATTCTTGTGACCCTTGCTATGGACACCAAAGGAATCTGACCTAAAAATTTGATGTCTAGTCCAGTGCTACAATATCCCATAGTAAATGAAACTATTTTTTTAAAGCAAAATATATTGAATAGTAATCATTCGCCTAGTATACTTTATAGCTTATGTATTAAAAAGGCTACAAACCTCAAGGTACTTGAGCTCACTAAGGGAAAAAATGTATGAGTATGAGAGGGGAAATGGGAGGGGACATAGCCCTTATAAAACATTTTACTAATTAATCATTCAGTGAGTTACTATTAATTTTATATTTTTCAATTTATCAAATATCCTCAACATTTTAAATTTGTCTATGCTTTACAGAAGAAATGTGACATTCTAGATAAACTCAGCTTTGCAGCAAACATTGAATTTTAAATGACAATGTAGAAGATTTATATAGGCCTTAATAAAAAAATAATAATAATCCTGTAATGAGGACATTGGCAGTTCATCAATGTTACATTTTGAAAACAGTGTATAAGCTAGTATGGAATATAAAAACAATTAGAAGCTCAGAGAAAGATTTCCTCCATATGTGTCTCCCTGAAGAGCATATTTTCTAGACCTCAGATCCCAAGTAAGTTTTCCATATATTCCATTTCATTTTTTTTCTCTCGCAAAAATATGTACAAACTTTCTCCAATATAAACCAAAACTAAAATGTCTCTGATAATTTCAAAGTTATTACAGTACTAAAATTGTGCTTAATTCCTTTATCCTTTCATTTTGATCCTGCTTTAGCTTAAGAAGTTGGGTAACTCAGGATGAATTTCTAGTAGTATATGGAGAACTGAAACAAACACACAGTTACATACACATAAAAACACACACTTCTAACCATTTCTGGAATTAAAGAATACCAATTTTATTTTTATCCGTGAGAAAATTTAGATAAAGATAATTTTTTTCCAAGAAAAACACCAATCTTCAGGATCACTAATCCTTGGATACATTTTCTATGCACTTCCGACTTCTGTGGCATCACAAAATATGGGGCTTGCTTTGGAAAGAAAACCAACGAGGTTTCTCGAAAGCCCAGTGAAGTGGAAAGAGCTCTGTTATTTCAAAGTACCTTGTTCAATCTTAAAAGAGGACTAAGCTTTGAATGCTAAATGGAAAGAAAAAAATCTTGAAAGTATCTGGCAAAGTTGTAAACTAAAATAACACAACTGCACAGGCCTTTCTTTGCCATGGAAAAAAGCTACCACATAGTAAAATAACAGAGGGAATCCATTTTCTGGGGGAAATGTATGATTCTGTCAAGCCTGGAACAGCTGAAATATTATGCTCTTCCTTTTTATTTGGGCAGCACCCCAAGCTATCTGGATGTAAGTGATCTCTCATCAACTTGCTGAACTATCAAGGCTTACAAGGTTCTGTTGGCAACAACAAGCTGATTTCTGTCACAAGCACCAAGGAAACACAGGGAAAAGGGGGGGAGGGAGGATCTGTCAGTCTGTCTCGAATAAAAGAGTTCATGCCTAAATCTTTGCTTTTCCAAAAGCTCTTGCAAATCTCACTATAGTCATATCAATCCAGTTCCAAAAATGTTCCCAACATAATTGATATCAATGACATCTTTTTTGGTAATTTTCTATGTGACCATGTCCACAGAGTAAAAGTATTTCTCTCATTTTCCTTTCCATTCCCACTTAATTCTACTAACCTTATAGATCCTTACTAGAACAATTCACAGAAGTCTCATGTAGCGTAAGATGATCTGAGGTTACTTTTCCCTTATACACCTGTGGTTTTTCTGATTGTGTGTGGTTCTGAACCTAGTATAACATATCCCAGACTGACATCTTTCACTGAAATAAATCACATGCATGATCTCACAAGGTTATTGTTAAGGCTGGAAAATACTTTCTTCTTGAAAATATACCACATTTGGAAAGGGAGAACAATGCAAAAATGTGTTAATTTTCCAGAAACCTTCCAATAATCATGAAAAACTACCTTAATGTACAGGTTGAACATTTTCCCCTGCTTTGGTAATAGGAATATTTCTCTACTAAAGGCCTTCTTCCAGATTCCTCTGCAATAGAGGTCACCCGAGGCTAACGTCATGAGAGGGGATATTATATTTGAATGAGAGAATGTAGAATAAGAAAAAAAAATTCAAATGACGATAGAATGAACTTAAGGGTATAGATAGATTTAGGAAAAAAAAGAATGTGGTAGAACACCACTACCACCACCACCACCACCACTACCACCCCCCAAAAAAAGAAGGAAAAAAGGAGACAGGAGTAGTAGTTTGAGATGTAGCATAAAAACAAGGATTCTATGGTGTTCTCTAATACTTGGAGACCATCCCTGTCACTATGACTTCATTACCTCTCCCACTCTGAAGTTCAAATAATCTGGTTATACATGCTTTCCAGGCTAAATACTTATTATGACATACAAAGCTTCTATGAGATACAAATAAGATAAACAGGAGGACTCTACTGGAGAAAGAAATATGGAAGAAGCATCAAAAGTTTTCAATAAGCTTTTTTCTGTATCAAGGATGGAGAACTAAACAAAATATTAGTCTTGACAATTTTGCAGCTGCATTGGTTGACCCTATTATTTATTGTGAAAAATTGGAGTGAAGATCAGTTGCATTCCTTATCAGAATAGAACTTTCCTAAATATCCCTTGGTTTCCAGAATTTTGACCAAAAAAGAATATTGACTAGGAAAACACCTAAAACATGTTTTAGGTTCTGTAACCATTCCTGCTGTGTGACTTTGGACAATTCAGTCACTTCTGGGTCTTCGTTTTTCCATCGACAAAATCGGGCATCAGATTATTTTAACTCTTCCTTCTAGCTCTCAATCCTATTATACTTGAATAATAATGTCATCTCTAACTCACAAGGTTGTTATTATGATGGAATAACATGTATCCAAGGTTAGGCAAATCATGACTCAGTTTCTTTATGTGTAAAATAAGGGTCTTGGACTAGATAAATGAGTATTTTAAAATTAACAAAGTACTTTAAATTGTTTTTTAAGCCTTACAACAACCCTGTGAGACAGATATCATTATTTCCATGTTATAGATGGGGAAACTAATATTCAGAAGTTAAGTGAGATGCCCTGGTTCACACAGCTAGCAAATATGTGAGGCAGGAATTAAGCTAAGGGTTCCCAAAGACCAGCACTCAACCATGCTGCATTTGAAGTAATATAAAAATAGTATTAAAAAGCATTTTGCCAAATCCTTAAGTCAGCAGTGATTAGATAGGTTAATATTTTCATTTTGCCAACTGGGTATGTGGATCTCAAGGGAGTAGATGAATGGGTTTTATGATGGTTGAGAGTTTTGTTAGGTTTGTGATACAGACTCTAACTTAATTCAACTACAAGCTTTATTGCTGTTCCACAAAATTGATTTAGTAGATATATTCATGCATGAAAGAAGAACATTAGAAATTTGTGCTCTGCTTCCTGCCATGGCAGCTCTCCATTTTGGATTGGATTGTAAAGTTAAATGTTTATGTGTCAATAGCCACAGTCAGAGCAACATAGCAGTCCTGGATGACTCAAAAATGTTAGTGACTTTGTCATTCTTATTGTTATTCATGTTACATGGACTAGGTCAATTAAGCCCTAGTCACTGTTGAATATTATAATAATAAATGAGTCACAAATATCAATGGTTACTTACAGAGTACTTTAAGGTTTGTAAAACACTTACAAATATTTTCTTATTTTATCATGACAATAAACCTGAGAAGAGTCTATTATTATCCCCATTTTTCAGAAGAGGATAATCTCAGATAATTTCCTCACATGAGGAAACTGAGTCAGAAGTTAAGTGTCTTGACCAGGATCACACAGCTAATAAGAATCTAATGTTGGATTTGAACTCTGGTCTTCCTGTCTTAGGTTTAAAGTTCTATCTACTATACCACCTAGCTGCTTCTACCTTTCTTTTGAATCAGGGGCTAAACTCATGGATATTCCTCAATCACTCCAGCCATTTCTTTCTCAATGTCCTCTGATGGGCAAAGGGGTAAGATGTAAACAGCCTTGAATTAAAAAGAACTAAATAACCTATTGCATCTCTTGGGTGGTGAAGGTGATCGACTATAATCTGTACAAATGGGAAATTTAATCTTTCTCTATTCCCCATAAATTTCTGCTGAATGATTTTGCCCATCACATCCATAAAACCTGACCTATGAATTATTTCATTTTATTTTTGTACTTTGGTAAAAGGTAATGAGTGATATTTATAATAGTGGTGGGCAAGTTCAAGGGTATGATGGGACATTTAAAATGTAAAGATCATAAGATTAGGACAAAGATACTTTTGCAGGTGTTATATAAGTGAAAGAAGGGGAAGGAAACATATTTCTTAAGGGCTTTCTATGCACCAGGAACCATATTATGTGTTTTACAAACACTATCTTATTTGATCTTCATAACAAACTTAGATGGTAGATGCTCTTCTTATCCCATTATTAGAGATGAGGAAACTGAGTCAGACTAAGGTTAAGTGAACATTCCAGGGTCAAACCGTTGGTAAGTGTTTTAGGCAGAATTTACATTTATGTGTTCCTGCCTCTAGCACCAGTTCTCTATCCGCTGTGCAACCCATCTACCTTTAGGTTTAAAATAAAAAAAAAGGAGCGGTTAGGTGGCATGGTGAGTAGGGCACCGGCCCTAGAGTCAGTAGGACCTGAGTTCAAATCCGGCCTAAGATACTTAACACAAAAACTAGCATTGTGACCTTGGGCAAGTCACTTAACCCCAATTGCCCTCCAAAAGCAAAAAAAAATAAATAAATAAAAGCAAAAAATAAAAAATAAAAAAGCACTGCAATATATCTAGTTCACAATAAGGCTCAGTTAAAGTATTTCAAAAGAGGATGGTGAATTAATTTATTTTGATCAAGCAAATGTTATCTTTTGGAGGTTTATGTGTGTGTGTATGTGTATACACATAGATATATTTCTATATATGTATGGGCAGCAAAGTGGTACAGGGGATAGAGCACTAGGCCTGAAGTCAAGAATAGTTGAGTTCAAATCTAGCCTCAGACTCTTCACAGCTCTCTGAGCAAGTCACTTCACCCTCTCTGCCTCATTTTCCTCATATGTACAATGAGCTGGAGAAGGAAATGGCAAACCAATGAAGGCTCTTTGTCAAGAAAATCCCAAATAGCGTTACAAGGAGTCAGATATGACTGAAAGACTGAACAAAAATAACGTATATACATATATGTGGATGTACGTGTTTTTAATTGGATATTTAGCACTGCGCCAGGTATCAGTGGGTGAATGAACAATTCATATGAGAAATGTGAGGATAATAATTGGTATTAAACAATGAAATTTTCTTTTTTGAAAATAGAGAGAGAAAGCATGGTATAGTGTAAAGAGGGTGAATTTTGGAGTCACGAAAGCCTGAAGTCAAGACTTTCCTCTGACATACATTGAGATCATGGCACTGAACAAATCATGAGACCACCAAGTCTCTTGGCAGACTTATAGTCTCTAAGACTATAAGTAGTGGGACAGAGGTTGATCAACACTAATAAAGGGAGTTTGCTCAAAAGAATTTCTCTATTCCGATGTTATTATAAGCTTAGATTTTGTTTTAAATGGCATTATGAGAACAACAAAAATCAGAAGTATTTATACATGCATCTGTCTACCTTCATCATGAATCTATTCATTCCCAACTACAAGGAATTCAGGGATACCAAGAAATCTGGAAACGTGAAACATTTATTGTCATAACTTAATGATTTATATATGTACTAAAATGTAGTTTCAATTTGGGAAAAATGAAAAAAAATAACCCAAATTCAACAACAAAGCAAGCCTTACTGACTTTTGATATGCAAAATAAAATTAAAAGGACAGACAAGATTAAGGATGTACACATTTATAACTTCCTTAAATTATTTTCATCACATTTTGGTCACTAGCTTCCTACTCTCAATATTCTGTGTGATCTTGCATTTTACAGTTCTTATGGAGACAAATGATTTATTAGCCCAATGAAATGTAAAGTTACTGATACATAAATGTCACCAAAGAGCAGTGAGTTGATCAATTTGAAGTTCATTTGGGCATTTTATAACATTCTAATGATACATTGGTATTCTATATCACCTTTCTGTGTAAATTCTAACTTTTCAAACATTCTTCATTAATCCTGAAAACATTTATGTAATCTGGGAAAGGGTAGGGGCTAATACATTGTAGGTAGGACAGGTAATGATTTATCAAGGCACCCTGACTTTATTACCATTAATCCACTAGCAAAATCATTAGCACAAGGCAGTCATCATTATACAATCAGGGATACAGCTAAGCATCAATGTGAAGTCTATATTTCACTACAATGACCATGGCTCATGAAAGAGTTTTACATGGGATTTTGGGGGGACCCAAAATGTGTCACATTAGGTCACAGGTCAGATGTTAATAGCTGCTGAGCCTATCTATCTGTGTCTTTCCGGACCTATAGGTGAATGAGAATTTATCCTATTTTTATAGGTTTCACAGAATATTTCCCCAAAATTCATTGTCCTGAAGATCATCATGGATTCTGAGCTGGGAGTTCATCTCTTACAACTTTTAACTATGAAGTTACAACTTTGTAGGTGAAGATATTGAGCCCTGGAAAAGTTAAATATTTCTCCCAGAGTCACATAGGCAACAAATGACAGAGTAAGGTAGAAATGAAAATTGCATTCTTCCAAATCTAAGATCCTTCCCACTCCAACACTCAACCTTTGGACCAGACCTTCATTATCAGGACATTCTTGATATCTGATTCAACCACACATAACCCTATGTCTAGCAGTAAGTAGGACTTAACATATATCTTGCCCATACTAATTGTAACTCAGATCTTTTTTATGTTCTTCCTATTAGCCTAAAATCATCACAAAGGTTAGTCATTCCCAATGAGCAAGCATCTTTATGCACTCAGAAATACAACAAATCTTTGCTTACCACTCTCTCAAAGATTTCATCCCTTTTAATGTCCCAACATAGAGGTAAATTGTCCTGGGAAGACTATCAGCCATGTATGTTTTGGTTGTTCTGCTCTTGATGTGAAGCTTCTTTGAGTATATTTGCATACTTTAATGAGTTCAAGCCTACAAACATAGATGATTATACCTCAGAGCAATGAAGAAGCAATAGGTTTTGATCACCAAGCAACTGTCAACCAATTTCAAGAAATCAAGGTAATTTGAGAGAGATGCTAAGACCTAAATCTAGGCTAATGATTTCAAGAATAGCAAAAATGGAGATAGAGATGAATTTTGGAAACTTGGTGTTGAACTTTGAATTATCTGGGGGTAAATTCATATCCACCTTGGTGTCTCTCTACCTTAACAGTACAAGTCAGAGCAGGTAGCCTAGGAGGTATAATTCAACTCCAAAGATTCTGTGATTCCATGACAGCATCAAGCAACAATCAACAACTCAACCTGAATATTCTCAAAGAATAAGATGATTATATCAATAGCGACATTTACATTGCTCTATAAGGTTTTCAAAGTTCTCTAATCATCACCTACTTTTAATGTTCTATAATTACTAGCATTTACATGATACTTTAAGGCTTGCAAAGTCTTATACAGCTTTTCCTATTTGATCTTAACAACAGTCCTATAATAATTATTCTTGTTTCACAGAGGAAGAAATTAGCCTGAAAAACATTAAGTGACTTCGAGGGTCACTTAGCTAGTAACTGTCTAAGGACCATATTGATTTGTTAAAAAGTCATATTAATCCATGATGTTTGATATGTTTATTATGCTGATAGGTCAGAGTAATGCCATAGACTGAGTCTATCTTGATTTCAGAAAAAATGTCTACTCTATCACAAAGGAAGTTCTCAGCAATGTAAGTCACTCATTCTATAAAATCATTAGTTCTTGCACCCTTTCCACTTAGTACTACAAATGTTCTAATATTTTGCAGTAAAACATGTGGTGGACACAGATCCAAATGAGCAAAATTCAAGTATTAGTTTTGTGCTTAATAGCTGTATGATACTTGGCAAATTACAGTCTCTGTTTCCAGTTTCTTCCTATTTTGTAAAATTGGGACAAAAAATACACACCCTATCTAATTTTCAGAGCTGTTGTGAGGATTGAAAATGAAAATAGTGCATGTGAAAATGCTTCATTAACTGCAAATTGTATATAAACCTAAGGCATTTTTGTTGATGCACCCTTAAGGATGCAATTGAGAAATGGGAGGGTGAATCTCATGGAGGAAAAATTACATAAACAAAGAGTTTGAAGTCAAGAAGACTCATGATTGGAAACCGAGAAAACTTGATTTGTCTGGGGACAAATTGGGGATTAGGGTCAAATAAGGATGAAAAATTGGGTTGAAGTCAGATTGGCTTAAATGACTGATTAAGGAGCCTAAACTTTATAGTAAAGCAAGTGGGATACCATTGAATATTTTTTAGCAAATGAGTGATGTTCCAAGAATTTGAAGTCAGTTCAGTGGGAAGTATTCTCAATTTGGATTCAGAGGCCTTGGATTTGAATGGAAGTTTTGCTACATACTCCCCATTTTGTTTTGAGTAAATCACTTAACTTCTACGGGTTCAGTTTTTTAATCTAATCCTGTGATTAATCTGAAAATCATATATGAGAACAATTATTTTGTGTGCGTCACATCTCTTGATACTGGATTGGAAGATTTTTGAGGAAAGAAACAGTTTTAGTTATTTCTATATTTTCTTCAGTTTGCCTTGCCCATGTCAGGCTCCTGAGAAATATTTGTTAATGTAGCATGTGTTAACAAAAGCAAAAGTAAATTACTTAAATCTCTTTCTTTCTTTCTTTCCTCGGGGGAGGAGGGGAAGAAAATCTAAATTGAAATTGAAGAGACAGAATTAACTTTAGTCAAAATATATTATTGACCATCTCTCAAGGAAATGTTTTTAAAAGATGTGAATGAAAAGTTCACCTATCACAATGTCGACTTGGGTAACAGAGGTGATTTTTGATCAGAGACCTCTGGCAGGTTCCTTCCTTTAATAGAAGTCTTTAATCTCTTGGCACATAAATAATGTCTGTAATTCAGCAGAGACCTAATTTTAAAGAATAGATTCTGCACACACTTTGATTTTCTATTTGCTATTGCTTTCAATCTATCTCTGTGAGAGAGTTGGTTGGGAAGGAAAGCATATATACTATATCTCTGGATCCTGGCCCTAAGCCCCACTCAGCAAATCGATGGAGTCAAAACAACCAATAACTAATGAATTTATTATAACACAGCAACATAATAAAAGAAAAGAAGACTAAGTCAAAATGGGGATGAGCTGAGGCATGAATGAATGAGGAGAAATGAAGGAAATAAGCATAAATATAGAAGTTATTATGTGTCAGGGTCTCTGTTAGAAATGTTTTACAAATATCATCTCATTTGATCTTCACAACAATTCTTTGAATTAGGCCAGGTTAAGTGACTTGTCCAGGGTCATAGAGAAAGTAAATATCTGAGGTCATATTTGAACTCAGGTCTTCCTGACTTGAGGCACAGTTCTCTATCCACTGCACCACTATCTGCCTGCTTGGATGGATGGATGGAGTTCCATATCTAATCTCTCCAGTACCCAATATGGTATCTGCTAGGTATGAAATGAATTTTGTCTGTTGAAGTATAGATAAGCCTCTTAGTGTGAATATCCCCTTCAGCAATGCAGATGGTATACAAGAGTTGCACAGAATATTTTAAAATCTATGGCCATCTTCATACGTTTCTCCCAACTTAGATTTTCTGGTTCTCAGACAACAGGCACACACCATTGTAGATTTCCAGCTCAATTATAATTTTTATAGTCTGTGGTATATTTATATGGTCTTACAGAGGAGCTTAGTTTCACAGAATCACTTATCAAAGGAAAGTATTAGTAAAGACCACTTCCTAATAAATACCAAATTGTCCTCTGATTTGTAGAATTAACCCACATCCATTTTGGGACTGATTCTTTTCCATTTTAGAAATAAATATACCTCTCCAAGGAACATAAATATGTTTTAAGGAAAATTCATTGTGGAAGATCCTATTGTATGACTACATATTGTAATCTGCTCTGACAAGATATCCACAACTTGTACAAAGTTATTACTGGCCTCCACTCACTCCTGACTTCTGAAATTTAAATAAAATGGGGCAAAAACTATTTGCCATCGAAGCTCTTGGCAAGTTGGGCACATTTGCCAGAGAGGATCATAAGAATAGTGATAACAGTGGTTAAATTCCCAATAACATTGGTGGTGACTAATCCAGGCATGGTGGTGACTCATCCAGGCATGGTGGTGACTCATCCAGGCATGGTGGTGACTCATCCAGGCATGGTGGTGACTAATCCAGGCATGATGCTGACCTGGTTTCTCAAAAATTGCACTGAGAGAGTATGAACTTTGGAGGGTCCTACCAACATGAAAAGTTTTGAGTATAGCTAAAATAACAGACCACATGTCTATCATCAAACGATCAGCTTATCCAGATTCAGAGATACTCATTGGATTGACTACAGCCATGGAAATTGTTTCCATAAACATCATTGATGTTTATTCCTTTGTTCCTTTGCAAAGGTCTTGGACAGAGTTAACAACCGCCTTTCCCCCCATTATCCCTCCTACTGGCATGTCTTCTATAACATAGTATAACTGTTTAGAAGAAAGAAACTACATTGCTAAAGTCAGCAGGATTAATAGGGTGTGGCTTCTACACAGAAAGGTAATTTAAAAGATCACTCGTTTTTCACTTTGTTTTGGCACATGTTTCATACTGTACTTAGATCAGGTTGTTCTATCATTTTCGGTTCCACTTTCATATTCACCCTTCTGTCAACAGTTACGATGATGTTTTATCTTGTGTTTCTTCTAGTCACTGAGAAGCCCTGATTTTTGATAACCAGCAGAGCCATAACTAGGGTGAGATGGCTGGGAATTTGTCCTAGGTGCTGCTGACACACTGAGTAATACATCTTCCTCACAAGGGTTCCCATTACACAGCTGTCCAATGATTTTCATACCCTCATCTCACAGTCTTCTACTAGCCTGTGTCTCCTTACTAATGTGGTCAGAGAAGGCTAGGTTGGACTCCAAGAGACAGTAAGGGACTAGGGTAAAAGACTAGCGAAAATATGGGGAAAAACAATAGCAGGTTAGTTGCCACTTTCCTTTCAGGAGAGTAGGACAATGAATGGTCCAATGAATAGGACCTGGAGTCAGGAAGACTCATCTTCCTCAATTCAAATCTGCCGTTAGTCACTTATTAGCTTTGTGACCCTGGGCAAGTTACTTAACCCTTTTACCTCAGTTTTGTCATTTGTGAAAATCAGCTGAGGAAGAAAATGGCAAACCACTCCAGTATCTCTAAGAAAATTTTAAATGGGGTCATGAAAAGTAGGCCACAACCGTAAAGCAACTCACCACACAAGCATACAGTACACTCCTGTCAGCATTTCACTCATTGTCATACTTTCTTTCCTTAGATACTCTTTATCCTCTCTCCTCAATGACCACTCAAAAGAATTTGGCCCAGTTCCTGATACTCATAATTATGGTGCTAGTTCTCAGTCAAATCTGTTCTCTCCCAGTCATAAGCATTCAAACCCAGTGGCTTACCTGAATTTCTCTGTCATATCTGTGAAGATATGGCCTAGGACCCTCTCCAAAAGAAGGTTCTCTGAATTGCTTCTGCTCCTTGCCTTTCATGACTCCGACCCAAACTTCTCTCATTGTTATCTGTTCTATGGTTGCTATAGTCCATTGTTCTACGTAGTCACATGAACTGTCTCTTTCAAACTATAACTCAGGAACCCCAAGGCTCCCCTATTTTCTGACTAACAGTTTCTATATTCTCATTCTTCATTACTCCCCTTTATCCATCAGGCGTTTAAGTTTCCACTGTCATAACAGTACATCATAAGGAAATCTCTCATAGAGTCACCTCTCCTCAGTGTTTGTCTTCTGGCCCATTATCTCTTTTCAGTGCCTGTACTGCCTCAAATGTTGACATTTATCAAATACAAATATATTTGAGAAGCAGTTTGATGCTATAGATGGTACATTGCTCCAGGAGGCAAGACATCTATAATCAGTCTTCTCTTCCCTTCTCTGCTCCCTAACTCATTTCTTAACTGTATGACTTTCATTCAGTAATTTATCTTCCCTCAATCTTCTCTGATCTGTCATCACACAACTCCCTTGGATTTTTAGAAGTAATATAGTGTCTACATAGATCCACTGAATTAACCCTTACCAAATTACTTATCCACCCTGGGTATCAATTTCCTCGTCAGTATAATGAGAAAATTAGATGATCTCAGAGGGGATCTGTCATTCCAGATCTATAATCTTATAAAATATTGCATTTTAGAGACAACTTTATGTTGGGAAGTAGATTAGAACCTTTCAGAAAGAGAATATAGCACTATGCCCAAAACAGAGGGGTGGGGTAACAGACTGCCCACAATATTTATCTTACAGAATTAAATATATATTTAAAATTCCTCTTAAAATACAGATTTGGAATACACATCTAACTATATAGCATGTCTGTTCCAATGAGAGTAACTAAATGTACTTCTTTTTAATCATTCACTGTTTTCATTTGTTATTTATTTAGAGTGAGGCAGAGGCCCAAATAGACATGTACAGTGGACATCGATACACCAACAATGATATACATATTAGGTGTTTAACCTTTCAGTTTCCTAATCTATAAAATGGGATTGTTAGATTGCATGTTCATTTTTCTCAGA
Organism: Petaurus breviceps papuanus; assembly: GCF_028583685.1. Taxonomy (NCBI): domain Eukaryota; kingdom Metazoa; phylum Chordata; class Mammalia; order Diprotodontia; family Petauridae; genus Petaurus; species Petaurus breviceps. The sequence continues at coordinate 4,734,601 of NW_027185761.1, read as the reverse complement.
ACGGAAAAAATGGCTATGATCACTTCTTCTCCCTTCTTCTAATACTGTTAATGTATTAGATTTATCAGAATAGTTTACCCAAATGGCTAGAATCTAACTGCACTGAGCCTTTTATGAAACCATTATGGGAAGTTGCTATTTGGTATTTGGTGTTGGTCAATAGCTGCTATTTTGTTATATATTTGAGATTAACTTCTATATATCTTCATTGTTTTTTAAATGCAACTTGCTACCTAACACTTTCCAGAAAATAGTACTATCTACTGTTGAAAGTGTAGGGATCAGAAAATAAGACGCCCTATAGGTCATTAGAATATAGTTTCCTAGGCAGTGATTGATGGTTTAATAGCATATGAAGGTTTCCTTTTGATTAGATCACTTGTAAATCTTTTCTTTCTTTCATTATTCTCTATTCCACTATTGGGTTATGAGATACTGAACCCACAGGAACTTTTTAATTCTCACCTTGACTAATATAATCAGTCAGAAGAATAGCCTTGCTACTGCTTAAAGGCTATGAATTGGTTTTAGTTCTGATCAAAGGAGAATTTGAAGATAGCACTTTATACTTATTAATAACAAGGGGAAGAGTTCCTGGTAAGGAAAATTTTATATCTTAGAAAAATATTAGAGTTTTAATATTTGGTCTGGTTTTACTTTTGTTGGGTGTGGTTTTAGATTTGTTAAAATGGCATAACATCACATTCTTCAGGGCTCTTTGTCAGGTTCTCTCACTGTGATCAAGGCTATGCACAAACTCAGAGTTACTAAACTCCTAATCAATTTAAGGCCTTCACAGAGATGCCAATGAACTCTATTTAATTCTATAAGCATTTTTCAGTCAGTTGGATAGGTTGACTAATTGGTATACATCCTGCAAGAGGGAACCTATAGTCTGATATGGGAAAAGAAAACTACCTTGTCTCTCAATCCTCCTGGCCTCATTCTTTTCCCCATAACAATGTTATCTCCCATCTCCTAAAGACTATTACTGCCCCACTTGGACTCTAGAACTGGGCCCTATTCTTTCTGTCATATCCTGTGTCTTCAACTGGACCCTCTGGTTTTAGACTCCTGAGTCATACCTCTACCTGTCATTTTCCTACTGTAACTCTGGTCTCTAGAGGCTTTGCAAAACATGACAAAGCTCAAACATCACTTCCTTTGGTAGGATTTCCTCTGTCATCTACAATCCAGCAGCTAGAACCTTTCGCCTTAAGATAACCTTTCATCTCCTCTGCATATAACTTCTATTACCTATTTATTTACATATTGTGTTTTCCACTAGACTACAAACAACTTGAGGTCAGGAATTAATTTTTGCAATTCTTTGTGTTTCCAACACTTCAAATAGTATCTGGCACAGTCAGCTCTTAATAAATATTTATTGATTGATTTCTTATAAGGAATGACAGTGTTACTCATCAGCTGCTTAATGTTTTTAATTCTGAATTTAATTTGACCATGTTATACTTTCACAAAACTCCTCATAAATATTATCCTTTTTCCAGTTAAAATAATGCTTTCTCCAGGCACCTTCATATAAAACCACTCCTTCTAGTCCATTTCTAGAGATGCAATTCCCTGCTGAAGCACCATCACCACTATTACCACACCTTAACTGACAAACTCATTTCTTATATTAGCCCTTTATAGCTACTGCTTGCCCATTTCTGGTCACTCCAATTATTCCCAGAAATTCCTAGCCTCCCCTCATACATACACACACACACACACACACACACACACACACACAGAAACACAATGTTTACTAAATCACTGTATAATATACTATCAAAGCTGGAAGGCACTTTAAAAATCATTGACCAGATAGATACAAGGGATTTAAAAATAATTGGTTCCCAATTCCTCCTTTTCTACCTGAGTCAGCTGAGGATCAAAGAGATGAAGTTATTTGCCAAAACTGACAGAGCCAAAAAGTGACAGAGCCAGAACAAAAGCTCAGGAGGTATTGAACTCCAATGTGTTTTACTCAGTCCCCTTTGATTAAACTACAAGACTGAGTTCCATTATCCTGATTCTATTCAACAAGAAAAAATTGACACTGGACATCCCATGGTCACCCTGATAGTTTTGTACATCTAGTTCTATGGAAGGAATTCCCAAGCTTTTTTTTTTCCTTAATGATTTCAAGAGGGTAGATGACTGCCTCACCCTCCACTCTACCTTTCTCTAGATGGCACTATTAATTGGTAACATCAGGGGTATGTGGGTTTTCCTAATCTACATTCTCAAGACCTCACATCAGAAAAATGTAAACAAAATATAAGACCTAGAGCCTAAGGAGAAGTGTCATTGAGAAAGAGTATAAAGGGCATAGGGGTTTTGAGGGCAGCAATAGTAACAATGGCCTGCTAGGTCCACTGTTCAATATATCACTTATTTATCTTGTTTGCAGTTTGGGAGAGGACAGTGAGGGGAAGGCAATGTCAGAGGTAATACACATACATAGCTTATCTATATAAACAAATAGCAGATACCTCCTTATTGATCAGTTAAGTCAGTTAGCATGTATCAAGCACCTACTATGTGCCAGGCATTGTATTAAGCTCTGAAGAGAATAGAAGAGAATATTTAGAGGGCAGGATATTTCTCTTATTAGACTGGGAGCTCCTCGAGAACAATGGCCCTCTTTTGCCTTTCTTTGTAACTGTGGTGCTTAGTAGAATGCCTGGCCTTGTGACTCAGGGGGAGGGGAGGGAATTTTCTTCATAATAGAGACTATAAAGGGGAAGACAAACTAGCAAAGGAAAGAAAAGTCAGATTTCGCTCAGAAATGAGAGGATAAAATTATCTTTCCATCCATCTGATGTACTAATCTCTAGTGCTCTTATCTAGCATGTGAAGGAGGAAGAGGAGGAATGTTTATGTCTTGACCTACTATCTTTCATATTGTTTAGAATTCTTCATCACTTTATGCAAATGTGATTGTTGCCATCAAGAAGTCTAGGAATCAGTTCATGATGGTAAATGGTCAAAGGATTTGAAGAGAGAATATGAAAAACATAAAATATAAATTATAATTAAGAACTTTTATAAATGTTCAATCTCACTAATTCTTAAAGAATACATTGAATCACTACCTAATACCAGTTAAGTTGGTTAAAAAATAAAAACAATGAAATTCAGCTCTGGAAAGATTGAAGGGAAAAAAAGAAAGACATATTCACTACTAGTAAAATTCCAAACTGTAGAATCTCTTCAGAGAATAATGGGGTATATATATATATATATATATATAACTATAGTAAAATTTCAAAAATAATCTTACCACATAGCTGAAAAATACTGTAATCAAGGTTGAGTGTGTTTGTGTGTGTGTGTGTGTGTGTTTGTGTGTGTATCTTCCAGGCCCTCCCACCCCTCCCCACTCTACACACAGGTTCTCTGATATCTACTCATGGCATCGAGTTGTCCCAGGATTTTTGAAAGTTAAAGGGAACAGGCAGTCAATCAAAGGTTTTACCATGCTATAGAGGCTTGTAATATATGCCTGGGAAAAGGCTGAATTCATTTTTTCCAAGATCAGTCTATTCAGTCCCAAAGAGACACATTAACAGCAGGCTGGTAACCTAGTGATGTAGCTTTTTTGACCATGGTCAGTCATGAAATAAAGAAAAAATAAGCCACTGAAAATTTCCTTATTTCTATAAGCTTCCCTTTTGTTACTATGTTGATAAGATAGTAGGTAGCAGTTTTAAACCATCAACAAATTTAATTTAACTTTTGATAATCTAAATATGGAATAGCTAGGTGCTACAATAGATAGATTGCCAGGCATGGAGTCAGAAAGACTCATCTTCCTGAGTGCAAATCTGCCATCTGACACGTACTAGCTGTGTGACCCTGGCAAGAACATTTAACCCTTTTTGCCTTAGTTTCCTCATTTATAAAATGAGCTGGAGAAGGAAAAGGCAAACCACTCCAGTATCTTTGCCCAAAAAGACCTCAAATGGGGTCATTAAGAGTCAGACATGACTGAGATAATTGAACAATAACAACAAACCTCTAAATCTGAGATCTCTATCAAATGATCAAGCAGTGGACACATTTTGGGAAGAGTAAAATCATCAATCCTGACATTCTTGTTATAAATGAAACCAGAAGAAGAAAATTATAGATAAATGGAAGGATAACTCATAGGTAATTTTAGGTAGGAAAAAAAGAGTCACCGATAAGAGTGAATTCTATCATATACCCTCAAATTGTAAGAAATATTATTTATGGGACATTTGGTCAATATATATTTCAATAATAAATGATATTTTTTTTGCAAAATTCCATGATGAACATAATTATAGCTTATACAACAACATTTATTGTTGAGGATTAAGTGGTAGAGGAATGCTGTCAAGTACTTAATAAGACCTATGATATCAAATCAATATAAACTCTACTTGATCACTTCCAATGAAAGGTGGGCAAAGGTGATAATACATGAGAAAGTGTGAGTCAGAGAAAGAAATGAGAAAGACTAAAGAACTAAAAATTATACAGAAATATGATGCCTCTATATCATGATCACTTTATTTAAAAAAAAAAAGGAATGTACTCTAAATAGCAAGACCAAAATAACATAAAAAAAATAAAACTGACTACATGCTAGTAGACAGAAAAAGACTAATTGTGGACGTGCAAGTTATATAAGCTGTCTCTAAGTCAGATCATTAATTTGTCAGAGCTAATATCAGAATTTACACTTCTACTAATAAGGAGAGAATTGTGTGAACCGAAAGGAGTCTATGTTGTAAAACTGACTCCATTTTGAGATTTCTTTCATTTTCCTGTCAATTGCACCTGTTATTAATTGTGGGATTTGAGTGACAGTCTATTTCCTATCTGGGAGTGTCTACCTGCTTACCTTCTTTCCCCTCCCAATTCCTAAAACTTGATCATCCCCTTCCCATCTCAGAAATCCCTAATCTTTCCTCCAATTAGAAATTGCATTACCTAATCTTGATATAATGATTTATATTTTTTTTTGTTTTCTTTAAAGGCATAAAAATTTGTCTCTACCTGAATTTGGGGTCCAGTGCCAAGGCAAAGAGGCTTAGTCCTGATTTGTTATGCAATTGGCATATATTGCTTAATAAATTGATGTACTCAGAAGCTCAAACCTTTGTTTCCTCAATTATTTCAGATTTCACCCATCACAGTTTGTGACAAAGCCAGACAGATGAAGACAGGGCTCAGATCACTGGTATGGGCTTTCAAACACTTTGCAGAAGATTTCCTCAGCAGTTGAACTCTCCTCCCCACATATACCCCAATAACAAATTTTCCTGAGCTAAGGTAAATTCCCACATTGTTGGAACAGGTATTGTTGTAAGACCAACATTGTTGTGGCAGATGTTGCTATACACCCCCTCACACATACACACACATATACACACACAAACACACACACATTGTTGAGAGGAATATTTCCTGGCAAGTCCTTTTGAGGGAATAGGTAAACATCCACTTAAGTTGGAGAAGAGTGGACTACTTGAGGAAAGAGCTAGAGAAGGTGTGCTTAAAATTATCAGCTTAGCCCAGGCCTGCTTACCATGGCAGGTGAGGATTCCAACCTATAGTTGAAACACACAAAAAACATACAAAAAAATTTGCAAAGATAATTCTACTCACCATTGGTACATGGAATGGATGATAAGGTACTGGACACTGAGGTCCTTTCTCAAGCTAATATACCAAGATTTCACAATCTACTGAAGAAAACATAACTCTGATGGACTGTCCACATAAACCAAATGCCAAACACACATTGACTCAGGAGACTATTTTATGGAAAACTTGCACAATGCAAGCATTCATATGGAGGTCAGAAAAAGCGGGACAAGGAGACTCTCAAGTTTAATACAGATTATGAGATGTGGGAGACACTAGCACAGGACAGCCCAGGATGGTATGCCCAAATCAAAGAAGATATTATAGGGGAGGCTAGGTGGGACAGTGAATAGAGAACCATCCCTGGAGTCAGGAGGACCTGAGTTCAAGTCACTTGACCCCAATTGTCCTACCTTGTCCTCTAAAAATAATAAGAAGAAGCTTCTGTGCTAGAGAGGCCAAGAAGAATCATATTAGCACAAAGGAAATGTAAGATGTGCAAGTCTAGAGACATCTGCATCCCAAATGGCCATATGGACTGTTTGTACCAAATCTGTGGGAGGGCTTTCAGAGCTCATAGATTTACCAGTCATAATCAAACACACTGTTCCTTGACTCCAACATTCCGATGTCCTTGGTCTTCTTCAAGTGCAAAGGATGAACAACTTGAAAAACTGCTGCCTCTAAAGACCTAAGTATGGGTATCACACAAAGAGCATCGGAAAGGTAAATGGATGGTGCCAAGAGGCTGCAACAGATAGCCAATAAAAATTCTAAAGAAATACAAGAGTAAAAGGTGTTGTCAGGAATTATAAAACAAAGAAAATGAATTCACGTTCCTCAAGTAAGGAATTACAGGTCGATGTTTAGAGCATTCCAGTGGGATCTACATACAGGCTAGTTAAGCATAGTTGGGTTAGAATCTGCATCAGTGAAAAGAACTTGCAAATCCTTCAAATTACAGATCCATTCAAGTATATTCTGAGAGTGTCATAAAAACAAACAAAAAATACTGACAGTCTCAAAGATGTTCCTGGGGGGAGGAGATGGTGGCATAGAAGCAGAAAAACTCCCTGAGCTCCCCCCAATAAGCATGTTAAATAGCTATAAAAATGACTCTAAACAAACTTTAGAGCTACAAAACCCACAAAGTGACAGAGAGAATCAAACCTCCTGCTGAAGACAGCCCATCAGGGCAACAGGATGGGTCCATTGAAGGATGGTGGGAGGGGAGTCCAGTCCTGGGTGACCCTGCCATTTTAGCTTCAGGGCAGCCCAACCAGCCATGGCTGGAGGGATTTCAGGAGAGTGCATCACCAACAGCTGTGGCAATTTGCAGAATTATCAACCCATGAGTGCCAAAGACAAAGTGTGAGGTCAGTGGCCTAGGGAAAAGAGGGTTCTGGAGTGTGGTCTGTCCTCTGCCCCCTGGAAGGAGAAGCAGCTGAGGTGTGGCAGACATGCAGTCACTGCAGCATGGCTGCTTCAGAGCTCCTAGACTTCAGATTGTAGGGGGACAAAGCAACCATTCTAAGGTGTAGTCACTCTTGCTTTAACCTGCTTTGATCTGGTTTGCTGTCTAGGGTGGAGGTCATGGGGTGAGTGACCAGTGAGACAGAGTGTGTAGAGGCTTCAGAAAGGGCACCCAACTAAAATCTTTGGCAGCTGTGAAAACCCCAGCAATTTGGGACAAAGCTCTCCTTTCTGGAAGCAGAGTTCCACTGCGGCAAAAAACTCAAAAGTCAAGGAATTGAGTGGCAACATGAGCAAACAAAGGAAGCAAAGCAAGCACAGCAATCCAACTTTGGATTCCTTTTTTGGGTATGAGAAGGATCAAAACATGGAACAGGAGGGAAAAAAAAATTAAGTCAGAACTCCTACAAAAAGTTTCCAAGAAAAATATGAATTAGTTACAGGGCAGAAAGGAGCTTAAGAAGGATTTTGAAAACCCAATAAGAAGTAGAGGAAAAATTAGGAAGAGATATGAGAGCAATGCAAGAAAATTATGAAAAAAGAACCAACAACCTGACTGAACAAAAAAAACAGCTTATAAAATACACTAACTCAAATGGCAAAAGAGGCTAAAAAAGCCAATGAGGAGAAGAATGCCTTAAAAAGCCAAATTTGCCCGATGAAAAAAGAATCTTAACAGCTAACTGAAGAGAATAATTCCTTCAGAATTAGGTAGGAGCAAATGGAAGCTAGTGACTAGTGACTTTATGAGAAATCAAGATACTATTAAACAGATCCAAACAAATAAAAAAATAGAAGGCAATGTGAATTATCTCACTGGGAAAACCACTGACCTGGAAAATAGAGCCAGGAGACATCATTTAAAATTTATTGGACTACCTGAAAGCCATGATCAAAAAAAGAACTGAGAAATCTTCCTTCAAGAAATTCTCAAGGAAAATTGCCCTGATATTTTAGAACCAGAGAGCAAAATAGAGGTTGAAAGAATCCACCTATCATCTCCTGAAAAAGATACCAAAAATAAAACTCCTAGGAATATTATAGCCAGGTTCCAGAGTTCCCAGATCAAGAAGAAAATTTTACAAGCAGCCAGGAAGAAACAATTTGAATATTGTAGAAATATAATCAGGATAACACGGGATCTGTCAGCTTCTACATTGAGAGATCAAATGGCTTGGTATAAGATATTCCAGAGGTCTAAGGAGCTGGGATTAAAACCAAGAATCACCTACCCAGCAAAACTGAGTATCATGTTTCAGGGGAAAATATGGTCATTCAATGGAATAGAGGACTTTCAAACATTCTTGATAAAAAAAAAAAACTAGAGTTGAATAGAAAATTTGACATTTATATACAAGAAGCAAGAGAAGCATGGGACGGTAAACAGGGTAAAGAAATCATAAGGAACTTATCAATGTTGAACTATTTACATTCCTACATTGAAAAATGATAATTGTAACTTATGAAACTTTTCTCAGTACGAGAATAGTTGAAGGGAATCGTAATGTATATGTGTGTGTGTGTGTGTATATATATGTATATATATATACACATACATACACACACATACATACATATGTCTATATAGGAGGGTATATGGGCATCTGTATACATATATGAGTGTGTGTATATATGTGTACGGTTATACATAGACAGAGGGCATGGGCCCAGTTGAATAGGAAGGGATGATACTTTAAAGGTGAAATTGAGAGGTGAGCGAGGAATATAATGAGAGGAAATGGGGAGAGATAGAATGGGGTAAATTATCTCATATAGAAGAGTCAAGGGAAAACTGTTACAAAGGAGAGGAAGAACAGGAAAGCAAAAGGGAATGGGTCAACCTTACTCATTGAATTTGGCTTAGGGAAGAAATGACATATACACTAAATAGGGTATCTCACCTTACAGGAGAGTAGGGGGGAAGGGGATGAGAGGGAGGATGATGGAAGGGAGGGCATGTTGGGGAGAGAAAAGTTGGAAGCACATACTTCTGAAAAGGGACAAGGTCAAAGTAGAGAATAGGACTAGTTAGGGGCAGGATAGGATGGAGGGAAATATAGTCAGTCTTTCACAATATATCTACTAGGAAATGTTTTCCATAGCTACACATGTACAACCTATATTCAATTGCTTATCTTTGCAGTATGGGTGGGTGATGAGGGAGGAAGGAAAAGAATCTGGAATTCAAAATTTTAAAACCAAATGCTTAAAAAAATATATTATTATTTTTTTACATGCAACTGGGAAATAAGATATACAGGCACTGGGGTATAGAGATGCATCTTGTCCTATTGGAAAAGTCAGAGGGGACAGGGGCAGGATATAGGAGATAGCAGAGGGCAGAGGGGGTATACAGTGGGATCACTATTTTGGGGTGGTGGGTAGGGGAAAGACAGGGAGAAAATGTGTAACTCAAAATCTTATGGAAATGAATGATGTAAACTAAAAATAAACATAAAATTTAATTTAAAAAGATGCTCCTACAAACATTATTTCAAATATATTTTTTAAAATTGTAACTATCTAATTGCTTAAAAAGGAAACGCTTGAGGAAATTGTGGTATAGTAATGGAATAGAATACAAATGTGACTGCCATGTATTTAGCATATAAAGAAATAATGAAAACCTATTACAAAATAATGCATAATGATAAAAACAGAATGGTACAGAAAACACATTAACCGTAAATATATTAGAATAGTGAATGGAAATGAAGGGATAAATAATACTGCTGTAGAATTGAAAGGAATGAATAAAAAAGTCATGATATTTTATGACTTGAATTTTATATATTTAAATGCAAATAATTTCAAAGCAAGTTTAAATTATTGTATTGACATTCCATATCTTTTATAATATAGAGGGGCTCCATGTGTAGTGAGGGCTGCTCCATATTTAGTATGGGGTGTCATTGTGTGATTGCAAGGGAAGAACAGGTATCTTTAGCTACTTTTGTCCCCACCCTTCAGTAAGACAAACTTTTATTCCCTCCAGGAAGTGAAGCAGGAGATCGATCATAGCCAGATACTGCCACTTTACTCTTCTTAGAGAAGGAAAATGGAGCTAGAATTATATTTATCTGATCCCTTAAATATTGTTAATCTAGGGGATATGAGCTGGTTTGGTCTAACTTCTGATTGCTGTTTCTCATTGCGGGGGTGGGTGGGGGGAAGAAAGACCCCAAGCTTATATCCAAGTCTTGACTCTCTTCCCACCAAATACCAAATCTAAAATAAACACAGAGAGAATTAAAAAAACACACCTTGTTTATCCAAATCATAGGAAAACAGAAGAAAAAAAGCAAAAATGAAGTAAGGTATATATAGGAGAATATATACCAGACAGTATAGAGGTACATGTACATGAGAGGTACATGAGGTCTCCCATTGAGAGTGAGATAATAGGTCAACCAAGAGAGAAAGACCTGAATTTCACTCAAAGTGAAACCCCCTGCATTCTCTAATGTAGCAAACTGGGGACAGGAACATGAAGATCAATAGCCTTTCCCATATCTTCCCATGATCTTTTCCTTCTTCAAACTGAAATGGAATTAGCTTCTTCCATCTTTCTTCTCAAAGCTGAAAATCAAAAGTGTTCAAAGTGGCTTCAAGCTTGAAAAGTCCTGAAGAATTTCAAAGAAGGCTGGAGTTCTCCCACTCTAGGCAACTCCATCTCACAACTTATACATGACAGGGCATTCATCTCTACTAATAAGGAGAGTCTCATACTACTAGGTTTTGGAACTGGAATTACAATGAAAATAAAAATCCTAAGATTTCCCTTTTTATCTGGTTATTATTCAGATCTTAAAAAAAATAAAATAAAAGGAGGATACTGGGGCAGCTAGGTGGTGCAGTAAATAGAGCGCTTGCCCTGGAGTCAGGAGGACCTGAGTTCAAATCTAGCCTCAGACACTTAACACATATAATCTACGTGACCTTGGGCAAGTCACTTAACCCCACGTGCCCTGCCCTCCCCCCTCTAAAAAAAAAGCAAAAAAAAAAAGGGATGGGTGATACTTTTTGTAGAATGACACTAGAACAGAGACACATGTCCCAGGTTTCCTGGAATTAGTTTCATTAGGAAATATATTAAGGGTTCGAAGATTTGAGGCATTTTCATCAGAGACTAATACTTCCATTCATCTTTTCTAGAGTATCTCTTGATCTGCTTCTGTCTAGAAGACTTTTTGGAAGATGCACAGACAAATAATCAACCCCCCCAAAAATAAACAACAGCAACAACAAAGCAAAATGCCCTTTGACTGCCAGACATTTCAGTAGGTTTTTTACCCATTCCCCTAAGGCCCTTAGCACACTATGTAAATTAGATATAGATAAAAGAAACAAAGAAACCAAAATGATTTATACTTGTACTAATACACTTAAGAGTTTCTACTAACAATAGCAACTAGCATTTATATAGGGTTTTAAGGTTTGCAAAGTGCTTTGTAAATATTATCTCATTTTATCTTCACAGGAGCCCAGGGAGGTAGGAGTTAACTAACAGGTCCATTTTGCAGATGAAGCAAACAAAAGTTAACTAATTTGCCCGTGGTCACACAGAAAGTATCCAATATCAGATTTAAACTCAGGTATTCCTAAATCCAGGCCTAGTTTTCTATCCACTGCACCACCTAACTACCTAAAAGGCTGGACTGCTGGAAGGAACAAGGCCTGCTATTAGAGTTACAAGACTTTGGTTTAAGTCTCAGTCTAATCTTATAATCTTGACAAAATTTTTTATCCTCAACCTCATTTTCCTTAAAGGCGGAACACATTTTTATATGAAAAAAAAAAAGTATATTAGGCCTTATGTGGCATCCTTTAGAAGGAAGTTTTAATACTTAAAAATAGTTTACATCTCATGATGACAGCTGATTTTAAGCAGCTATCCCTTCATTTTTATATATGCATAATTAGAAAGTTGGACATTACCCAAAAGACTGCCCAAAATAAGAACATGAGTTTTTTTTCTTTAGCTTAGATATTTATTCTTGAACCCTTTTTAGTTCTTTTAACAATTATATTTGGCCTATCCGGTTATATTTATCAGAATAATGAGCATAAATTAGGAAGCAAAACCCAAGAAGATATAGGAACAAAGCCAATGAGGAGGAAGAGAGTAAAGAGAAGGTTCTAATTGGTCAGCAGAAGATGCCATGGGGGTGGCCCAGAGTAGACCAAGGCATCAACAAGACACAGAAATGAGTGATTGGATAAACAGATAAGGGATCAGTATACAAAGAAGGATGGTTGAGTAGTAAAGGCTTGCTTCCCCAGTTTTAGATGTTTGCCCAAGGCTACTCATAGCTCTAATCTTTGCAAATTCAGATTTATGCAAGTTTTCTTTCTGAAGTCTCTATTTTTTTACATTTACTTCTTTTCAGTTATAGCTAACAGAAGATACCTGCTACAGACGCCAAAAGAACTGAATAAAACAAGGAGGTAGGGGGATGGGGTTGTCATGGTGTTTAAAATTCAAATGTGACAGAATTGCCTTGGGAACAGAATTCCACAACTCAGAAATATTATATTTTATTGCTTTATTCTAACCTCACACCTTTCATCTATGAAGCTCAGGGCACTTTTGAAACTTTAAAATTAAACATTTGGATTAATCCTCCCAATCCTCTAAGGTAGTTGTATAGAAAGTTAAGAAAGTATTTTGAACCTAGAAGGGAAAAGGAAGGAAAGAATACATTGATTCAATAGATAATCTGACCCTCTTAATATTAACCATGATTTGCCATCAATAATATTTCTCTACTACTGAGATTTTGAAGTCTAGCTTTGGACAAGATCATAGTATCACCTTTGATAAAGAGCTGTAAAGGACCTAAGAGATCACTTGTTCTTCTTTCCTCATTTATAGATGTGGAAACTTAAGCCAGAGAAGTTAAATGATTAGTCCAAGGTCACTCAGGTAATCCATCACACAATAGCAGAGGAAAGACTTAAATTCAGTTCTTCCACCTGAAAATTCTGAATGATGTTCATTAAATCGTGCTAAAAAGCAGGAAGAATGACCAACAACTGCCAGCAGTTAGAAGGAAACTGCTGGAGTACATGTTGAGCATGGTCAGCTGTTATTTTAAAAATTAAATTAGGGCCCCACTTTGAACTTCCTTTGATGTCTTTTTCTGGCTCAATTTCATGTCCCCATGTTTGAGTCATCCTGACGCTAAACAGTTTAGAGCTACTGTAATTCATAAGAATCATTCATTAAGCATTCTTAAATATATACTCGATTCCAGGCATGTATCATGAAGAAAGAAATGTCTTAGGAAGGTAAATTTGGTGATGAATTAGAGACTGAAGCTGGAGAAAGAGTGGAAGGAGATTAATTAAAACATTGCTACAATGAGCTAGCATTCAAGTGATTATAGTGAACCATGCAAAATCCCACTTGTCTATGTCCAGATTCACTCTACACAAATGAGTCTGATCTTGAAATTCCTACCTCCTTGGTTTGGAGGTCATTTATTTGTCCTCCAATTCAGAGGATCAGATTAAGCACTCAAAAGAAAGGAAAATTGGCTCTGGGATTGGAAGCTATCCCTGACAGTTATTTGAAGGATTTGACATCATAGTTCTGCCATCTCAAATCACCTATATGAAAGTCACTCATATATTATCTATGGTTCATTAAGGGTAGAACAAAGGAAAAGGTAAAAGGTATAGAGGTTTTATTCAAAGAAGAAAATTATCAAATTTAACTTATTAGAGGTTAAGCTTTTCTATAAATTGTTCAATACTTTAAAATGGAATTTATTAATGAGCTCTTACTGTGAGCCTAATTCAAAGAAAAAATGAAAATAAAGTCACTTATGAAGCATACATTTTTATCAGGTAAGACAATATAGAAATATATGTGTATATATGTAGTTCAAATTAATATAAGGTAATTGATGGGAGATGGTACTAGTAATCAGATGGTGCATGGCAGGTCTTATGGAGGAGGTAGCACTTGAGTTGATTCTTTAAAAAAAAACTAGGGAGGTGGAGCCAAGATAGTGGCGTAAAGGCAGGGACTTGCTGGAGTTCTCCCCTAAATTCCTTCAAATACCTGTAAAAAAATGACTCAACAAATTCTAGAGCAGCAGAACCCACAAAAAGACAGAGTGAAACAAATTTCCAGTCCAAAAAATCTGGAAGAGCAACAGGAAATGTCTGTTGCACCAGACTGAGAGAGGAGCACACATTAGGAGCAATAATAAGACCTGTCCCCAGCAAAACCAGGGCAGGCCTCAGGGGACTGAATCACTAGCAGCTCGGGTGGTTTCCAGACTTCTGAAACTACAAACACCAAATAAAAATTTGGGCAGTAGGAAAGGTCTGTTGGACGTGGGTGAGAGAAGAGCACAGTATAGCCCTGGCCCCAGCACAGCCCTGGGGCAGTGGTTGCAATTTTAGCAGCAGTGGTGACTGTAGTTGATGGTTCTGGAGTCTCAGTCCACAAATGGTAAGGGGATCCAACAACTGATCAGAAGGAGATTAGAGGAGTTTCTTTACTGGCACTGAGTCAGGACTCTATTGCTTTGCATATACTTAGATCTGGATCACAGTCCTAGGTGAAAGGTCTGGGGTGAGGAGGCATACTGGCATAGCAGAGTTTGTGGCAACAGTGAAGAGTGAATCCTCCTCAAAGTTTGAGAGCAGAAAAAGTGCTTGTTGTCAGTCACAGACAAAAGCACAGGCCAGGAGAGGAGTAAATACCTCTCCTCGCATCATACCATCTTGGAAGAGCTGAAAATTTACAGGTCCCTAGAAATATCTCTAAAGACAGCTGCACAAAACCCCTGAAGCTTGAGACAGAATGCCCTCCACATTGGAAACAGAGCCCTACCTTAGCAATGAGTTAAAAAGCCAAGCAATTGGCTGGGAAAATAAACAAGCCACAGAAAAAATTCATACTATAAAAACTTACTTTGGTGACAAATAAGATCAAAATGTATACTCAGAAGAAGACAACAGAGACAAAATTCCTGCATCCAAAGCCTCCAAGAAAAATAGGAATTGTTCTCAGGCTGTGGAAGAGCTCAAAAAGGATTTTGAAACTTAAGTGAGGGAAGTAGAGGAAAAAATGGAAAGAGAAATGAGAGAGATGCAAGAAAATCATAAAAACAAGTTAATAGCTTGCTAAAGGAGACCCCCAAAATACTGAAGAAAATAACACCATAAAAAATAAACTAAGCTAAATGGCAAAAGAGGACCAAAAGTCAATGTGGAGAAGATTGGCTTAAAAAGCAGAAATGGCCAAATGGAAAAATGAGGTTCAAAAGCTCATTGAAGAAAATAATTCCTTCATAATTAGAATGCAGCAAAATGAAAGTAATGAATCTATGAGAAGTAAAGAAATGACAAAAATAAAACCAAGAGAATGAAAAAATAGAAGGCAATGTGAAATATCTCATTGGAAAAACAACTGACCCAGAAAATAGATCCAGGAGAGATTATTTGAATTAAAAAATTCAAATTAAAAAAATTTGAAAGCCATGATAAAAAAAAGAGTCTAGACAGCATCTTTCAAGAAATTATCAAGGAAAACTGTCCAGATATTCTAGAACCAGAAGGTAAAATAGAAATTGAAAGAATCTACCAATAATTTCCTGAAAGAGATCCTAAAATGAAGACTAACAGGAATATTATAATCAAATTCCAGAGATCCCAGTTCAAGAGAAAATATTACAAGCAGTGAGAAAGAAAGAATTTAAGTATTGTGGAAATATAGTCAAGATAACACAAAGTTTAAGGGTTTTAAGGGATCACAGGGCTTGGAATATGATATTCTTGAGGTCAAAGGAGTGAGGATTAAAACTAAATCATATATATCACAGAGTGAGTTGAAAAAATAAAATTTAGGGTAAGAGAAGAATGGACTGCGAGAAGGAGAAAGGGAGAGGTCAAATGGGGTAAATTATCTCACATAAAGAGGCAAAAAGAAAAGCTTTTACACTGGAGGGGAAGGAGGGAATAGAGGAGGGAATGAGTGACCCTTACTCTCATCAGAATTGGCCTGAGGAGGGAATAACAAACATACTCAATTGGACATGGACATCTCCCTTACCCTACAGGAAAGTAGGGTGTAAGGGCATAAGGTGGGGTAATAGAAGCAATGGGAGATTGGGGGAGAGGGTAATCAGAAGCAAACACTTTTGAGGAGGGACTGGGTGAAAGGAGAAAATAGAATAAATGGTAGGGACAGGATGGAGGAAAATATAGTTAGTCTTTCACAACATGACTATTATGGAAGTGTTTTGCATGACAGCACATGTAAAGCATATGGAATTGCTTGCCTTCTAAAGGAGGGTGGGTGGGGAGAGAGGAAGGGACAGAATTTGGAATTCAAAGTTTTAAAAATGAATGTTAAAAAAGTTTTTTATAAGTAAGTGCCAAATAAGATACATAGTCAGTGGGGTATAGAAAGTTATCTTACCCTACAGGAAAGAAAATGGAAGGGGAAGGAGACAAAAGGAAGGGGATGGGATAGAAGGGAGGACAGATTGGGGGGAGGGGTTATCAGAAGCAAAACACTTTTGAGGAGGGACAGAGTGAAAGGAGAAACTAGAATAAATGAGGGTAATGGGAATAGCATGAAGGAAAATACAGGTACCAATAATAACTGTGGAAGTAAATTGAAGCAAAAAACAAAAAAATACAAATCTAGGAAAACTTATGTGGTTTGATGTAAAGTGAAATGGAGTGGGTACAAACTGGCATCAATATTGTAGGATAAGTTATTAATTCCTTAGCTATTCTTAGCAATATAACAACCCATGACAGCTCTGAAGGACTTAGGATGAAAAATACTTTCCATCCCCAGAGAAAGAACTGATTGTGTCTGAATATTGATTAAAGAAAATTTTGTTTGTTTGTTTTTTTACTTTATTTTTTTTGAGTTTTTTTTAATCTATATTTTCTTTCACAACATGACAATTATGGACAGGTCTTACATGACTACACATATATTACACATATGGGAAAATATTTAAGTTTATGATGTGTTTCTTTTTCTTTTCTCTATTTTATAGTTGAGTTTTGCTGTTTGAGTCTAAAATTTTAAAAAATACATTTGTGGCACTGTCTGATGCAAACTGTATCATTCTTGCAAACAAAATAAATTTTAGTACCAAAAAAGAAAGAAACTAGTCCTTTTAAGAGGCAGAAGTTAGCACTCCAAACTTGGGGGACAAGGAAGGACAACTTGTTCAAAAGGACAGAGATGGGAGATAGAATGATTTATGTGTGGTATGGAAATAAGACCGATATGATTGAACAAAAGAGTCCATGAAGAGGGTAGAGGGACATAATCTTATCTGTGATTGTCAAAGATCACTTTGGCAAGTTGAGAGGAGAGACTGAAGTGAGGCCCCTTGAAGTAGGGAGCCACCCATTAGAAGGCTATGGCAATGGGGTTCTGAACCAGGGCAATGATAGGATTACAGGAAAGGATGGGCTACAAGGAGAGATATTGTGATGGCAGAATCAACAGGGTTGGATATATGGAGTGAGAGTGAGGAAATGAGAAAGATGCCTAGCCTAAGTAACTGAGTAGTGGTGGTAACTTCAACATTAATAGGTAAGTTAGGAAGAGGGAAGCTTGGGGTGGGGTGAATATATTCAATGTTATATATGTTAAGGTTAAGATTTTTATGGGACATGCAGTTTCAGGTGCCCAATGAGCAAAATTGGAGGTGAGGAAAGAATTTATAGCTGGAGCCTGTCTGTTACTGACTTAAAATGCCAGCAGAGATTGACACTACGACTGCTGTAGTTGTCACATGATATTTCAGTGGATACAGGACCCAGTGGGCTTTGATTTGTTGAAGTTGCTTGTAGAGGTGATGTTTAGAAAGTAGAGGATTAGTCCACTGATATAAGATACTAATATCTGGGAAGGCAAAAAAAAAAGCCCCTAAGGGTGACAGTTAAAGGTATCATTTACTTAAAGGATATAGTGCAGATAGATAGTGTTCACTTCAAATGATAAGAAATTGAGAGGGTGACATTTTGCTTCTCAAAATTGGAAATGAGGTCATTCTCACTGAGTCAAGGGAAATGACTGGAGGTAAAAACTCCATAAGAGAGTATATCAGTTAATATAATATGAGGAGATGCAGCCTTCATTTAGGGCAAATAGGTTGTGTGGGAACAAGAGAAGAAAAACCTTAGGAATATTCTCCCACTAAAAAGTTATAGGATCCCATAGAACAAAGAAGAAGAGAGTAGAACATGAAAAAGTCACCAAGGGAAAGACTTATTAAACACCAAATGACTCACCTAAGGTAATAAAGGCATGTGTTGATTGAATCAAAGCAGGTATCCGTAACTCCAAAGGTCAGGCAAGATCCCAAAATTACATTGTTTTTAAAGATGCTCATGAAATACTAATATCTAACAAAAGTGATAAACTGTGTATGAATATTATGGAAATTGAAATCAGAAGTATAAAGTAGGTAACATTGTGTTTATAATGAAACAATCAACTAACACATCCCATTAGTCTGCTTATAATTAGTGAATGAGAATAATACATGGAACAAAGAAAACAGAATAGAAACAAAAATAATGTAAATAACCAATAAATAGAAATGAAATTAACTGATCGTTAGATTCAGGTCTTGAGATTCCTTGGCCATATTTTTAAATTTTCCACTGGTGTTTCCTACATTTAACTCTATTAGTAAATACCAATGAAACCATGATTATAGACTCATTTCTATTTTTAAAAATACAATTAAAATATTTTGAAACATCAAAAATTTGGCAATAGGGGATAGGGAAAACAGCAACACAATGAATGGGGTAGGTGGGGTGAGGAAAACTCTAATAATATGACGCTGGAGACCCTTTTATTAACACATCAGATTTCCTGGTGTTGAGGAGTGGGGGGCAAAGCAGAATTGGTTAGGTTGGTAGTAGAAGTGAAATATGAAACACCATTTACAATCTTGCCATTAATGGTAGCAGTTTGGGGCCTCTGAAACTCTTAGGCTACTTTCAGTTCACAGAATCCCAGATCCTTAGAAGCACACATCAGGTTGCATGCGCTCTTTATCAACTAACCCAATTTAATGTAATTAGTTCTTTTATGCGCTTCAACAAACATTTATTGTCTACCCCTTTCAGTAATAGCACAGTGTATAGAGATCCAAGCTGGAAGTCAAAAGGTCTTCAATAGATGTCTGGTGTCTTGAAAATACCACAAAGTATGTAGGTAACAACGTCTAAGTGCTCCAGTCACCATCAGTGACATACGTATTCCTGTTCTAAGTTAGTGGTGTTTGCACCCTAGGAGTTTGTTATTCTAATAGAATCGTGGATATTGCTAAAAAAAAAAAAACCAGAAGTAAATAAGTATCATAAGTACTGGAAGTACAAAGACAAAGATGAAACAGCCCTTGTGCTATTTTTTGTGATTTTATTTTTATTAATATCCTTCTGATTTTTGTTTCTCTATCTTCAGTCAGCTATTTTGTAAAGGGGATAGACCTAGAAGGCAAAACACAGATGATGATTAGTGAAATCTCTGGACAGCTAGATGGTGCAATGGACAGGGCCTGGAGTCAGGAATACTCATCTTCCTGAGTTAAAATCTATCCATACACAGTTATTAGCTGTGTGACCTGAAGCAAGTCACTGAATCCTGCTTGCCTCAGTTTCCTCATCTGTAAAATGAATGAGAGAAGGAAATGCCAAGTCACTTTACTATCTTTGCCAAGAAAACCCCAAAATGAGGTCACAGAGTTCAACATGACTGAAAAATAATTCAACAACAATGAAATCATCTACTTTAACAGGTAAAAATTAAAAAATAAGTTTCCAAATACAAAATGATCTATTGCAAGTTCATAGTGCTGGTATGGGTCATACAGGCAGTGTGCACAGAGCCAGGGCTCTTGAAGGACTCTCTTCAGGTCTCTAAGAAATCTTATCCATAGATCTTATGGTACACTAAGCTATTCATCTATTAATTAGCAAACTTTGGAATTGTAAAAACAAACAATATAAGACAGTTTGCTCATGATTTTTTTTTCTATTCTTTTTTTCTTGGCTTTTTGGAGGGATGAAGGCAGGGTAACTGGGGTTAAATGACTTGCCCAAGGTCACACAAATAGAAAGTGTTAAGTGTCTGAGGCCGGTCTTGTACTCAGTTCCTCCTGACTCCTGGGCTGGTGATCTATTCACTGTGCCACCTAGCTACCCCCTAGAAACCCTTTTTTTTTTCTATTCTTGAAAATAAACTTTATGGTTTTGGGTGCATTTTTACATCATTAAAATTATCTTCAATATCCCTTCTATAGCTCCTCCCAGTGAATTAGCCCATATAAAATATAGTAAGACTAAAAGAAAAAGAGGAAGGGAAAAATCAGTAAAACTGATCAATACATTGAAAAAGTCTGTGAAAATATGTGTAGTGCACCACAACTGTGAATATCCCAATGCTGCAAAGGGGTGGTGTGGAGGTATTTTTCAGATCTCTGCTTTCAAAACATGTTCATTCTTTAGAATTTTGCAACATGCACTTTTGATATATATATATATATATATATATATATATATATATATATATATATATTTATTTTCCATTTATATTTTTGCAGTGGAGATAGACAGATAGCTATAGAGATGATATAGATATAGATTAGTTTTTATGGCTCTGCTTAATTCACTCCACATCACTTTTTAGAGATCTTTCCATGCTTCTCTGTATTCATATCTGACATTACTTCCAGTGTAGTAATATCCTGTTGCTTTAATATACCAGCATATGTTTGGCTATTTAGCAATCAATAGACATCTACATTATTCCTAATTTTTTATTACCACATCAAAAGTTGCTAAAATATTTTGGTATATATGATGACTTTCTTGTTATTAATGGTCTCCTTGGGGTATAAAACTAGTTAGCTGAATCTCTGGGACAAAGGCATTGGTATTTCATTATTGGAAAATTCCAAATTCTTTTCAAAACTGGTTTTACTGATTCATAGATACACCAACAATGTACTAATTAATGTACCTATTCCCCTACAATATCTCCAACATTGAAAATTGCCACAAGCAATTTATAGGGTGTGACATAAGTTTCAGGGTTGATTAAATTTGCATTTATATTATGACTATCAATATGGAATGTTCTTGCATGTGCTTGTTATTAATTTTTCAAATCTTTTTGAGAACTGTTTGTTCATATCCTTTGACCACTTATCTAAAGAATAATGACTTTTGGCTATATATCTTGATCTAAATACATTGATATGTCATTTAACAGTGTAGATACTCTGGACACAAAAGTCTTATCAGAAAAATCTATTAAAAGATATTTTTAGGGGCAGCTACGTGGCGCAGTGAATAGAGCACCTGTCCTGGAGTCAGGAGGACCTGAGTTCAAATCCGACCTCAGACATTTAACACAAAAACTAGCCATGTAACCTTGGGCAAGTCACTTAACCTGAATTGCCCTCCAAAAAGCAAAAAAAAAAAAAAAAAGATTTTTTTTAATGCTTCCCTTCTTATCCCAGGTTAATTTTGCTTGCATAGAAACTTTTCAATTTCATGCAAATAAGTTTATCTTTTATAATTGCCTCTATTCCTTGTTTGATGAAGAATATATCTCCTACACATAGATATAAGAGTTCTAGAATGTGTTTCTCTTCATTCTTTTCTTTCTTTCTTTTTTTTTTTAAGCATTCGAGGTTAAGTAACTTCCTCAAGGTTACACGGCCAGTTATTTCTGGGTGTGGTGCTGAGTATCTGAGCCAGGATTTGATCCAGGTCATCCCGACACTGGAGCCAGTGCTCTTACTCGCTGAGCCACCTGGCCACCCCTATTTCTCTTCATTCTTATAGTATGATTTTCAGTATCAAGATCACATATGAACTTTGAATATACTATGGACAAATTTTTAACAGATTGCTTTTCAGTTTTCCCAAGATTTGTTTTTTTTTTTTTTTACCCAATAGGGAAGTCTTTCCTAAATAATTTATGTTTTCCAGTTTATCAAACACTAGGTTATGTTTATGATTCTCCATTGCCTGGTATGTATCATTGACCTTTTTCTTTATTTTTATTCATTATAAGATGGTTTTGATGACTGCTGCTTTATAATATTGTTTGAAATCTAGAAGTTCTATTCCTTTTCAGTCCTTATCTCTTGTCATTATTTATCTTGATAGTCTAGATATTTTTCCCCAAATGACTGCTATTATTTTATTGAGTTCTATAATGTATCCCCTTGATAATTTGATTAGTATGGGATTATAACACTAAATTAAGCATAGTAGAAATATTATTTTTATATGGGCTCGACCCAACTGTGAACACTGAATATTCTTGCAGCTATTTAAGATGCTTATTTCTTTAAGGAGGACTTTGTAATTGAAACTATAGATGGACTTTGTGTACTTTGATAGCTAGACCTATAAATATTTTCTACATTTTGTAGATATTTGGAAGGTGATTTTCATTTCCATTATTGCAACTTGGTTTTTGTTATTACTATATAGAAATTCTATTGATTTTAATGGTTTATTATGTAGCCTGCAACTTTCCTAAGCTATTCTTTTATTAGTTAATTACCTAGGATTTTCTAAGTAAATTATTTTGCCATTTTCAAAAAATGTTTTATCTCCTCACACATGTTTACACTTTAGATTTTCCTTCGCTTGTTTTATTTCTATTGCTAATATTTCTAGAACTTTTTTGAATAATAGCATGGAGAGTGAGAATCTTTGCTTTAATCTTTATACTTATTGTGAAAGTTTCAGTGTATTCACATTGCATAAAATGCTTACTTTTGGTTTTATGTAAATGCTTTTTGGGTTATATCTTTTAAAATGTCCCAAAATGCTTCTACTTTTTAGGGTTTTTGTTTTGCTTTGTTTTTTTCATAAATGAGTACTGTACTTTGTCAAAGGGTTTTTTCTTGACCAACTGAAAAAAAAAATTTTATTTTGGATATTTATTTATTTTTCCAGCAATTTGTCATACATTTCCCCATGGAGCACAAAAAATGGCTTCATTTGAATAAAAAATGAATTGTATTATTTTGACATTATTTAAAGATCAAGATCACATTTAGATTTTCTTTTTTTAATAACATTTTATTTTGACATAATTATGTTTATAAACAATTTTAACATCAATTTTTTAAAATTTTTAGTTATAATTTCTTCTAAATTCTCTTGGCAAGCAATATTATGTGTTATTACATGTGCAACCTTATAAAACATATTTCCATATTAGTCATGTTGCAAAAGAAAACACTGACCAAGAAAAAAAAACATAAAAATATAGTGAAAAGTAGAATATTTTAATCTGCATTCAGAATCTATCAGTTCTTTATTTGGAGGTGGATAGCATTTTTTTTATCATGAGACTCTTGGAATGTCTTGTATCATTGCATTGCTGAGAATACCTGTCATTCATAGCTGATTGTTGTACCATATTGCTGTTACTGTGTGCAATGTTCTGGTTTTGCTCACTTCACTTTGTATCAGTTCATGTAAGTTTTTCTAGGATTTTCTGAAATCATTCATCTCATCATTCTGAATAGTACAATAATATTCCTTTACAACCATATTCCATAATTTGTTTATCTATTCCCCAAATGATGAACATTTCCTCAATTTCCATTTTTCTTTTGCCACCACAAAAAGAGCTACAATCGATATTTTTGTATAAATAGGTCTTCTCTCCTTTTTATCTCTTTGGAGGATAGACCTAGTAATGGTATTGCTGAATTAATGTCTATGCACAATTTTATAGCCCTTTGGGCATAGTTCTAAATTGCTCACTGAAGTGGTGGAATCATTTTAAAACTTCACCAATAATGTATTAGTGTCCCAATTTTTACACATCCACTCCAAAGTTTTAAAAAGCTTCCTTTTCTGTCATTTTAGCCAATCTGATAGGTGTGAAATGGTAATTCAAAGTTACTCAAATTTGAATTTTTCTATTCAATAGTGATTTAGAACATTTTTTTTTTTTGGTATGATTATAGATAGCTTCGATTTCTTCATCTGAAAACTATGTGGTCACATCTTTTGAATATCACTTGGGGAATAGCTTGTATTCTTATAAATTTCTCTCTGTTCTCTATGTTTTTGAGAAATGAGACATTTATCATAGATACTTGCTTGAATCTCTCACCCCCCCCCCCAGTTTTCTGGTTTTTTTTTTTTAATCTTGGTTGCATTGGTTTTGTTTATGCAAAACCTTTCAAATTTAATATAACCAAAATTATCCATTTTGCATCTTGTAATGCTTTCTGTCTCGTTTGGTCTTAAATTTTTCCCTTATCCATTGATCTGATAAACAAACTATTCCATGCTCTCCTAATTTACTTATAGTATCATTCTTTATGTCTAATTCACACACCCATTTTGACTTTTTCTTGATATACAGTGTAAGAATATGGTCTATACCTAACTTCTACCATACTGTTTTTCAGTTTGCCAGGCAATTTTTGTTAAATAGTGAGTGAGTTCTTTTTTCCCAAATCTTCAAGCACTAGATTACTGATAAAGCCAAAAGTATGAGAGACACTGTGGCAGTCACAAGATGTCGGAGGGGGTGCACATGACCTCTGAGAGGCAGGAGCTTGGAGATGTGGAGGCCGACTCTGCCGAGCCGAAAGGGCTGACATGGCATTGAGCGCAGGGCCGTGGGAGCTGACTTTGCCAGGTTGGGAAAGGCCGACGTGGCATTGAACGTGCCTCATCAACACGGACTCCTCTTAACACATACTCCTTTGCCCTGCACTCGGGAGAGTGCACGATTGGCTCCCACATGGCATGTGACAGTAAGAAGAATGATAAGAATATTATTAGGGAAAAAGCAAGAGGAGGCTCCCTCTCTCTCTCTCTCTCTCTCTCTCTCTCTCTCTCTCTGTCCCGCTCTCTCTGTCCCACAGTTCCATTCTGCTTTTTTCTGATGGCCATACTGTTAAGATGTAACTGAATAAAGAGCAGCCTCTCTTGGCAACCTCCATGTCCTTGGGTGTTCTGTGGGGGTGAGTTCTTCTTGGAGACAAGAAGCCGGAGATGTCCGAAGACCGGGTATAAGGTAAGACAAGGCCGGAGCTGGGAAGGAGGGCCCAGCAGATTACCATGGTCATTTACTACTGTGTATCATGTAACTGATCTGTTCCACTGATCCATCACTCTATTTCTTATCCAGTACCAGACTGTTTGGTAATTACCACTTTATAATACAGTTTGATATCTGGTAGAGCTTAGCCACTTTCTACTAATATTCTCAACATTTTGTTCTTCTAGGTGAATTTTGTTATTTTTGTTAGCTGTATAAAATAATTTTTGGCAATTTTATTGATGTGGCACTGAATAAGTAAATTAATTTTTTAGAAGTATCCTTTTATTTTATGGGCTTGGCCTATCCATGAGCAATCGATATTTTTCAAGGTTTTTAAGATCTGATTTTATTTATGAGAAAAGTGTTTTGTAATTTTATCTATATATTTCCTTAAGTATTTTACATCATCTACATATATTTTAAATGGAATTCCTATTTCTTGCTTCTGGACTTTGTTGGTAATATATAGAAATACTGATGATTTATGTAGTTTTACTCTATATCCTGAAATTTTATAAAGTTGTTAAGTTTCAACTACTTTTTTTCATTTGATTCTCTAGGATTCTCCAAGTATACCATCATATCATCAGAAAAGAGTGCTAGTTTTGCTTCCTCCTTGCCTATTCTTTTTTATTTTTATTTTTTAAAGCTATTGGGGTTAAGTAACTTGCTCAAGGTTACACGGCCAGTTATTTCTGGGTGTGGTGCTAAGTATCTGAGCCCAGATTTGATCCCCAGGTCATCCCAACACTGGAGCTGGTGCTTTTACTCGCTGAGCCACCTGGCCGCCCCATATCCTTGCCTATTCTAAATTCCTTCCATTTATTTTTTTATATGTTTCATTTCTGGTAAAATATTAACTAATAATAGTGATAACAGGCATCCCTTCTTCACCCTTGATCTTATTAAAAAGGCTTATATCTTAACTCCACTGCAAATAATGACTGCTGGTGCTTCTAGGTAGATACTACTCATCATTTTAAGGATAGCTCCATTTACTACTATGTTATCTTGTCTTTTTAGTAGGAATAGGTGTATTTTCTCAAAAGCTTTTTCTGCATTTTTGAGAAAATCACATGATTTCTTTTTGCTTTCTTATTGATATTGTCAATTATGCTGATAGATTTCCTACTATTGAACTGACACAGCATTCCAAGTATAAATCCTACCTGATCATAGGGTATGATCTTTTTGATATATTACTGTAATCTCCTTCCTAGTATTTTATTTAAATTTTTTCATTAATATTCATTAAATAAATTGTTTTATGGTTTTTCTCTGTTATGCTTTTCTTGGTTCAGGTATCATCACTATGTTTGGTCATAAAAGGAATTTTGCAGGACTCTTTCTTTGCCTATTTTGGAATTGTATTATTTTCAAAGGATAGTGCAATATTATTATCTTATTTAACTCTCTGGTTAGCCAACTTCAACCTGGAAACTTCATGTGAGAGAAGAACTTAACACATTTTGAGACAACTAATTCCAGTTTTAAGAACTTCAATTGTTAGAAATATTTGCCTTATGCTGAGTCATAATATGCGTCTGAAAGTTTTACCATATACTTTCACCCATCTTTTCTGGGGCAAAGTAGAATGTCTAATCTTTCTTCCGTGTAATAATTCTTCAATTTAATGAACATAGTTATCATATATTTTATAAGTCTTCTTTTCTCCAAGCTAAATACCTCTCAGGTATTTAAGCTAATTTTCATATAACATCATATATGTCCAGTATTCTCCTGATCTCTTTGCCTCTTGCCACTCAATTTGTCGATGATTTACCAAAAAATGTGACTATAGGAACACATATTCAATTTTCCATACATGGTCTGGCAAGGTCAGAGAATTGGTGTCTCTCTTATATAATGCTTTACTTAATGGTATCCAGTTAGCATTACCTTTTATTGATTATTAGGTCACATTGTTGATTCATTAAGGCTATATTTGATATTTAAATTGACAAAAGGCCAAAAACATCTGTTGATTTGTCCAAGGTCACATGAACCAGGACTAGAATCCAGCTCACATTTAGTCCAGTCCATTGCCTTTATCACTATTCTGTATAATACAGATTTTTAAGCATAAAAATAAAATAATAGAGATTAATATTAAACATGTTCAATACTTGAAAAAAACTAAATATTAAGTTGAAGCTATTCAAATATATAAATGAATAAATATGTACAGATTTATAGGTGCAAAAACATATTTCTCTATATAGTGATGCCTTTTAGTATTTTATAGTATATAAAGTACAGGCCTTAGAGAAAAGAAAGCATGTTAAATTCCTGTCTCTGACATATATTAATTGTGTATCCTTGGACAGTCTATTTAAGTTCTCAGACCCTTGAGAAAATATCTATGATGATCAATTACAGAATATTTGTGCTGGACTGAAATGATAAATGGAATTTTCATGTAGTAAGTTTTCTAAATTGGTTAAAACATAAGTTTGACCCTTGGATTTCTCCCTAAAAGGTAGTATACATCTCTTTCTCTCTCTGTCTCTCTGTATGTATATACACACACACATGCATACATACACAAATGTATGCATATGCATAAGTATGTATGTATATACATACATATGTGCATATAAAATATGATCAGGGTTTGGATATTGTGCTTTGCTTTATCTTTGTTTGCTAAAGTAATGGTCATTATTAGATTCTTTATCCTATAAAAGTTTATTTCCTGAGCATGATTCCCTGGTACAAATTGTGTGATTTACAGGAATGAGGTAACAGCCCATGTGTTAAATCTTAATCAAGGGAAGAGACCTTACTCAGTTAATCTTAGGAGTAGAAGATGAAACCCAAATATTGGACATAATCTCAAAGATTGCTCATCTTTCATTGTAGCCAGAGCTAAAGGTAAGCTTTCAGTTATGACACAGCCAGATATTACTGGTTTTGCTAGAGATATTTAACCAAACAAAGTTACCGCTACTGGAAAAAAAAAAGGAAATTGCTTTTAAGAATGAAAGGAAGGAAGGAAGGAAGGAAGGAAAAAAGGAAGGAAAGAAAGAAGGAAGGAAGAAAGAAAATGGTAAGAGTGTAGGTGGAAGGAGAGAAAAGAAAAGGAAAAGAAAGAGGAAAGGAAGGGAAAAGATGGGAAGGGT
The DNA here is from genome assembly GCF_028583685.1 of Petaurus breviceps papuanus. Classification (NCBI taxonomy): domain Eukaryota; kingdom Metazoa; phylum Chordata; class Mammalia; order Diprotodontia; family Petauridae; genus Petaurus; species Petaurus breviceps. The sequence continues at coordinate 4,706,278 of NW_027185761.1, read as the reverse complement.
AAGGGGTAGGAGTATTTGTATCTTTGGGGGCCAGAATTTATGTAACTTCAGGGCCAGTGTTGGTATGTGCATGAACTAATGCATTAATGCATAAAAAATGGAAAATGAAGAAAATGAATCCATTTCTATGAAGTGCTTAAATACCTTTAGAGACCATTATTGATTTTTAGGTACACACATTACATACAGAAAGGAAAGCAGTAGTAGCTGAAGCAATACATCAAGATTTAATCATACCTTCCAGTCTGGGAGTGTGCACTAGTATTAAAATGTCATATTTTTACTGGGCTTTATATATAATACATCATTCTGAGTTTATTATTCTTACCCCAAAGTAGCAAACAAGCATTCTGATCCAATGCATTGATTGCTTCTGTTAAAGTTCTGGCATGGTTAATCTATGTCTACACAGCCTAAGCAAAGTGGATGTCTTGCTGAATTCATGCCAAGAATGTGGTAATTATCATTTATTCAGGCTATAAGCCTTCCACATGGATTAGAGTATCTCACATGTATAGAACATACAATGATTTATTGAGCCCTTTCTTGAAATGCCTTTTTGTGATTACTAATACAGCTGTTATTACCCCCATTGTATATATGAAGAAACTGAGACTCAGAGGTAAAGTAGCTCATTCCCTCGTGCTTAGCTTGTATCAGAAAAGAGATTTAAATCCATTGCATGCTTCTAACACCAATCCTTTTTCCATTTCCACTATGTTATTCTACTGTTATAGACTAATTATTTTGCTCCTTATTCTTTTGAGCTTCTTGAATAAATTTGCATCACTACAAGCAAGCAAATCATATCCACAGTTCAAAACCAATGGTCCAAGCCAGGTTCAACACCAGATTCCCCATTATTGACTACACCAAACTGAAAGACTTAAGGATTATTGGATAATGAACCTCTTTTCTACTTTCCTATCTTACAGTACCTCACTACTGGTTTGGAGTGTATTCTGAAAGTTTGTATATTATTTTTTACAATAATGGCAATAAATTGCATAGTAATCAAGCACTGTTAATATATTTTCAATATCCTAATAGTCATATCTTCTTTGGCAGATAAGTAATCCCAGGGACCATGTGATTTCTGTATTTCACAGAATCATTGAAGTTGTTTTCAATGTATTTCTTTTAGTGATCTCACTCATTTGTTTATTAAACCTTTATTGAAGATATACCATGCTTTAGGAACTGGGAAAAATACCTAAATTGACATATGACAGTATTAGAAATATTATTCAAACTAACAGAATTCTGGTTTTGGAGTTGGAAAGCCTGGTGTTCAAATTCCTCTTCTGATCCTTATTAACAACATGACCCAGAACAGTTCACCTATCCTGTTGTTTCCTCAGTTACCTTATAAGACTAATTTACTAAGCTATAGCGAAATTTGTATCTGTTTCAGTGGAAATTCTTTTTTTTTTTTAAACAATCACGGTTAAGTAACTTGCTCAAGGTTACACGACCAGTTATTTCTGGGTGTGGTGCTAAGTATCTGAGCCCAGATTTGATCCCCCGGTCATCCCGACACTGGAACTGGTGCTCTTACTCGCTCTGCTACCTGACCGCCCCCTCAGTGGAAATTCTTTACCATGAAGCCACATATCATAGATATTTTAGAATATCAAACTGTTTTACAGTGTCTTATAATAAAGTATGCAATTCCTGTCAAAAATAAAATCCACATTTATTTAGTTTCTTACCAATTTATAGAATACTATGCTATTGTAAGACTACCCAGAAAGGAAAGCATTTTCTGCAATCATGATACCTTTCCACACTCAGTGATTCCTGGAAACTTCCATAAGGTTTTTAGTAATTGAACATCTACCTTGGACTATTATTATTTAACCATGTGAAAGTAAGACACAGGTAAAGAAATGTCAGAATTGGGAAGTAATATAAGGCTTTTTACTTGGTTCTTCTGTATAATTCCATGACTATGGCTTGGGATCTAATCCTCTTTGCCCTGAGAGATGATACATTCTCCTCAGAGATGACTTGAATCCAAGATTTGGTGTTTCTCTTGAAAAAAGCATGCTTACACAACTTATATTTTCCAAATGAATCCAAAAGTAATTATAAATAGTAGCCACAAAATATAGTAATTTAAGTTCTGCATCATAGACAGAAGTAGAACTCTGAGTACAGAAGATTTATTAAGGCACAGAAGTAGAGTTTAAGGGTTCAAGGATAGTCCCAGGACAATGAAAGTTCATGGATGGTAAAGGGAGACCACAAAGTAGTCAGTTAATAGATTTTTTAAAGCAATATTTTTACATTTATGCTTTTTGTAATATGCTATTTCTGTGTCAGGGTTTAGTTTTTGCTTTGATTTTTTAAGGTAAAGCAGAAGATTTGAGATTTATGGCTTTCTAATAGAAAAATGATATCCATCTTCAGTGCAATTCATTTTAGAGAAATAACTTAGGCCCTGAATTCTATTTAAATCCTACATCACCTTAAGACATGCCAGAAAATCCCTATCAGACTAAGCCAACAACATTACAGTATTTCCCTCTAGAAGGAAACACAGAGATAGGAGGGTGGTACATTTTTATATAAAAATAGCACTGCTGGAACATGACTGCTATGCACGATCAGTTGCTTTTCCAGTAACAGTTTAGAAATCATGTATGACAAACACATCTTCAACCTCCTCCTTATGTGATTTTTACTGTGAATTTGCAAGATATTTGGCTGAAGTTAATGTTACATTCTATGGGTGAGGCAATCCTGTTCCTTATGTGAACTTACGAAGTCTATAGTATGTAGGACCCATTACATCAGTCTCAGTAGAACATGTCCTGATCGATATATTATCACTAAGGATTTACATTTTATATATTCTCTAAATCTAGCTATATTTGGAAACAACTGACACACCAGTTTCGAATCACTTATAATTTGTGCATTTCTGGCACATGTGAATATTAATATTTTACAGTGAAATGGAAAATAAGACATTGTAAATACTGATATTCTGAACAAAAAGCATGAGTTTGACAAGAAAAATATATAATATTCATACATACATGTGTACATATATATTATTGTAAATCAGAAATATCCCCTCCCCCATCTTTTCTCCATTAGACTGCCTATAATCAACATTCAGGAAGACATAGATTTAGTCATACTCTGAATTGAAAAATATTTTTTTGTGAATATTTCTTAAAAAAATAATTTCAGCCCATCCAATACCTATGTATTCCCTAACTGGAGAACTGCATAAAATCTTTTTGTGGTTACTTATTTTCTTATCTTCCAAACTAATGTTTTGCTGCTGCAGCTGCAGCTATGTGTCCCAAAGGTCATTAAAATGTTTAACTTAAATCATCTGTTGGTCAATCATTTATCAGACCACTGCCTGTGTTGTTATTGTTGTTGTTAATTTTAGTCTTCTAAGATTTTTTTTCTTATCTAATATCTAAATCAACTTTCATCCCTGCTGATTTCTTTATTTTAATTATGACAGTATGCCCTAGAGGTGCAATGTAACACAGTGAATAGAATACTGGAATTAGAGTCAAGGAGAATTAAGGTCCAATTCTTATGGTGCTTACTAGAGGAATCATTCCAGTAATGTCTTAGGAAACTTTCTAGGAGTCAACTACTAAGGTGTAATAGGATTAACTTCGATTTTATCTTTTTTATTGGTGGAGGGAATCACTTCACCCAAAGCATACTATAGAACTAACTCTCATCAGTTCATGCCTAGTTAGTGTCCCTTGAGTCTCCTTAACACCAATTCATTGTCTAGTCAGTCAGTCGATAGGCAGTTTTGAAGTACCTGCTATACTATATGATAGGCATGGTGCTAAGTGCTAAGGATACCAAGAAAGGCCAAACAAGTCCTGACTTTCAAGGAACTCACAATCCAAGAGGGGAGACAACATGCAAACTACTGTGCATAAACATGTTATATCTGGAATAAATTGGAGATCATCAGAAGTAAGACATTAGAATTTCATGTAATTTAGGAAGGCTTTTTGCAGAAAGAGGGCTATTAACTTGCACTTGAAGGAAGCTAGGGAAGCCAAGAGGTGGAGATGAGGAGGCAGAGGGTTCTAGGCATATGGGACAAATGAAAAAGTCCAGAGTCTGGAGATGGGGTGTCTTATTTGAGGAACAACAAAATGGTCAATGTCACTGAATTGTAGTATGTGGGTGGGGGAGGGGAAGAAGGTGTAAAAAGAGAAAGAAAAGGTTGTGGGGGGCAGGTTATGGAGGGCTTTGGATGCCAGAGAAATTTATATTTGATCCTGAAGGTGATAGGGAGTTTCACTTTGAAAAGATCACTGCAAACATGACAGCTGTTTGGAGCATAAACTGGAGTAGAGAGCAACTTGTTGATGGAAACCAACCAACAACCTCTTCCAGTAATTTAGGCATGAAATATCAAGGATTTGCTTGGGGTAGTGGCAGAGTCAGAGGAGAAGAGGAGGCTTATCAGAGATGTTATAAAGGTAAAATTAACAGAGAAAGAGAGGGAGAGTGAGGAGTTGAGGATGACTTCTAGGTTGGAGCCTTAGTGACCAGGAGAATAGTGGCATCTTAACAGTAATCCCTACTTACCTGCCATAATGACTTTCCTAAAGCACAACTTTGACCATGTTGCCCCCCTACTAAGTAAACTGCTAGTGACTTATCTTGAGTTTACCTCTCATCTATTTCATAGACATCTTATATGTTACTTGCATATTGTCTCTCCTATGAAAATGTGAGCTCCTTGAGGACATGCACCATGTGTTTGTCTTTTCCTGATTTCCCTAGTCCTTAGTAGAGTGATAGGGAGTTAAGGACTTTTTTTTCATGACTGACTAACTCACCAAAAACAGCACTAATACAACTCTACTAACAGACAGGATGACAGGAATGATGGGTAATATCCTGTTCCCATATGATTTTGATTTCTTCTGCTATGTCTCATTATTTTGTAAGCAGTTTATTACATAGAGTTTAGAGATTGTGAATAATTGTTATGGTGGCATCTATTAAAATTCTATCATTAAAATGTTTATGGATTACTGCTGTTGCTATACTTTCATGGAAAATATTGCAAGAAAACACTGATGTTTCTTTGTTGTCATGTGTTCATTACAGGGATTAGAGTTCTTTATATAAGGTCTCCCCTTGAAAATAAATTCATTTACTTAATTTATTACATGCAATTATCACAAATTATGATGGCTTCTCAGAGCTTGTTAGCAAATTTCAATCTCTTTTACATGGACATAGATGTCCTTTTTTTCTATTCCTAGTTATTGATGATCAATTCATTTTAAATTGACCTCCATAATCATACTCCTCAATTCTTCAATTATAAGCTATAGTCATCTAATTGTTATTAGTTTGTTTTTATTTGGTCACTGAGCAAACAATATCTCCTGAGGACTGGAAATCTCTTGTGAGAGAAAGCTTGGTCACACTACTCTGCTATCTCTTCTAATGAAGGCAGTAATTTTTTCTTTGGCTTTTGGTTTTTTGAGAAAAATGAAAGTGAAACAGCATATCATTCATAGCACATATCTCATTATTTAATAGGATCTTTACCAAAACTACTAATGTGGAAAAGTAATCCAAGTAGAAACCAGGAGCAAAAACAATCCTCCCTCTCATAATCACACCTTTCAGTCAATGTCCCAGGAGTTTGTTTCTTACTCTCAATACACAGAGAAAAGACTCAACAACTTCCCCACTTCTAAATTGTATTCTGTTTTCTGAGTTTGGACAATTCAGGAACAAGAAAGTCAAGTATACAGTATATGTAACTCCATTAATAACTATTTTTAGTCTTTATCAGCCAGTTCAACTAAACTTCATCAAATTGCCCCTGTTTGGAGAAGAGAGAATTACATAGGTAGCAAAAAGAGTGAAACAAGCTGGCAAGAAAGGAAAGGTTTAGGGTTCTACAGAGATATTACAACAAATGAAAATAAACTAGATCTGGAACTCTTATATTACTAATGTGAAGAATGATTTATAAGCTTAAAGACAAAGAAAGAGGATGACGGGAGAAAGGGAGAAATCACCTACCCATAGTCTACTCTCTGCAATCTGGTTTCTGACTTCATCATTAAATTGAAACTGAACTTTTCATTGTTAACAATGATATTTTAGTTGTCCAACTTAATGGGCTAGGATAAATCCTCTTACTTCTTGATCTCTCTGGATCATTCCACACAAATGACCATCCTTTTCTCCTGGATATTTTCCCTTTGGATTTTTTTTACACTCCTCTTTCTTGATTCTCCTCCTACCTTTATGACTAATTCTTAATCTCCTTTACTGGATTATCACCTTCCTGATTTCCTCTTACTGCAAATTTATCTTAAAGACTCTTTTCTGGGACTTATTCTCTCACTTGGTGATCTCTTGTCACCTCCCATCAGTGTAATTATCACCTCCACACTAATGACTTTCAGATGCATTCCTCTAGCCCCAGTCTATCCCCTAAACTCAGGTCTCAGTTCACCCACCATCTATTGGACACAACTGTCTACAGAGGCTTTTCAAATTTGACATGTCCAAGACAGACAACAGACCCGATTCACTGCCTTTCCCTCAAACCTACCCCTCTTCTTAACTTTCCTGTTTCTGTGGACATTACATCATCTTTCCAGCCTCCTAAATTCACAATCTGAGTTTCTTTCTCATACTGTACATAAATAACTAGGGATCAAATCTTGCTGCTTATGCATAAATCACAATACAATTTGCATAATCTTCAGTAAATTCAAATAACTGCTGCCCTAAGTCATGGCCTCATTAACCTTCAACTAAACTACTGAAACAGTATCCTTTTTGTTCACACCACTGAGGTAGGTAGTTGGCACAGATTTAAGGGTGAAAAGTCAAGAAGACCAAAGATCAAATCTGGCTGGCTTCATATAATATACTGGAAGATATATAGATATAGATATAGATATAGATATAGATAGATATAGATGATATAGATATACACACACATAGAATACACTAGCTGTATAACCCAGCACAAGTCAATAAAAATCTGTCCAACTCAGCTTCCTCAAATGCAAAATGAGGATAATAAATGGCACTTACTCCCCACCTCCCCCTTCCCCCCCCAATGTTGTAAGGATCAAATGAGATATTTGCAAAGCACTTAGCACATTGCCTGGCATATAACAGGTGCTTAATTAATGCTTGTTCTCTTCCTTTTCAATTCCCAGTTTGAGTATTTCCCTACTCCTATCTCACACAGAAATCATACATTAATCCCCCTGCATATACTCTGTTGGACCAGCCAAACTGGACTAAATGCTTGTCACACTAACAGCCATTGTTTATCTTCCTAACTTTGCCCTGGCCATCCCTCCTTCCTGGAAATTATTCACTTCTCATTTTTTCCTATGTGAAATACCTTCAATGTTCATATCGAATACCAACTGAATTTGAAGTCAAAAGATCATATAATTACAATTCTGCCAATGCAATGTACTACCTTTGACATATCTAAATAATTATTTTACTTATTTCCAAGGTATGTGTAAATATATATATTTTAAATTTTGATTTCCAAATTCACTCCCTCCTTCACACCCTTCCCCAATCCTTGAGAAGGCAAGCATTATATATGTGGGATTAGGCAAAACGTATTTATATATCAGCCATGTTGCAAATTTTGAAATAATAATAATAAAACAATAAAAATAAAGAAAGTTAAGAAAAATTTGCTTCTATTAGCATTCAGAGATCATTGGTTCTCTCTATGAAGGTAAACAGCATTTTCATCATGGATCCTTTGGAATTTTCTTGGATTATTGTCTTGATCAGAGAAGCTAAATCTTTCACAGGTGATCATCCTTAAAATATTGTTGTTACTGGGTAAAACATTACCTGATTTAGCTCACTTCACTTTGCATGGGTTCACTTGATTTTTTGCAGAGTTTTTCTTTTTCTGAAATCATCCTGCTTGTCATTTCTTATTGCACAGTAGTATCCCATCACAATCATGTACCACAACTTGTTCACCCAGTTTCCAATCAATTGGCATCTCCTTGATTAACAATTATATCCCAAAACACACAAAGAAAAAAACATTGCTATAAATATTTTTGTACAAATGGGCCCCTTTTCCTTTTCTTTGATCTTTTTTGGGTACAAAGCGACTAGTGGTATTTCTGAGTCAAATGATATGCAAAGTTTTTGTTTTGCTTTGTATTTTTGCTTTGTATTTTTTTAGTCCTTTGGGCATAATTCCAAATTATTTTCCAGAATGTTTGGACTAATTCCAACAGTGCATCAGTGTCCCAATTTTTCTACATGTCCTCCAGCATTTGTTATTTTCCTTTTCTGTCAGGTTAGACAAACTGAGAGGTGTGAAGTGGTATCTCAGAGTTGTTTTAATTTGCATTTCTCAAATCATGAGTGATTAATAGCATTTTTTCATGTGACTGTTGATAGCTTTAATTTTTTCTTCTGAAAACTGCCTGTTTATATCCTTGGACCATTTTTCAAGTGAGGAATAATGGCTCTTATTTTTATAAAGTTGGCTAAGTTACCCATATATTGGAGAAATGATGCCTTTATCATAGACACTTGATATAAAAATTTCCCAGTTCTCTATTTTTCTCCTAATTTTGGCTGCATTAGTTTTGTTGTGCAAAACCTTTTTTTTAATTTCACATCATCCAAATTTTCTATTCTATTTCCTATAATCCCTTCTCTTGTTTGGTCATAAACTCTTCCATTATTCATAGATCAGACAGGTACATTTTCCCATGCTTTTCTAATTTATTTATGATATAACCCTTTGTATCTAAATCATGTATCCATTGCTACCTTATCTTTTTATATCTGGTGGTTTTTGCTGGTCTATGCATTTTCTGTAAAACTGCTTACCAGTTTCTTCTCCAATTTTGCAAAATGCTATCTTACTTGAAAAGCTTGGAACAGTGTATTTATAAAAAGTAGATTAGTATGATCATTTGCTACTAGGTATTATATATTTAGTCAACTCTACTGATCCACCACTGTATTCCTTCACCAGTACCAGATTGTTCTGATGATTATCACTTTGTAATATTGTTTGAAATCTGCAACTGCTAGAATATCTGTCTTAATAATTTTCATTGATTTCATTGACATTCTTGAGCTTTTGTTTTTCCAGATTAATTTCATTATTTCTGTTACCTCTATAAAATAGTTATTTGTAGTTTGGTACTGAATAAGTATATTAATTTAGGTAGAATTGTCATTTTGCTATATAGCTTCGGTCTACCCATGAACAATTATTATTTTTCCAGTTGTTTAAATATGTCTTTCTTTGGGTGAAAAGTGCTTTGTAATTGTGTTCATATAGTCTTGGATCTGTCTTGGCAGGTAGAATCTCAAGTATTTTACATTATCTGCAGTTATTTTACATAGAATTTCTCTTTTTCTTCTCTTGATGCTAGACTTCATTGATAATACGCAGAAATGCTTATGATTTATATGTATCTTGTAACTTTGCTAAAGTTGTTAATTATTTCAACTAGTTTTGATTCTCTGATTATACCATCATATCACCTGCAAAGAGGAATAGTTTTGTTTTCTCATTGCCTAGTCTAATTCCTTAAATTTATTTTACTTGTCTTATTACTACAGCCAGAAATTCTAATACAATATTGAATAATAATGGTGTTAATAGGCATCCTTGTTTCATTCCTGATCTTATTGGGAAGCCTTCAAGTTTACCCCCAATACAGATAATGCTTGCTGATGGTTTTAGATAGATACTTCTTATCAACAATTTAAATATTTCATAACAATAATGACTTTGACAAATACATATTGCCATTTAGGGAATACTTCAGTGACCTTATAGCATAACAGGGGACAGTGCTGATTAAATGCATACTTGTTAGTGTCTTATGCAGTGAACAAAAGTAATCCCAATTCAGAACTATTTTTTTATAATGCCCTAGGCTCCAAGAGGTGGACTTGAGAGCAGGCAGTCTGTAATTTCAATTTCTCATGAGATATTGGGCCATTAATGGGGGAAATTATCATGGCAAGGAGACAGGGAGAGGAAGAAGTAAAAGGTAAGCTAGCGATAGAGTTGTCATGCAGCAGATCAGGAAAGAAGCTTCAGATGAACAAAATGGGCCTCAACAGAACTACAAAGAAAATCTGAACCAGCAGAGATACAAAAGCTGCCAAGGTCTAACAGTTTTCTCTATAGGTTGGGGATCGTTGAAGCTGGGATCAGAAAGACTAATGCTAGCTATGAGAATAAGTGACTGAGAGCAAGTGGAAGTAATTCATCATCTACATAATGATTTATGAGATAAGTGACAAGTCTGCCTGCAAATATTCCTTAAGTTACAAAGGTTTTGTTTGTTTTTCCCAGTTTTCATATAGGACTCTGAAAAGGACAGAAGGAAGCTTTCTTCTCATACTGTGTTGACAATGAGGAAAGCAAGTTAGTAGTCATTTGAGGAAAAGTTTTATTTCGTATTTCTATCTGATTCCAATTAGATAGGTTTGTTGATCTATATTCTTTGTGGATCACAGGTTTAGAGCCAGAAGGGAGCATAGATGTCATTTATTTTAATCTCTACAGAATATAGATGAGAAAGGTGACACCTAGAGTCACCGAGAGTTTGCCCAAGAGTTACAGAACTCTTAAATAGATTGAAACTAGGGGTTCTACTAGTAAATTCAAATTTCTGAGTGAGTAGCAATATCACAGACCTAGTAAGATTTAGGATTCAAATCCATTCTATTTGACTTTGATTCCAATACACTTTGCTTGGGTTTTTATTAGCATATTAAATTTAGAAGTTCTCAGTCTTTATGGGTTGGAGCAAAATGAGCAAAAACGGAGAGTTTTATGGAGAATTTTACTCAGAACATGAGCAGAATTTTGCAAGTTTAGGGAAAGTCAAGTCAGCAAATTAACAAGCATTTATTAATCATTTAGTGTGTGCCAGATACTCAGAAACTCTGCTAGCATTAGGAATACAAAGAAATTTTTAAAAAATTCCTGATCTCAAGGAGATCACAATCTAATAGGGGAAAGAGCATATAAAATTGTGTAAAAACAAGATATGTAAAAGATAATTTTAGAAGGATGTTTCTATGTTTAAGAAGGACTGAGAAAAAGACGTTTTTAACAGAAGTTGGGACTTTAACTGAGATAAGAAGGAAACTAGGGAAACCATCAAGTAGAGTTGAAAAAGGAAAAAAAAAATCCAGGAAAAGTTCAGACAATGAAAAAGGTGTGGAGTCAGGAAGGGAGATTGAGTGTTGTATTTGAAGAACCTTATTCATGATGATATAAGTATTTTATATAATTCTTTTTTTAAATGTCTTTCTTATTAAAAAAAGTGCAACAGTGACATTTCTCAACACTTGCAAAGGAATTTTAGAAGAACGTTTCTTTGAAGGCGATAGGATCGTGTAGGGAGTGGGAAAGTGAAGCAGTTATTTGTTTTAACCAGGGAACTTAGATTTAAATGTAACCTACCAACTTTCTATTTATGGGACTTTCAGCAAATTTCTTCATCTTCCTACATCTCTGTTTTCTCATCTACATAGTGATGGGTTTGTACTAAAAAATCTTGGGATTCGTTCAAACTCAATATCAAATCATCCCTGAAATCTGGAATGGTTAAATAATGCCGAAGCCAAGGAAATGATTTATTTGATGTCACTCAGAAAGATGTTTATGTAAACTCTTTTGTTAGGCTTCAAAAGCAACTGCTAATTTGAAGACCATGATTAAACCAATAGATAATCCCATTTCTTTGCTCACTTTCCTTCTAGAATGGTTAGTATTGCTGAATTCTACATCCATTTGAAGGAAGCAATACTTGGTTCTACAGATGTAAATACTACCTTATGGTGGAAAGCATCATACAATATTTAAGCTTCCAAATAAAATTAATCCACCAAAGGTTTCAAAGTTGTGGAAGATATCATCAATAAAGTATATTCCTTATGCTCTAAAAAATGTCTATGTACATAGTGCAAGAAGAAGAGAAAAAATGAGGTCAAAACTGAAGCATACTCAAGTCTGAAAGTCTTTTTCCCAGGAAGACAATTCAGTCCTCTCTAGAAAGTAAATGAAAAGCAAGCAATTCATTGGGTGTCGAGGTCCTTTCTCCCTCTCTCCTCAAGAGTACAAGATTCTATTACCCGCAATAACCTGGACATGTCATTACTCTCTTGCCTTCTAAATCTTACCTTTAATCCTTCAGGAATGTATATTTTACATTAAATGTTAGGGCTTTTTAGCTTCCAATTTTTACTGTTAGAACATTCTTTGCTTTCACTGTTCATGTGGTAACTGTCTTGAGTACATTCATTGAAGTATTGTGGATGAAGTGGCTAAAGACTGCACTTATTCAAAGGGAAAGATGTCTCAGATAATGCACATTTGAAACATCTTCCCCCCCCCCAGGAGACTATATGCCAAACAGATATTTCTAGGTGAGAAATGTTGCATTAGGTTTGTCTTGCCTATCAATTAACATGAATTTACTTAGCAGCTACTATGTGCCAGGCATTGTTCTAGATACCATGGATACAAAGGTAAAAATGAGATAATTCCTGACCTCAAGAAACTTATATTATACACATCAATGAATCAATAAATATTTATTAAATGCCTACTATATGCCAGGTGCTGTACTAATAGCTAAATGCATGGCACTATTCAGAAAAGGCTCAATTCATATTATATTTCACTCTTTGACTTGCTCTCCCAAAGCATTAGATAAGCTATAGGATCACAATATTTTTTTCTGTTAGCTGTTTCTCTATAAACTTGCTTATTCTGGAAAATTTTAGTAGTGATTTTATAAAATGTGCAAAATTCCTAAATGTTTTCTTTTTTCAATTTTTTATGTAATAAATGTATTTATATATTTATTTCCTTTTAGTTTTGTTCTGTAAGTTTTTTGAGTTCCAAATTTTCTCCCTCTCTTTCTCCTTCCCCCTCCTCACCTATAGAAGCATGCAATCTGATATAGGTTCTACAAATACCTTCACTTTAAACATTAGTCAAGGTGTAGAGAAGGATTGTAACCAATGGAATGAACAATGAGAAAAAGGAAACAAAACAAAACACACACACAAAAGACTGAGAGCAAATAGTTTGCTTCAATCTGCATTCAGACTCCTAGTTCTTTCTCTGGATGTGAATAGCCCTTTTCATCATGAGTCTTTTGGAGTTGTCTCATAGCCCTGCATTGCTGAGAAGAGCCCAGTCTATCAAAGTTAGTCATCACAGATATGCTGTGTCTGTAATTGTGTACAATGTACTCCTGGTTCTGCTCCCCTCATTCAAACATCAGTTTATTTAAGTTATTATATCTCTCCGTGTTATTATGATGTCTGTCTGCTTCTCATCCAAAATATTTTCAAAACAAAATTAATTCAAGTTACCTTTCAAAAGTAATGTGATCTTGGCAAGAGTGCTGCCTTTACCAATGTCCTTGTCTTTCCATGAATCCTTTAGAGAGGGTTTATATGCTTCAATGATGGTTTTCCTCTGGTTCTTTAAAAATGTATGGATATCATTGAAGTCATGGTTGCCACATCCTTTTCTGGTTATACAGGTCCCTCATGTTGTCATTTACCATATTAACGCCTATCATGTATTGGTCCATTGACCTTTAGCATAACAGCAATCATGAAAATGCCCTAAGATTACCAGTGATCCTTAAATTGCTAAATCTGATGGTCATTTCTTTTTCTTTATTATACATAATCTTTTGAGTCATTCTGCCCTGTGCTTTGCCACTGGACTCTGATGACAGTTCTGACTCACTTTCAAGTCAAGACATCACTTTCTTATTGTTGTTCCTTTTGTCATTGAACAAACAAGAACACATGACCTTTCAAAACTGTTGACTTTGCCCCTTCTCCTGAATGGATAATTTCTCTACCTTTGATTTAGAAGACTTTTTTTTTATTCTTCTCCTTGCCTAACTCTTCCTTAGTCACCTCTGACATATCATCCTTCATCTCCTTCCTAGAAATCATGAGTATACCACGTGGCTTTTTCCTTCGCCTTCCTCTTCCCCTTCTCCATATTATCTCTGGATAATCTCATCAGGGCCTATGTATGAAGCTTTCATATATCATATTTATGTCGACACTCAAGATACAATACAAATACAATTTAGATACAAATATAAATACCTAGCACAAATCCTCTGTTTTGAAAACTAATTTCACATTACCAGATGCCTGCTGGGCAGTGAAAATTCACTTATATTTTCCGTTGTCATCCTTAACCAAACATGTCCAAAATATAACAGCCCTCACAAGAGTTTCCTCTCCAAAATTTACTGTTTTTAATGAGCAAAACACAATTCTTCTAGCCATTCAAGAAAAAAATCATCCTCAAATTTTCCTTCTTTCTTATCTCTGAAATACAATCACTTGTCAAGTTGATATATATCCCTTGCTCTCTTTTTAAATGGCTATCACTCTAGCTCATATGACCTCTGAAATGAATTATTAAGGTAGCTTCTTAACTGGTTTCCCTATATCTAGTTTCCCTTTTCTCTAATTCACTCTCCATGTAGATGCAAAATTAAGATTTATAAAATAGAACTCTAATCATTTATCTCCCCACCCCCTCAGAATATTTTGTGTTTATCTATACTTTTTGGGATAAAGTACAAATTATTTAACTTAGCATTTAATGTCATTTGCAAAATGTCTTCTTTCTAGAATTATTTCATCCATATTACTTTCATACACTCTACATCCAACCAAATCATGCATTTTCCTACTTCCCAAACCCAACATTCCAGCTCCCATTTCTGTACATCATACAATCTGTCCATCTTGCAAAAATTTCCAGTAATTTCACAGTTATCTCTTAGAATTTGGAGCTGACTTCATGGTTCAACGTTTCCTCCTATGCCCCCAATTAGTGTTCTTGTCATCAAATTTACTAACATATTGTAAACATATAATTCTGTGGCTGTTCCCTAGGCTCTTTGAGGATAGTGACATTCTTTTCTTTGTATATCATGTTTCAAATAATACTTGGCATATATTTAAGTACTTATTAGGTCAGGTGACAATACTAATCAAATGACTCATGTAAGCAATGGAGTAAGACGAACAAAAGTGAAGATAGGAGAATGTTAATGGATTTGGAATGGGGGTAATGTTGAGTACCTAGGGATCTCAATATCAGCCAAGCAAATTCAACAGAAATAACAGAATGGATGAAGAAAAATGTTGCTATAATGACAGAAGGTCATTTTAGAGTATGTATTTTCTTGGTGATAATGAATTCCAACATGTGACTGTCATTCTTGTTTGGGTAGTTAATGTCAGAGGTAAGTTAATGTATTGGAATTTTTCAGACTGAGGGAGACTATGGGTATAACCAAGAATGATAGAAGGAAATGAAATGGATAGAAAAACTATAATTCCATTGTTCTGTCATTGCCGAAAATGGAAGACTACTCTCATAATCAAAAGACAAAAGTAATGAGTATGGGGAGAAGATAGACATGAATAAAATTTAAAGCAGAAAGTTTTGAATTGTGAGATAAGAGAATAAGCACTGGAAATATAGTCAGGAAATCTGAGTTCAAATTTTTCCTCTAGCATTCACTTTCTGTGTTACTATGGGCAAGACAATTACTCCTTCATCTTCAAGCTGTTGCATTTTTTTTCCTCCTATAAAATAGGCACTTAACTCCCAGGACAATTATGAGGAAAGAATCTCATATGCCTTAGAAGTATTGTAGGAATGTAAATTTTTATTTTTGAATTACTTCAACCATTGGAAATTACTTCATTCACAGTAATAAAGAGAGCAACTGTGCATATTCCCCTTGTCTCCTTACTCCCTCACTTACCTAGTACATCTTGCTGTAAAACCTTGATAAATTTAGAAAAACAATTTAATATAAATACTTTCCTAAATTTGCTTTTTAACCCAATTTGCTGGAACCAATTTCCTAAAATAAGAAGTCTTTGGATTATTTTTAGATATCATATGGTTAAAATAACCTTTGGCTCCCCCCTTTCATTAAAATATATAGTTTTTTTTTTGAAAATGATCTGTAAATCAATCAATCAGTATACTATTTATTAAGCCCAGAGCCCTGGGAATGGCAAAACCACTCCAACTACAAGTCTTTCTATCAGTTTAGTCCCCCTGCCCCCAGGCTATCATCTAAGGAAACAACTTTTGAATAAGGAGGTATATATTCCCACCAATTTACAAACAACTGCCACCAGCTTCCAATCAAAGTCACTCCAATGGACAGACAGGATGTAGGATGTTCCAGGAAAGTAAAAACACCTTACCATCACTTTAAACACCATCTACTCTCTGACCTCAAAGAGGGAGATAACTTAGTATCCTATACTGGCAAGCCTTTGGAATAGAAATGTCTTCAATATCTCTAAACTCTTTCTATCTTGGTTCCCATTGTTATTTCTGAAGAAAACAAATATTGGGGCCCACCTTTCTCACTACCACCAAGTGCTAATATTGATTTACTACTAACACACTGAGAAGACCAAGAGCCCTGGGAATGGCAGCACTTTGCAGATCATCTATCTCACTTCCAGCACAGTCCCTGAAATCAGTATTTGGAGAAGCAAGTTCTGTATAGAAAGGTTCAATCATCCCAATCAACTTGGAAACCAACCATGGGTCTAGTAAACTTGCATAGCACTCTGAGAGAAAGACAGGAAGCAGCATGTGCTAGGCAAGTAACCTAGACCACCACTCACCACCACCTGAACTAACATTTCTTTTCTAACTTAAATGGATATAGCCTTATATCCAAAAGCCTTGGAAATATCAATGCTTCCACCCCAAACCCACAGTCCTCTGTTAAGGAAATAATCTCAGTTAAGATGTGAGCTTCTGTGGGTGCTACAGACACAATTACTGAAGATCTAGAAACTAAAGTTCTTATAGCTGTAGGTATAGTCAAATATTTTTATATCAGAAACTGATATGATTTTACTGGCAGAAATCATATTAAAGACTCATTACCATGTGCTTTGCTGCTGCATCCTAAGGACTATGAAAGAGTCCCATCTAATTCAGAGCTGAAACTTCTTTATGTATGTCATCTTGCTAATTAGAATATGAATTCCTTGAGAACAGAAACTTCTCATACTTTTCTACTGTTATCCCCAATAAAGTGCTTTGCACTTCACACACTCTTAATAAGTGCATTGTTGTTGTGTTTTTCATTCAATGATTGATTTTTCTCATTTGTGAAATGAAGGGGTTGGAATGAGGCAGATTTTGAGGTCCTGACCAATTCTTCATTTGGGACATTATATATAAATGTCACACAAAAGACTTGATTTCAAATTCCAACTTTGTTACTTACTGCCTGTGTTACATTGATCCAGTCCTTTCACCCTAGTTTTCACATATCTAAAATGAGAGGGATTGAATTAAGTGAGTTCTAAGATTCCTTTCAGCTCAAGCCCTCAAGTCATATGACCCAATAACGTGTAAAAATTACAACTATTACTGTCTTGCTCCAAAAGCCTATTGATAGTAAGACAACTATGAGATATGTCCAGGTTCTAAGTTCATGTCTTTCCATTTTATATGTGAATTAAGAGAATATCTACATACTAAGTCCAAAACATGACTTTTGTCCAATAAATTGGGTCCTTTACCACAAGGTATATGAGAAACATGAAAAACAGGATTGATTACCTAATGGGACTATAGCATCTTTTAGTATAAGTGTTGCCATCATTCCACCTTCATTTAATTGTGAACCACTGTTTTTGAAATAAGCAACATTATACTTTTTTATTATTACTGCAAAAAAAGCACCCCAGGCTCTTAAATGAAACTCCTATTGCAACACATACAGTGAACATTGTAATGTTTTCTACTTATTGCTAGAGATGCAGCATTGAAAAGTTAGAAACGTTTTAAAAGGTTATATTTGTTTTTCCGGAAAGATAAACAAGAAGTTAAACTAAGGAGCTAGAGGAGAATCAAATTCAGCTGAAGTAAAAAAGGCTAGAAATCATGATCTCAGAAAAAGCAAAACCAAAATAATAGACATAATTAATAGACAATCAGGTAAACTATATTTTGCAAACAAATGCCTTAGATAATAAATTATTATAAATTCTACCCATGTATACAATAAATGGCATAGCATACAAATTGTTGAAGGGATAATTAAATGAATTACAAGAAGAAATAGGCAGCCAAATTATACCAGAGGGAAACTTCAATTTACTCTTTTCAGAACTAGCTAAATATAACCATAAAATAAAGAAGAAAAGTTAAGGAGATTGTGTTAAAATTTCATCTTGTTCTGATCCCCCTCACCATCACCCCATTCTTCTAGTCAGTATGGTAAGCAAATTTATAAATAGCCAACTTAAAAGGGCATTAACAAGAAGTAAGGTAGCAAAGAAGAACCTGGGAGGCATATACAAACCATCCCAAAGATCAAAGGAACATACTTTACATATTGAATTAACCAAAATTCACATCCTTGCAATATGTTATGAATCAGCATGAGACTCTAGGGGCTGTTGTCAAGTTCTATTCCTATGATATGGAAATTCAAGACAAATTCCAAATATCCACAGCTATGGACAAGCAGAATATCCAAAAAGTGTTGATAACTTTGGCTCTGAGATAATATAATGAAAATAATTCTACCTAAATTGTGCACACACATGTGCATGTGCTTATGTGTAAAATTGTTCTCTGCATACTTCTAAATATCAGTTCTTTTTTCTAGATGCAGATAACCTATTTATTCTTAAGTCCTTTGTATTTAATTGGATATTTATAATAAACAAAGTGACTTATTTACTCAAAGCTGTTCTTAATATTGCTGTTACTATCTGAAAAGTTCTCTTTGTTCTACTCATTTCACTCTTCATTATTTCATGTAAATTCTTCCATGTTTTTTCTAGAATAATTGTGCTCATCATTTCTTGTAGTGCAGTAGTATTCCATCACAATTATATACCACAACTTGCTTGGTTCTTCCTAGTTGATGGGAGTCCCAGCACTTTTCAGTTGTTTGCCACCACAAAGAAAACCGCTAAAAATATTTTAGAATATATTGTTTCTTTTCCTTTTTCCTAATTATCTTTGGAAATATACCAAGTAGTGATATTGTTAGGTCAAAGGGTTTAAGTAGTTTAATGATTCTTTGGGCATAATTGCTCAACCATAAAATGTTTGAATCATTTCACAATCTCACCAAAAATGAATTAGTGTCCCAATTTTTCCACATCTCTCTGACATTTGTCACTTTCACCTTCTATCATTTAAGTCAATCTGATAGGTATAAAATGATATCTTAAGGGTGTTTTAATTTGCATTTCTCTAATCAATAATGATTAACAGCATTTCTATATGACTACAAATTGTTTTAATTTCTTCATCAGAAAACTGCCTGTTTATTTCCTTTGAATACTGATAAATTTGGAAAAGACTCATTTTCTTATAGCTTTGATAAGGTTTAATATACTATGCATATATATATATATATATATATACATATTTTATGTGAGACCTTTATTTGATAAAATGTCTATAAAATTTTCCCTAATTTTCTGTTTTTCTTCTCATTTTGGGTCCATGTGTTTTATTTGTACATTTTTTTCCATTTCATTTAATTGAAATGATCGATTTTACACCTAATTTTGCTTGGTCTTATTTATTCATAAATTGTTTGCCTATCTATAAGCCTTCTAATTTTCTTGTAAAATCTCTCTTTCTATCTAGGTCATGTATCCATTTTGGCCTTATCTTGTTAAATGGTGTAAGATATTGGTCTATGCCTAGTTATATTTAATCATTATCTTCCTTCTCAGCCTCTCTTTTTGCCCTATCCCCATTACCTAATCCCCTTACCCTCTTATTCCTCATTTTACCCACTCCAATTATACAAGACTATTTAAAGGGTATGATAAATGATGTCCACCTCCAGAGAGAGAACAGATGAACTCTGAGTGCAGATCAAAACATATTTTTACTTTTTAAATTTTTCTTGGATTTTGGTTTTTTAGTTTGTTTGTTTTTCCCAACATGTCTAATATGAAAATGTTTTGCAGGACCTTACATTTATAATTAATATCAAATTGATTTTCTTCTCAGCCATTGGGGCAGGGGCAGAAAGAAGAGAGGCAGTTTGGAACTCAATCTTTAAAAATATGAATGTTATGAGTAACAGCACCAGCCCCAAAGTCAGGATGACCTGGGATTGAATCCGGGCTATGATATTTAGCACCATACCCAGAAATAACTGGCAGTGTAAACTTGAGCAAGTTACTTAACTGCAATTGCTTAAAAAAGATATGAATGTTAAAAATAAAAATATAAAATTATATAAAAAATTAACATTTAAAGAAAGAGATGTTATGATAACTTGAAGTTGTTGGGGATGAAGCAGCAACCACCCCAGTGTCCCCTGGCTGGCTGCCAACACAGATTCTTAGATCTGCTTTTCTAAAGGAAAGCAACTCAAAATGGATTAACAATCTTGTTTAATCATCAAACATATCATTTACCTAGTTCAGGGGGGAAAGGTCAGCACCCCAAACTTCAGAGTATACAGACAGAAACATTTCAAGCAGACAGGCTTCCAAACTGTCCAACCATTACATCCATACCAAATCACAGTTACCAGAGAGGGAAACTTCAGCATCTGGAATTTTCAAAGCTGGGGGGCTCTCAACGGCTGCCCAGAGTATCATCTAGTCAAATGACACAACACTTCTCAAAGTGAGCCCCAAAACAAAGTCTTGCATCAAGAATTATATAGCCTTCTCCTTGCTCAGAGAATGTAACAACCTTCTTGACCCACTGCCCAATCACATAGTATCTCCTGAGGAAAAAAGTCTCGCACCACAGTCTCTAGGTGCACTTAAGCCTAGGGGCAGGAAAGATCTTACAAATTTACATTCCTATAACAGGGGACTAGAGATAGTTAGGAGTTTTAATCCTTCTAGGCTTAAAATGTCTTGTTAGGGAAGAATGTAAACACAAGGAAATTTGACTCATGGAAGATTACATCACTCTTTCATTCCCTTGAACCTATAATGAGTCAGGAAAAGATTTCTAAATACCTCAGGAAAAGAACTGATTTTAGGTGATAATCAATTTGTGACAGTGTCATGGAAGAAAAAATAAACTTGTTTGCTTAAATCTTTATCTTGGTAAATACTTTAATATCCCTGGTTGTGTCATGGCCTCCCAAATCAGACCACCTGCAAGCAACATGTAGGAAAAATAAAATAAATCATTTTAGAGATGAAAGTGCAGCAATTGCATTTAATCACGATCAGTTTTTCCTTGAACCTGGTGGAGGAACCCATCTAGACAAAATGGGGGTGTTCTGAAAAAAATCTGTACTTGGATGTGTTATTTCTATGATTTTCATGTTTGTATCTGTCTGATAGGGAGGGTTCCAGTAAACAAATCTCTGTGGGAATAATTTGCAATTAATCAAATCAATCTTTAAGTATTTATTAAGCACTGTCTAAGTGTCATTAATTGGACAAGCATTGTCCCCTCAATAAACACCAGCTGATGGTAATAAAGTAAGGGAATAAAGATAACTGGCCAGGTATAATTAGTAGTCTATCATAGGTTTGGGAAGTGATTGTTGTCCAGGTATTTGAGGCTTACAGGGACAGACCTGCCCTTCCAATTCTGAACATAAATTGGGACTATTCTGATCCTTAATCCTGGTGGTGGATTTAAGCCATACATGGGAATATTTAAAAAGAAACACACAAGGTTCTACAAAGTAGACCTAAAGGAAGGGCCTGGAATTATGAAGTTGAGCAGTTCTAGTATTGCATTGCTATGGGATTCCCTGCTCCATCGATGCCTTAATCAACTGAGCTTCAAAGAATCAGCAGCACAGGAGCAGGAGGCAAACCAAGAAACTTATAGCAAAACTGAATTGAAGCAGAGAAGTGAGAGGCTGAGGTGAGTTATCAGAATCCTGTATGCTTCTTGAAGCATAGAATTCAAGCTGAAGCTGCCAGTTATAATCACCTCTTTAACAATAGAGGAAAGTTCTTTTTAAAAATCTACTATTTCCACTTCTTTTGTTTCTCCAATTAAAACTATTTTAATATGTTCTGCTTGAGTCTTCTAAGAATTTCTTTATACTGATTTTTCTTCAGACACTAACCAGGAATTATCTGGAAATATATATATATATAATTTGAATTAAGGTAGAGGACCAAACTTCCATAAGAATATTAGGAATTTTCCTAACTGGGGCTCTAAAATTTTATCATTATATTGATAATTTTGCAACAAATAAAATAAAAATAAACAAAATAAACAAAAGTAAGAAAAAATGACAATAAATAAAAATTCCCACAAAATAACAGAAAGAAATCATGTTAACCTGAGAGCTACATATTACTCCTTAGGTTAAAGGGCAAGCTAATTTTTGTAATTGGATGAGGCTTATTAAGTCTCTAGAAAAAGGTGGGGACAGTTACTTAAGAAAAAAGAATACTTCGAACTGAAAAGGCCTAAGTAAAATTTAGCTCTGGTTCTTCCAGAGAGTCAGTGATTAGAAAGGATCTTGCACTTTCTGCAGTGCCACCCACTGATATTGCATTAGATCCTAGCTTCCTAAACATTCTAAACATAGAGTATCTAGAGTGAAAATCTAGCCACCTTTTTTATTTTATTTTTTTTAAAGCAATTGAGGTTAAGTAACTTCCTCAAGGTTACGTGGCCAGGTATTTTTGTGTGGCTGCCAAGTATCTGAGGCTGGAACCAATCCCAGGTCTCCTGACTCCGGGGCTGCTGCTCTTACTTGCTGGGCCACCTGGCTGCCCCAAGCCACCTTTCTAAGAGAGGTAAACATGTAGCTCCTACTAAGTTTGTGAAGTCAATTGTCAATCTACCCAATGATGGCTAAACACAGAGGCATGAAAGTCATTTCACCCTTACTTCTATTATCAATTGTGTAAAACTGCTTCCCAGACCACTACCCACATCTTAATATTGAAATTGACATGAGTGATTGTAGCAGCAGGCACCCCAAGCGTCCTCAGGGTGGCTGCTCCCACAGGTTCTTGGATCTGCTTTGATAAAGGAAAGCAACTCAAAACGGGTTAACAAGCTTTCTTTAATCAGTCAAATATGTATCATTTACCTAGTTCAGGGGAAAGAGGTCAGCACCCTGAACTTTCAAAGTATACAGGCAGAATTATCAAGACAGAAACAGATCAAGTAGACAGCTTTCCAAACTGTCCAGCCATTACTTCCATACCAAATCAACATCTGGGTTTCAACATCTGGGTTTTTCAAAGCCAGGGGGCTCTAGACAATGGCTTCCCAGAATCCATATCAAATCACAGAACACTTCTCAAAGTGAGCCCCAAAAGCAAAGCTACACATCAGGGCTTATATAGCCTTCTCCTGGCTCAGAGAATGTAACAACCTTTTGGACCCACTGGCTAATCAAAAAGTATCAACTGAAAAACAAGCCTCCCACCCCAGTCTCCAGGTGCACTTTAGCCTAGGGGCAGGGAAGATCTTTAAAATTTACATTCCCATTACAGTGATATAACAAATGAATATGATCGGTGCTGCTTTAAACAGTATGATAAAGTAGCAAAGTACACAGAGCAAGTACTTGAAGTCAGAAGACCTGGATTAAAATCCTGGTTCTGCCCCTTACTACCTAGGCAAGTTATTAAATCTCTCCAGATATCAGTTCATATGTAAACTAAACATAGAAGAGCTTAATTGCAATGTCAATTATAACTCTACTTCCAATTCCTTTGATCTGTGACTTCTAATCTTTAATATCCGTCTAATCTTGGACAAATCATTTGGCTACTCAGGTTTTTCTTTTCTATAAAATAGGGTTACTAACAGCATTATCTACTCCACAGGTTTGTTTTGAGGACCAAAAGATGATATTTTGCTAATCTATACTTTCTTATTATAAGGAGGGGGACTTGGGAAGGAGGAGGAAATCGTTAAGCAGTCCAGAGGTGGAAAAAGGTAATAAAAATGTCAATGAAATGATAGAAATGCATAGAAGATAACTGAAAATTTTTCAGAAAGGCAAATAAACAAGCAGTGGCTTTTTGTTTTGTAATGTTTTTCTTTTTTGCAACTAGATAAAATTTAATATGTAATTAAAGCTATATAAAGCAGATGTTCTCGTGGATTCTCTTTTCTGTTCGTTCTATATCACAAGGCTTGTACTGCTTGATGTTAAAGTCCATAGTAAAAATATTAAGAGATGATTATTGAGAGTGTGTTAGGTTTGTTGATAGAACCTTAGGTTAGTGTGATGCAAAGGAACATTTTGAGACTTGTAGCTGGTTTTTTCTTACTCACCTTCCTAGTCAAAAATATCAGGAAAAGAGAAAAGAAGGAGACAATAAGAGTAGGAGGTGGATCAGCAGGAGGAGGGAAAGAGAAAGACAGAGACAGAGACCAAGAGAGACAAAGGCAGAGAGGACTGAAACAAAGAGAGACAGAGACAGAGGAAAAGCAGGATGGGAGCAGTTTGAATCGAGGCAGTGTTCAGACCAGTAACAGAAAGACAATCTCCTTTCTCAGGGCACACAAATATTATATTGCTGCATGTCAACAATGTGGGCAACTCTAATAGGGTAGATGAATGGAGGGATTTCAATAATTTTACTGTTTTTATAATGCATTTGCAGCTATCGTACTTCATTTAAGATGAGATCTGGGTATGAAAATTAATATTACACATGATAAACATATATCACATGCATATGGAAAATATATATGCCTTAAAAACCTCATATTCTGGGGTGGCTAGGTGGCACAGTGAATAGAGCACCAGCCCTGGAGTTAGGAAGACCTGCATTCAAATCCAGCCTCAGACACTTAATACAAAAACCAGCCGTGTGACCTTGGGCAAGTTACTTAACGCCAGTTGCCCTCCAAAAAACCCCCAAAACCTCACATTCCCTTTGGAACTTCAAAAGTAAGTTAAACTTAAAGATTTTACTCCATTTTACCCAACTGTATTTTCCTTAAAACATTCTCCAATATTCTGAAATAGGACAAGACCTTGGGTTATGACTAAAAAAAATAAATGTTCTTTGTCTATCATAAGCATTGTTGTATAGCTCCATTTTTAAAGAGATGACAAATAATCAGGAAAAAAGACCTCCAGTCTTGAAAATAAGTAAAGAAAATGGACAGGTTCTGTCAATGTATTTTACCAAGTCCTCATCTTCTGGAGGAAGGTAAGTTAAATAATTGAAATCAGTTCACTAATAACCCAGCTTAAGTTTTATGTAGGCTGGGAAAGGTGGGGAGTAACTATTGGCAAATCTACAGTTGACAAATCATATCATCTGAATAACCTTCCCTGTTGCTCTCTTTCAGTTTCTACAGTGTCTCACCCCCTTCATTTATTACAATGTTAATTTGATATCATGAATCTTGGCATATTACAGTGATGGCCTTCTGTTAGCATGTCAGCTTTATTGTATGAATGAAAGTTGCTGTTCTCTTACCCTCTGGTCTCACTTTCAGTGGAGAAAATGCAGTATTATTTTAACAATGTGTGACAGGTTTCCTAGATGGAATTTATGGAACTTTTCCAAGGAAACCATCTGAAATCATTCAATATGGTGCCATATTTGAGGTCATTATTGAGTAAGCACAAGTATAACAACACAAACAGTGCTACTCCTAATACATATAAAATAATTTATAGGAGACAGTGTCAGATTTTTATGTTAGGTTTTTTTTTTTGTTATGTTAGTGAATCATTTTAATCCACATCTGCAAATTCACTGAGTTACCTTCTTCCTAGCAGCAGAATGACAGACTGCAATTAAGGGATGGGAGAAGAGAAGAGCCTACCAACTACTTAATTAACTTCTTAAACAAACTAAATTTAACCACTGATGCCAATAAAAGTTTGTCACTTATTCATATCAAAATGAAGTATCATTCAAGACAGGAAGATTATTAAAGGATTTGGTTTTAGAGAAACTGCTACCCCTTTTGGGAATAATTTACAAAGTAGGGAATTTTAAAAAAATAGTAACATCTATGACCACCATGATATTAAGAGAAAACTTATTTCAGATCAATGAAAAGAACTGGGCTAAAAAGCTAGCCTTATACTTCACAACACTTGATATCTGTAGTGGAATAATTGCTCAGAGCTGTTCCTATGATTACTTATTGTAAAAAGAGTATCTTATTCAATTCACCAGGTATCTATTAAGGCCCTATTATAGAGCAGTAGGGGCAGTAAGGCACCCTACTAGATAAAGCTAATAACCTAGAATTAATAAAACCTTAGTTTAAATAGAAACTCAGACACAATAGCTAGGTGATACTGGGAAAGTCATTTAACCTGTCTGCCTCAATTCCTTCATCTCCAAAATGGGGATAATAATATCTACCCTCTAGGATTGCTGTGAGGATAAAAATTTGCAAAAAAATATTTGCAAAGTTCTTTACAAACCTTAAAATGCTATATAAATGCTAGCTATTACTCCCATTTTCAAGTCACAGCACTAGGTACTGGGGATACTGAGGCAAAAATGAAATAGATACTTCTCTCAGGGAACTTTCATTATTTTCAACTTCTTGGATCTTTATATTCCTTCTGCAAGGAGACATGTGAAATTTATTGACTGAACTCATACATTTTCTTTACTTAGAACTTTCATTCTACAAGAAAGAAAAGGTTATGTAGCTAGAAAGGAGAAACCAAGAGAGAATAAGGGAGACACAGAAATGGAAAAGGGGGAACCAGCACAATATTCCTCTAGTTTTTAAAATGAAAACTGGAATTAGAAAAAATCAAATCTAGACTTTACATGTAGGGGAAGGGACCTCAGAAATTATATAGTATGAATAATAAGAGTAATGGACTTGAAGCCAGACGACCAAGGCTCTATTCCTGGTCTTGAAAATGACTATATTGTAAATGACATATTTGTATGTCCTTAATCAAATTATTTAATCATTCTGTGTCTCACCTTCTTCATCTGTAGAATTAAGGAGTTGGAGTATATGACCTCTAAGGTTCATTCCATTTCCAAAACCAGGATTATATGAGCCTAAATTTGCCCTCTACCTTGGCTCAAAGACTTTCAGTGTTAGGGAAATTGATATATCTTGACTAATGATGAAATATACTACCTACCTACTGACAAGAATGGACCAAAGACAAAGAATAAAACATTTTCAGACATGGCCAATGCAGGAATTTATTTTGCTTGACTATGCATATTTGTTACAAAAAATTTTCCTCCTGCCCCATTGGGAAGGGAGGGGGTTTGATAGCTGGATGATCAAGATAGGATAAGAAAAAGTATATATAAAAGAAAAAGAAAGGAAAGGAAAAGATGGTCAATGAAGCATCATTTTGTAATACATAGGAGTGAACAGAAGGAAATCAAGAAGACCTCAAAGACAATGAGGAGAGCTTTGAAAGTCACATATTAAATGCAAACTGTATATTATACATGTATGTGTATACATACATACATATATGCATACATATATACATATTTCCATATAAATACATATATGCACATTTAGTTTGTGCACATGCCTCTCCTGCCATACTATATATTAGACTTGTTCATTTTGTTTGGTGTTAAGTTTAGAAAAAAAAATTATCCCTGGGGCGGCCAGGTAGCACAGCGAGTAAGAGCACCGGCTCCAGTGTCGGGATGACCTGGGGATAGAATTTGGGCTCAGACACTTAGCACACACCCAGAAACACCTGGCCATGTAACCTTGAGCAAGTTATTTAACCCCAATTACTTACAGGTGGCTCAGGGGGTAAGAGCACCTGCTCCAATGTCGGGATGACCTGGATCAAATCTGGGCTCAGATAATCAGCACCACACCCAGAAATAACTATCCATGTAAGCTTGAGCAAGTTACTTAACCCCAATTGCTTTAAAAAAAAATATCCCAAGGAAATTCATTCCATTTTTAGATCACTCACATTATTAGTATGTTTTCTTTATAATTAGCCAATATATTTTCTCCATATTCTAATACACCAGTTTGGGGTTTTACCTCCAAGGCCCAAAATAATTAATTTCATTGAACTTCTTCATCAAAACCCTTCAAATATTTGAAAACTGTAGATAGATTCTTCTCATACTGCTTGCCTTGATCATGATATGCTCCATCTTATCAGTGTCCTATGACTTTTATCCAGAAGTGGACAAGAGAATCTCATCTCCTGAAGTCACTTTCACCTGACTGATTTTTTTTCCTATTGTCTAATTCCTGTAGTACTGCTGAATTCAGTAGTTGTTTATGCCTTTGGTCATGCTTAGCTCTTTTAATGTAGGGGTATTTAATGGGTATTTCATGGAATTTTGTTGCTGTGTTGCTGTTGTTAACCCTTTTGCCCATTTGGAAGTCTATAGACCCCTTCTCAAAATGATGTTTGTAAATACATAAAACAAAATACATAGTATTACAAAGGATGAATTATATTGAACTGATATTTATAAAATGTATTCCAGAGAATCGTGTAAAAAAACCCTCTTATTTAGTATCTACCCTATACATTAATTATGATGTCATTAATGAATGTTTGTTAAATTGAATTTAAGCAGAAAGCCAAGTTAAAACTCTTAAGCAAATAGGATCATCAGGCTATACATATACCCAACCAAACCCATATGAATGTCTTTCCCTACAAAGAATGCTCCAAATTAGGAAAACAACCTTTTTCTTTTCTTCATCCTTTCTTGTCTTTTTAAAATTTTATACTACCACCTAGAAAAAAAGGACAATGAGTCTGAGGAAAAGGATGAGCAAAAAATGAAACATAAGAAAATTAGAAGGATAATGCCCCCAGGTAAATTCCATCCTCTACTTTGTCAGTTTGCAGTGTTCTTAGACTAATTTATTTGCTGCTTCACTTGTTTCCAGATTTCCTTTTATTATCTATCACAATGACAGTCACTCAGTCTCTTCTTTCTTCAACTGCAAATGAGAACACAATGAATAAATCATGCCTTTTTTCTTTGAAGTACTGACTTAATGTGGACTCAGCACAGGGTTTGGGACTGACTCCACCTGAAATATCTTAACACAGCACTTCTAAATGGCACTGCTGGCTCCAGAAATATATAGGCCACTTTGGTGATAGAAGTTTTGTAAAAAGGAACTTTGTAAAAGTATTCCGTCCAACTTATGAATCTGAGTAGATGTTGTAACTGTTAATGACAGTGTCATTTTGCTTGCTTATTATGTGATTTTTCTTCACTTTATATGTATGGGCTTACCTGGCTTCCTAAAGGTCTTTTTTATTTTTGTCTGCAAAAAAAGTAGAATTCCATCAGATGGACAGTGGTATATCAGTTACTCTACAAGCTTATAAACTCCATAAGAGCAGGGATCTTCTGTGATCCTTTCTTCTCCAAACTCTAATATAGAACTTTGTACATAGTAAATTCTTAATAAATGTTTGTTGTATTATTGTTGTACTATACTTATTAAAACTCATGATCATATTTTTCAAGTCCAGTTTTCTAAGTTGCTTCAAATTTCCAATAACTCCAACTGTCTAATTACAAAATATACACTCATTAACAAAAAATTAACACTCATTATTATTTGGCATTCATTTACATTTTTCAAGTTGATTTTTGAGCTATCCTGGGACTTATGCAAACTCTCGACCCTTCCTTTTTCTGTAGTGTTGTTCATAAAATTATATGCTGTATAAAAGCAACTTTTACATTTAAATTTAATAAAAGTTCAGTATTTGAAATTAAGAAATGAGGGTTCAAATCCTGACTCCTCTAATTACTACCTATGTGCTCTTAAATGAGTCACTTCAGGTGGAAACAAATGGCAGAGTAGAGGCAGCAACCCAATTGAACTCTTTCCAAATTCTCCTTCAAAAAACTTTAATACCTCAAATCAAATATTGGAACAGGAGAACCAAGAAAAGGTCAGAGTTAGATATTTTCCAACCTAAGACAATTTAAGTGGTCTTCAGAAGAGATATGTGATACCAGGGTAGAAGCTAGCCCAAAACATATAATGGCAACACCAACACTGGACCCTGGAGACTACCTTGACAGTGGCACGAACAACTTTGGGAGCTCTCAGCCCAGGAGATGATAAAGGGGTTGGACAATTATTCACAGAGAGATTATAGAGAACTTTTTGCTGGTATTGGGTATAGTACCAGGCATTGTTTGGCAACTTTATTGTGCATAAATAGTTCTGGTCCATAGCTTTGGGATTGAGAGGAGCACTTGTGGTTGATCACAAAGGAATAGGGACCCTGTTCACAGTTACAGGGCTGAGCTAGAACTTGCAGTTGCAGGATAGCAGGGCCTTATTCACAATTCCAGGGTAGAAGGGAAGGCTAACATTTTCAGCTACAGTTACAGGGCCAAGGGGAACAAAATCACTTGTAGCTGGAAATAAACAGGTACCCTTCTTTGGCAGTGACCACAACTCTTTCCATATCACACTACTTTGGACGCACCAAAAAACTTGTAGACCTCCAAAACTACCAATGAAACAGTAGTATGAAAATGCCAAAGTTTTTAGATAGTGCCTTCTTATCCCCAAGTGAGGAGAGCTCAACTTTAACATAAAGTTCAAAGTCAAGGAAAAGGTTGGAAAAATAAATAAACAACAAAAAAAGAACTTAACCATAAAAAGCTACAATGTAGTAGGGAAGATCAAGACACAGTCAGAAAAAGACAACAACATGAAAATAACAAGTAAAACCCCAAAGAAAAAATTTAATTGAACACAAGCCCCACAAGAATTATGGGAAGAGTTAAAGAAAGAGAATATTGGTAGAGGAAAAATCCAGAAAATAAATGAAAGTGATGCAAGGAAATTATAAAAAGAGAATGTATACCTTGGTAAAAGCCACACAAAAAAATCCCTAACACCCTAAAATACATAATTCAACTAATGGTAAAAGAGACACAAAAATTTACTGATGAAAAGAATTCCTTTAAAATCAAAAATAGGCCAAATAGAAAATGAGGTACAAAAGTTCACTAAAAGAAGAGAAATTCTATCAGGAATGATGAATGCTGATGGAAATGTTGGAAAATAGGTATACTGATAAAGTGTTAATGAAATGGTGAACTGGTCCAACCATTCTGGAATTATGAAATGGTCCAACAATTTGGAAATATGTCAAAAGGGCTATGAAACTTCACATATTCTTTGACCTAGTAACACCACTATCAGGTCTGTATCCCAAAGAGAGCAGAGAAAAAGGAAAAGCACCTAGGTTGCATAAATATTTATAG
>NW_027185761.1:4655447-4672947 GCF_028583685.1 Petaurus breviceps papuanus | reverse complement strand
ATAGTTCACAGATATTTTATTGCTCTTAACTTACTAAAATGTAATTCCAAAGAAAGCTCATTTCAATATCTATTGTAATATAAGATACAAACAATAAATCTTAAAGGGATAAGCATCCTCCCCAATAAGTTATGAATATTTTATATCATATTATTCACTCAACCAAAAGTTGGTTTCTGAAAGGGTAAAAAACAAGGTAATAGCAAAAAAAATGTCCAGGAAATATGACAAGGAAAGAAAACTAATTATTTAAATTGTTTAAAAAAAGATGAAATTAATTCAAACCAATTCAACAGCATTTATTAAGCATAGCTTGGGTCCAAGGCTTAGCAACAGCAAGATGAGGTAGATGGAGTGTTGATATTGGAGACAAAAAGAACTAAGTTTACATCCTGTCTCTATCACTTACTAATTAGCTATAGGACCCTTCGCAAGTTACTTTGACTCTGTCTCAGGCAACTCCCTAGGATTTATCTACTATGTTAGAGTTTGATTGCATTCTGCTTTGATGTAAGAAATTCCCAACAGTCATGAAATCACAAATTCTTCACATATTCTAATATGGCCAAGATATTGTGGTAGGCATTGGAGAGAAAAAGGCAGAAACCAATTATGAAATTAAGTTTCATATAATATTTCATTCTATTTTATCCAAATTGATAAACCTCTATATAATGTTTGTTTCCTTCCTTTTTCTCTGGTTTCTGTGTTTTCTAGAGAAACTTGAAGCTTGAAAGACCTTTTCCCTTGTCACATATCACCCATCATCCTTCTCATCCTTTAATCTAATGTTTCTTCCTAGTATGGGAGAAAATAGGAACCACAATCATTTTGCAACATCTTGATAGACTAACAGTGTAGAAATCTGCCAATCACCCAGTGGTTAAATAATAGACAGCCCCACAATTCAGCAAAAATACATGATAAAGAAGATGATCATATTCATTGTTGTAACAACTACTTGCTGTTCTTGGATAAGAGATCTCATTGTTCTGTCTAAAATAGATAAAGAGAAATATTCAACACAAGGAATTTTCTATTTTTTTCTCACAAATATCCCAATCATATTATTTTCCATTTGTTCCAAGACTCAAAAATATCAGACTTTTGTTGGAAGTGATCTTAGTGGTTCTATGTCAGTGTAGTCCAATCTAATCCAATGCCTATCCAAACCATTAGTCTAGTTGAAAACATTCCCAAAAAGTAGTCATCTAGATCCATGAATGTCCTAAAGAAAGAAACCTTACTTTTTTCCCAAGATCATCAGCTCCATCCACTTTTGAAACATCTCAACTCCTTAGGCTTAAAAAAAAGGACCATCGAACTGAAATTGCCTTCATACTAAGTTTTCCTATTTCTCATAGTATTTTCTTCCAGGGTCAAGTAATAAAAAATCCAATGCCTCTTCTACATGGCATGCTTTCCAATTCTGAAAAAATTACTATTTTATCCTCCTGTAATGGGAATGTCAATTTTTAAGATCTTCCCTGCCCCTAGGCTTAAGTGCACCTGAAGCCTGTGGTGGGAGGCTTGTTTTTAAAGAGATACTTTGTGATTGGGCAGTGGGTCAAGAAGATTGTTACATTCTCTGAGCCAGGAGAAGGCTATATAAGCCCTGATGTGAGGCTTTGCTTTGGAGCTCACTTTGAGAAGTGTTGTGTGATTTGACCAGATGAGACTCTGGGCAGCCATTGTTGAGAGCCCCCAAGCTTTGAAAACCCAGATGTTGATACTTCCCTCTCTGGTAAACAGGATTAGATATGGATGTATGTAATGGTTGGACAGTTTGGAAGCCTGTCTGTTGAAATGTTCTTGTAACTTGTGCTTGTAACCTCTGTATATTCTGAAGTTCGGGGGTGTTGACCTTTTCCACCTGAACTAGGAAAATGATATATGTTTGATTGATTAAAGTAAGATTGTTAACCCATTTTGAGTTGCTTTTCCTTTAGCAAAGCAGATCTAAGAACCTGTGTTGGCAGCGACCCTGGGATGCTGGGGTGCTTGCTGCTACAACTCTGTAAGTTCTTTCTTCTCCAGAATCAACATCCCTGTTGGATTTTTTTAAAACTAAATTCTGAAAAGCATGTTTTCTAGCCTATTCACCATCTTGCTTATGTTCCTCTGACAATATGCTCATTTTTCATTCTCCCTTCAGTTGGCTTTAACAAGGTAGAAGGTAACCAATGAACCTTAAATCTGTCAATGATTTAGAAGGTTTCTACTTCAAGCATGTGAATACTTCTCCTGGTAGAATGGACAGATGAGAACAATTTTTTTTCCCAACAGCCATGAAGGTGGCTAAAACTGGTGCTATGGAATACTTAGAGCTTGATCAGGCAACAGAAAAAACCAGGGTCAGACACTGCATCCCAGGTCATCACCCGCCATTTTGACTTTTGTCTCTCCACTGGGCTTCAATGACTCAGGAAGAGAGAATGAAGCTGAGGACTTTGTGCTACTCTGCCTCACTTCAGTCCAATTCACATGCAAATCAACATCACCCCATAATGTCATTGGTCCTCTTAGAAAACAAAGGACAAACAACAACAACCATGTGCCAGGCATGTATTAAACAGGAGGGTTGCGAAGAAATGCAAGAAGACAGTCCATGCCCTCAAATAACTTACAATTTAGTAGGTAAGATGATGTGCAAACAACTATGTATAGACAAGATAAAATAAATAAAGATGGGTAAAGATAAAGATAGGATAAATTGGAGATAATCTCAGAGAGAAAGCACTGACGTTAAGGGGAACAAGGAAATAATGCTTGAAAAAGGAGGGAGATAGAAGAGACTCAAAGGAAACCATGGAAGGCAAGGGGCAAGGAAGAGAAGGGAGAGAATTCCAGGCATGGGGATAGCCAATGAAAATTCTGAGAGAAGGGAGATCCAGTTTTGTTTTTGTTATTTTTTGAGGAATAGCAAGGTCAATGTCTCCGTATCATAGAACACATGGAGGTGAGTAAAGTATAGGAAGACTGAAAAGACAGGAAGGAGCCAGCATATAAAGGACTTTAAAGGTCAAACTGTATTTTATATTTGATCCTTGAGATAATAGGGAGCCACTGAAGTTTATAGAAAAGGAATGATAACCTGATCAGATCTGTGCATTAGTAAGGTCATCTATAGTTGCAAAGGAAACAGAAATAACATAAAAGTAAGTGCTTCATAACTATCTGTATGAATGTAAAATATTATTACTTGTAATGAGTGGTTTTGTTTTGTTTTTACATATGAAGCTACTTTTATGGATCATTTGCTCTGAAGAGCATTTTATACTTTACTCTCTCTCCACAACCACTTAGCCTACAAATACCAATGAAAGAGAATGTTTTATGGCTTATAATTTGGAAAGAAGAAACACATGGACATTAAGTGCCTCCCTTTTATTCCCCAGTGGACCAATAGCTGATTCTATTTTGCTTTGTTTTTTTGTTTTTGTCAAGTTTATCAATGAGCACTTTTTAAATGGTGGCTTATAAGTACCTTATTTGACAAATAAAAAAGCTATCTTTGTTTATATATCTTTACCCTCAGGCATCCTAGAAGCTCTGTCTTACAATCTGGCTCCCTTGTGATCGAAGGAAAAGGACAAAATATATTGTACATATTGAATAAAATATATTGAGTTAGGTAAGAAAGATCATTTTCATTTAATTAAAATTCTATTTTAATGCTTGGAACACAGGGCACAAATTAAAAATGAGTTAGACTATTATTGCTTCTTTTTCCCTCTATTTTTGTTTCTTCCTCTCCCTTCATTCTCTTCTTTCCTTCCTTTCTTCCTTCCTACCTTCCTTCATTCCCAGAGCATGTCTGGAATTCCCAGAATGAGAGATCTAATCTAATCTTGTCTACTATACTCAGGACCATGCAGGCTCTTCTCCTAGCATTGGGTTGCAGAACTTGACTCAAGGAAATCAGCCTGCCATAAGCAAACCAAGGAAAACTCCAAACACTATGCAGAAATACTTTGGTTATAGAGATGCTCAAAGAAAAATTCCCAAGAGGGCAGAGAACTAAAGTTTAAACATTACAGATTAGGTCTTATTCTAAATAATGAAAAATGCATAAAATAACATATAAGTCATTGCAGAATCAACCTCATTGAATAAGTATTTAATGGCAACCTTCCAAAAATCTAGGAGGGTACTGAATCCAAGGACATACAAATGAACCAATTAAATGAAAATGGCAATATATAATGAAAGGCCAGGGGTAAATGATATAGTCAATACATTCTTTGGGAGTTTGGAGAAGGTATATTACAGTGGACATTCTTTGGAGGAATGAATTTGACTGCATGACTGCTAAGGTCCCTTCTAAATCTCTAATTCCATGACTCTGTGAAGAGTGAGAGTAAGAATATCACACTTATTTCATGATGCAACTCAAGCACCACCTACTATATGAAGTCTTTTCTGGTTACCCCAACTGCTAGTGCCCTCACTCCAAAACTACCATGTATTTAACAAAACTTTGTTTATTGGAATTTATTTTCTTTACATTTATTTGGAATATATAGGTTGATATGTACTTGTCTCCTTCATTAGAACTTCAGCTTCTTGTGAGCAGTTGTTTCTTTCTTTGTATTAATATCCCCAGAACCTAGGAGTTCCTGACATATATATATATATATATATATATATGAAGCACTTATAAAAGCTTGTTGATCATTTGAGAGATTCAACATGATCAGGAGGCAAAGGATGCCCTTAGCTATACTTTCAAGGATATAGAAATGTAGCAGGGAAGGAAAAGGAGATTTGGAGACCATGAGGCTATGAGAACAAATACCTGAAGTCCAGAATAAGCATGGAATGTCATCTATCAGAGAATTATTTTATATATCTAGAAAAAATAAAATTCATCTGGAAAAACAAAGGTTAAGAAGATCAAGGCAATCAATGAAAAGTGAAGCAAGATGGTCTAGCAAGGACCAGATTTCAAACTATACAACAAAGTAGTAATCACTAAAACAATCTGGTACTGGATATGAAAAGAAGAATTAATCAGTGGAATAGATTAGGTACACAATATACAGTCGTAAAAAACCACAGTGATCTTGAATTTGATAAACATAAAAGTAAATTTTGGATGCAAGAATTCACCATTTTAAAAAAATGTTTGGAAAACTGGAAATCAATTTGTCAGATATGAGGCAGAGAAGAAAATATCATACTGTATACCAAAATAAATTCAAACTTGGCACATGATGTAGACATAAAGGGTGATATTGTCAAATCAATTGAACATAGAAAACATTACCTGTCAGATCTATGGATAAGGGAAGAATTTAAGACCAAACAAGAGATAGAAGAGATAATAGTAGATAAAATGGATCATTTTGATTACATGAAATTTGAAAGTTTTGCAGAAACAAAAACAGCTGCAGTCAAAATTGAAAGGAAAGCAGGAAATGGGGGGAGGGGGTTTACAGCAAGTTTCTCTGATAAAGGGCTCATTTCTTAAATGTATAGGGAACTGAGCAAAATTTGTAAAAATAAGAGCCACTCTCCTATCAATAGTCCAATGATATAAACTGAAATTTTCAGAAAAATAAATCAAAGATACCAATAGTCATATAAAATGCTCCAGATCACTAGATAATTATAAAATTCACATTAAAATGCTTCTAAGATATGACTTCACCTACTAAACTGGCTAACATCTGAAAAGGACAAATGATAGAAAAGGTGAAAGAAAAGTATGTACACTAGTGCACTGCTGGAAGAGTTGTGAATTGGTTCAACTATTCTTTAGAGCAATTTGGAACTATGTCCAAAGGGCAATAAAATATGCATACCCTTTGACCCAGCAATACCACTACTAGGTCTGTAAACCAAAGAGATCAAAGAAAAAGGCAAAGGACCTATATGTCCAAGGTAGACACAGTTAATTAAGGGATAAGCACCACAAACTAATAGTATATCCCATTCAAATTTATTTTTGCCCTGGGAATTTTTGAGTCAGTAGGCATATAGATCATTCCCAGAATGTGCTTTGATTATTACATGGTTAGATCTGCTAGATAACTTAATGAATACAGTGCTGGAACTGGGGTCAGAAAGACAAATTCAAATCCAGCCTCAGAAACTTATGAGCTGGACAAGTCACTTAACCTCTGTCAGATTCAGTTCTCTCATCTATAAAATGGGAATAAAAATAACACTTACCTTCCAAGGTTTTGGTAAGGATAAAATGAGTTAATATATTTAAAGTGGCTTTGCAGATAGACTTTTGGGGGTAGAGTCAAGATGGCAGAAGGAGAGAAAACATTTAGCTGAGTGGTCAGAAGCAAAAGAGAGTTTAGAGGATGTCCAGGACAAACAGAAAGAAGGATAATTAGAAGGAAATAGGATGGATGGAAATGCATATCTATTAACTGTGATTGTGAATAATCAAAACACAAGGTCAAGAATATCAAGGGAATCAATAAAAAAAATTGAAGGAAGGTGGCAAAGCCATATCAGATATCAAACTCTATTAAAAAGCAATAATCATCAAAATAATCTGGCCTTGACTGAAAAATAGAGTGGTGGATCAGTGGAATAAATTAGGTACATAATATACCTTAATAAATGACCATAGTGATCTAGTGTTTGATAAACTTAGAGATCCAAGCTTTTGGTGTAAGAACTCACCATCTGACAATGATTGCTAGGAAAACTGGAAAGCAGTTTAGCAGAAATTTGGTATAGACCAACATCTTACACCATATACCAAGATAAGGTAAAAATGTCCATAAAGGGTAATATCACAAGCAAATTAGGGTGGAATAGAAAAATGTACCTGTAAGATCTATGGATAAGGAAAGAGTTTATGAGCAAACAAGAGACAGAGACAATAACAGGAAGTAAAAGAGATAATTTTGATTATAAGAAATCTAAAAGCTTTTTCACAAACAAAACTAATGCAGGCAAAATTAGATTGAAAAGAGGAAACTGGGAATAATTTTTCATTGCAAGCTTCTCTGATAAAGGCCTCATTTCTCATACATATAAATAGACCTGAGCCAAATATATAAAACTAAGATCCTTTCCTCAGTTGACAAATGGTCAAACAATATGAACATGTAGTCTGCAAAAGAAGAAATCAAAACCACCAATATTTTCATGAAAACATGATGTAAATCATTGCTAATGCAAACTAAAACAACTCTAAGCTGCCACATCACCCCTGTCAGATTGGCTAACATAAGAGAAAAGAAAAATGACAAATTCCAGAGGAGATGTCAATAAGTACAAGAATGCACTTTTAATAGAGTTGTGAAGTAGTGCAAACATTTTGGAAAGAAATTTGAACTATGCCAAAAGAATATAAAACTGTGTGTACATTTTGACTCACCAATAGTACTACTAGGTCTGTATCCAAAAGAGATCAGAAAAAAGGGAAAAGGACCAACGTGGACAAACACATTTGTGACACCTCTTTCTGTGATGACAAAAAATAAGAACTCGGGGCTGCTAGGTGGCACAGTGATTAAAAGCACAGGCCCTGGATTCGGGAGGACCCGAGTTTGGTTCCGGCCTGAGACACTTAACACCCACACAAAAATACTAGCCTTGTAACCTTGGGCAAGTTACTTAACCCCAATTGCCCTCCAAAAGGCAAAAAAAAAAAGAAATCAAGGCATACATCAATCAGGGAATGACTGAACAAATTATGGATGATTATGATGGAATACTATTGTGCTGTAAGAAATGACAAGCAGGATGGTTTCAGCAAAACCTGGAATGACTCCCATGACTACATGCAAAGTACAGTGAGCAGAGCCAAGAGTATATTATATACAGTAACAGCAACTTTGTAATCATAATCAACAGTGAAAGATTGAGCTACAGGACCCAGACCATGATCCAAGACAATACCAGAGGACTCATGATGAAAAGTGCTATCCACTTCCAAAAGGAGAACTAATGAACTCTGAATGCAGATTGTTTTCTTGTTGTTTTTTGTCTGTTTTCTTTTGCAACATGGCTAATATAGAAACAAGATTTTATGACTTCACATTTATGATCAATGAAGGTAGGACAAAAGGAAACAATTGTCACTTTTGCATGTAATTGAGAAATATTTAATGAAATAAGTAAAATATATATTAATGAATGAAAGTATATTGCAAATGTTAGATTACTACATAAATGCTATATATTATTACTTTGCTGATTTTTATTGATGCTCTTTGTTATCAAACGACAATCATCCCTCCCCAAAAAAGCTCCCCGACTCCTCACTGAATCTTTCTTATAACAAAGAAAACCTGTTAAGCAGAATAAAGCAATAAAACACCTCTAACAGAATATGTATGATTCCACATCAGCAGTCCACCACCCTTCTGCTGTGAGAAAGGGAACTATTTCATCAAGTGTCCTCTAGGACTAGAACTAGTGATTATATGTAAATTGAGCCCGAGTTTCTTTTAACTTACTTTTCTATCACATCATTTTCAATTTCTCTGTGTCATTTTAGGTAATTATCTTGACCTCTCTGTGATCTAAGGCAATGCTAGAAGACTGCAGAGAAAGTAACGGATTTCATTGGTAGAGGAAGTTTTCTCCCATTCCTATTCTTAATTTCTCAGATTCTATTGTTTCTTACAAAGCAATAGTACTCCACTGTATTTGTATTCCACAATTTCTTCACCCA
This sequence comes from Petaurus breviceps papuanus, assembly GCF_028583685.1. Classification (NCBI taxonomy): domain Eukaryota; kingdom Metazoa; phylum Chordata; class Mammalia; order Diprotodontia; family Petauridae; genus Petaurus; species Petaurus breviceps. The sequence continues at coordinate 4,664,297 of NW_027185761.1, read as the reverse complement.
GTTCCTAATCAACAGAGCACTCATCTTGCCTTTTTGTTACTTGGCTTTTATTTTTGTTTCGTTTTTAATTTGTTTTTATATTTTTGGCTACCACAAGAAGTTGTGTGCCTTTTTAAGGAAGAAAAAAGATCATTATGCTATCCCTTGCTTTTCTCTTCATCCAGTCTAGTAGACAAAATATCATGCTCTCCAAAAAAAAAAAACACATTTCAGTTTCAGATTTATTATTTTCTTGTGTCATGTTTCTGCCCCACACTATTTTTTTTATAGGGGAGACTATGTTTCATCAGAAACCCCATCCTCATGAAAAGCAGCATGGTAATGGGGAAGGCCCATTGTACTCAGAGTCAAGAGTTTAAATACCTGTGGCAACACATTAGGCCTTTGCCAAACTACTGTAGGTCTTGAAAACTCAGTTTCCTCATCTATAAAATGGAGATTAAAATACTGTGCTAGTACTTTCAACCTATTGAGGGTGTGGGTAGAGGAATGTTCTGTAAGCTGTAAAGCTGTATATAATCTGGAACTATTATTCTTTCAAGAAAAGAGGAATGAGTGGAGGGAAAGACAATTTAAATATTGAAAGCGTGCTCTCAAACCATGCACAGTGTACAAAGGATGAATGGCTTGAGTTTGAAAAACATCTTGTGTTCCGCAGTCAGATTTATGATTGCAATAGAATGCACACAAAGAATGGGGCATGAAATCTTTTCTTTAGAAGCTCTTTTATGTAATGAAGGGGTCTTTATCACAAGCCTGATAATAACAGTGAAACTAGGCTCCATCATGGGAGCTTAATGAGTTGTCCCAGCTGGTGCCACTGGCTGAGTATCCATAAGTAAGAAGATAGAGGTCCTCAGGGGGTCTCTCAGCTGATTTTTTTTATCCTCTTGCTAGTGGTCTGGACTGCACACAAACATCATTTCTGTGATTGTGTTTTTGTAGCACTCTAAATGACAGATACATATATTTTAAAAGTATGCATCATACCGCTGGTACTCATTTGGTTAAACCAACTGTATTGAAGGTTGGGCTAAGTTCAATGACTATCTGCAGGTCACCTGAGGTACCCCTGAATCATGGACTATTAATGCTGAATTATACTGGTGGTATTTCTTACCCATTTCCGGTTTAACATTCTTTTCCTTGTTCCCATAAAAGTGCCCACACATAAAAGAGAACAATAAATACTCCAGGCAATAATAAAAACTTAATTTGTTCATTCTAAATGTAAATTTACATAGATTGCTGAGATAAAATTGGCATTTTAATCATAGATTGCAATGGAATAAGGCCATACTTTATTGAATATTTGCAAGTTATTGCCTTTAAATGATATTCCACATAGAGTAGCCCAATCAGTCATTCCTGGAGGCTTGATGATCTTGGATAAATGTGGAAATTTGCACTTCTAAATAATTAGTTTAAATATCATTAAGTCTCTCTAAAGCCATTTCTCTTTATTAGAGTTTACATATTAAAATGTATTTACTGAGGTTTCAGGATCTTTGTGGAGTGAGGAATAAAAAGAAGGATGTGGACTGACAAAATACAAAGCCACTAACACCCCCAAATGATGCCAACTTCCATCTGTCAACTTGTCTAATGTTGCTTCCTCCTCTGAATACAGTAGCTACAATTGTCCCTCATATTATTTCATGTTGCTTTTTGAAGCATACTCTGGATAACATGAACAGATGTGCTGGAAGTTCTTGCTCAATCACACGGTGTTAAAAAAAAAGGAGGAAGGGAAGGGAAAGAGAAGGGGAGAGGAGTAGTAAGAAATGCAAGGAGGAAGGCAGGGGGACAAGAAGGGAAGGAAGAAAGAGGGAAGGCAGGGAAGAAGTAAGGGATGTGGGTCACACTGTTATGTATTGCTTTTTTGAAACATAAACAGATGTGCTTTATGTTCCTGATCAATCACAAAAATATTGGGGACTTTTATTTTAAGGGAGGGAGGAGAGAAAGGAGAAGGAACAAAAGAAGAAGAACAGTTAAAAAGGAAGGATGGAGGAAATGAGAGTGTAAGGCAGACAGAAGGAATGAAGATTATATGCTTAAATTCTACCTTCAAATCCAAGGACAGTACAGGATTATTTAGATACTAACTTCTCAATGTTTTTTTAAAGACATAAAACAAATACCTGTTTATTAGACTTTCTGCTCCTCTTGGTTTCTGAAGTAAAATAACCTCATTCCTTAAAACTGTGTTGGAATAGCAACATAAAAAATACTGGGTCCTATCTCAGTATCTGGAGGATCCAACCTTAACTGAAGCATAAATATCCTCTCAATATCCCAAAGAGAGGAATGTCCAGTCTCCACTTCCAGCTCACTGTCATTTCAACTGGCTAGATCAAAAACTGATATTACATTCATCACCTTCCTTTTTCATGTGTTTTAAAGACCTGGGGTCCTAGGGTCAAGAGGAGAGAGAGACAGAGAGACAGAGATAGACAGAGAGAGACAGAGACAGAGAGAGACAGACAGACAGAGACAGAGAGAGACAGAGACAAAGAGACACACAGAGAGACAGAGACAGAGAGACACAGAGACAGAGAGATACAGAGAAAGAGACAGAGACAGAGAGACACAGAGACAGACAGACAGAAAGAGACACAGAGAGAGACAGAGACAGACACAGAGACAGAGAGAGACAGAGACAGAGAGATAGAGACAGAGACAGACACAGAGAGAGACAGAGACAGAGAAGAGGAGAGGACAGAGGACAGGGGAGGACAGGAGAGACTTTCAAAAACATACCTAAAAAGTTTAAATTGGCCTATATTATTCAGTTGAGTCATAGGAACAGGGAATACTGTTGGCTCACAACAGGACTCAATTCTCTAGAGACCATGCAGAGTTCCTTCTGCTCTGTTTTGCTTTGAGGTTCACAGACGTCATGAAATCCTATCTTTGCCTACACCATCCCTCCCCAAAGGTCTCTGCTTCACATACCCATTGATCTTTAGGTCATTAAGGTATAATTGCCGTCAGCCTACCTTCTGCTGGATTCTAGCCAAACTTTATCCATCAGCAGTAACTCTAGTTTTGCTTTATCATCAACCTTTTCTCTTTTATTTTCCTTCCTGTTCTATATCACCCTACGTATTAGAAAATATGTTTTGATCCTTAGAATATTGTCATATTCACTAAGAAACAAAGGTTTGTGAGGAAATGAAAACAAAATGCATCTCTCTTAGGCCACCAGGGAAGTGGCCTAAGATGTTAATTGTCTTTGTATTCTTGAACTTAAGAGTGTTTTTAGCTCACTCATCCCATGCCCTCATCTAGTTTAACCCCATTGCCATGACAATAACATCTGTGTAAAATTAAATTGCTTACAACATTTAATTAAAAATATCTATGGTTGATGTCCCTTTTTGCTCCTGCAGAAAATATCGAATGGCCTTAATGACTGTCCTGAAGACATTTTCATACCAAGACTGACAAATCAGTCTTCCATCATAGTTTAGGGCTTGGGAATGTCTCAAAACCCTTCATTGTCTCTTTTTACTTTCAATTAGTTGCTAATTATTTATTAAATACCTACTATGTACAAGACACAGTGCTAGCCCCGGTAATACGAAGAAAAGCAGAATGTAGTCCCCATCCTAGAAGAACTCACAATTTAATGAAGGAGACAACTTGCAAACAACTATGTATGCTTTATGTTGGATAAATGGGAAATAATCAACATAGAGAAGGCACAAAAATTAAGAAATGTTGTGAAAGCCTTCTTATAGAAGGTATAATTTTATCTGGAATTTGAAGGAAGTCAGGGTAGCCAGAGGCAGAGCTGAGGAGAGAAAAAGAGAGTATTCCTAGCAGTAGGGAATAGTCAATGAAATTGTCCAGAGTTAAGAGATGTTATGTCTCCTTAGAGAAACATCAAGAAACCCAATCAAAGACTAAGGATAAGGGGAGGGAAGTATAACACAATTCTTTAGGGTCTGTGACCTTATCATGGAATACAGGTGATGTTGGCTTCAAAAGATATGTGATATACTTCTTAGAATACTTGTAAGGAGCTCTCCTACTCAAAGTTTCTGTATGAAGAGAGGAGCTCTTTCTGATAGCTATTCAATGGAACTCACAATAATGAAGTGATAGAGTCAGAACAATTTCTTTTTTTATATATATTTTTAAGCAATCGGGGTTAAGTAACTTGCTCAAGGTTACACGGCCAGGTGTTTCTGGGTGGGTGCTAAGTGTCTGAGCCCGGGATTCGATCTCCAGGTTTTCTCAACACTGGAGCCGGTGCTCTTACTTGTTGTGCTACCTGGCCGCCCCAAGTCAGAACAATTTCAAGGCATAAAAACTGATGTGATTTTGGTGGATGGACTAGCAATGAATGGGGAAATTCAATTTCAGTAGTGATTCATTCTTTAAACTGCTTTGTATATGAAATTCATAGGACCATAGAATTTCAATTTGGAAAGAATGTTAGCAATCATAGGAACACAATATTTTTTAGATATGACAAGGACCATAGGGAGCACATCCCTAGTAGCAAGTAAGTTCCTTGACAGCAGGATTATTTCATTTTCTTCTTTGCATCCCCAAGGCCTACCACAGTGGGTCCTTGTCTGTACTACACACTTAACAAATGATTGTTAAATTGAAATGAATCTCTAACCCTCTCATTTGACTACTATATAATCTGAGACCTAGAGAGCTAAAGTGACTTTACTCAGGTCTCAAAATTTATACCATCAGAAAAACCAGCATGTATATTATATTCTTATCCCAATTTTATTTGTATGTCAGTCTAGCAAGACCACATGGTGGATAGAGATCTGCCCTTGAAGCCAGGAAGGCTGGGATTTTTTTTTTGCCTCTGACATCCTGGCCATGGGATCATTAGGAAATCATTTAAACTCTCAGCACATTTAAGAAGCTCTCTTGGGGATTTAAGTGGCAGAATAGATGCTGTTATGGATTCCTAGAGGAAGTATCCTCATTTTGGAGTATCCTATCAAAGGTCCAGACCATGTCTCCATGTAAACCTAATTACAGAATTACATTTGAAAAGATGAATTTCAAAGAATGTAATTTTAGAAGAGCATTCTCTTTGGGAAAGGAGATTTTTTAACACATGTTTAAGGGTAGAGTCCCTTTATCAATACTGGACACCATATATTGCACTGCTTTGTTTTGGTTATTTTTCTCAGCATACACCAGGGTGTGGATCACAGGATATTCCATTGCCTAAGAGATTCTCTGTTACAGGTTGAATTATCCTTTCTAGAAAGTAAAGAATATCTATGATCCAAAGTTTGCTGGTTTTAAAGTCCAAATGTGTCAAGTGAGTTGAACAATAAGTTAGAACATTAGACAAACAATAAGGGGCATTGAGATGAAGGATGAGATGTAGAAAGTGGTTCTTGGGTCAGGTGTAGCAATAGGTTGTGTTCAGTCAATTTTCAGTTACGTCCAACTCTCTATGACTGTATTTATGGTGTTTTTTTCATAGCTTTTTTATTCTTAAATTTTAGGTTTTATTTTTAATTTACATAATTTATTTCCACAAGATTTTGAGTTACAAATTTTCTCACCATCTTTCCTTTACCCACCACCAACAAAACAGTGATCCCACTGTATACCCCTGCCCCCAATGTGCTCTCTTCTATATCCTCTCCCATGCCCCCTCTGACTTTCCAGTAGGGCAAGATGGATCTCTGTGTCCCAGTGCCTGTAAATCTTATTTCCCAGTTGCATGTAAAAAAATAATAATATTTTTTAAACGTTTGATTTTAAAACTTTGAATTCAAGATTCTTTCTCTTCCTCCCTCATCACCCACCCTTACTGGGAAGATAAGCAATTCAATATAGGCTGTACATGTGTAGCTATGCAAAACATTTCCATAATGGATATATTGTGAAAGACTAAGTATAATTCCCTCCATCCTATCCTGCCCCCAACTTGTCCTATTCTCTACTTTGACCCTCCACTTTTCAAAAATGTGTGCTTCCAACTTCCCTCCCCTACAGGCTGCCCTCACCTCCATCAACCCCCCTCTTATCCCCTTCCCCCTACTCTCCTGTAGGGTGAGATACCCTATTTAATGTGTATGTTATTCCCTCTCTAAGCCTAATTCAGTGAGAGTAAGGATGACCCTTTTGCCTTCCCATTCTTCCCCTCCATTATAACAGTTTTCCCCTGCCTCTGTTATATGAGATAATTTACCCTATTCTGTCTCTCCCCATCTCCTCTCATTATATTCCTCTCTCACCTCTCAATTTCACCTTTTAAGTATCATCCATTCCTACTCAATTGGTCCTCTGCCCTCTATGTATACATGTACATATATATAGATATAGATATATACATATTCACATATGTATTCATATGCCCATATACACTCCTATATAGACATATATGTATGTATGTATATATAGACATATTTATATTCCCTTCAACTATTTTCATAATGAGAAATGTTTCATAACTTACAATTATCATTTTTCAATGTAGAAATATAAATAGTTCAACTTTGATAAGTTCCTTATGTTTACTTTTCCCTGTTTACCTTCTTATGCTTCTCTTACTTCTTGTATCAGAATGTCAAATTTTGTATTCAACTCTGTTTTTCTTTATCAAGAATCTTTGAAAGTTCTCTATTTCATTGAATGACAATATTTTCCCCTGAAACATTATACTCAGTTTTACTGGGTAGGTGATTCTTGGTTTTAATCCCAGGTCCTTTGACTTCCGGAATATCATATTCCAAGCCCATCTATCTCTCAATGTAGAAGCTGCCAGATCCTGTGTTATCCTGACTGTATTTCCACAATATTCAAATTGTTTCTTCTTGACTGCTTGTAATATTTTCTCCTTGATCTGGGAATTCTGGAACCTGGCTATAATATTCCTAGGAGTTTTCTTTTTGAGATCTTTTTCAAGAGGTGATTGGTGAATTCTTTCAACCTCTATTTTGCCCTCTGGTTCTAAAACATTCTTGAGAATTTCTTGAAGGATGATTTCTAGGTTCTTTTGTTGATATGGCTTTCAGGTAGTCTAATTTCCAGGTCAGTGGTTTTTCCAATGACATATTTCATATTGCCTTCTATTTTTTCATTTCTTTGGATCTGTTTAATAGCTCTTGGTTTCTCATAAAATCACTAGACTCCATTTGCTCTAATCTAATTCTGAAGGAATGATTCTCTCCAGTGAGCTTTTGAGATTCTTTTTCCATAGGGCAAATTTAGCTTTTTTAGGCATTCTTTTCCTTTGCCATTTGAATTAGTCTATTTTTTAAGATGTGATTTTCTTCAGTCAGGTTGTTGGCTCTCTTTTCATGATTTTCTTGCATCATTCACACTTCTCTTACCAATTTTTCCTCCACTTCTCTTATTTGGTTTTCAAAATCCTTCTTAAGCTCCTCTAGGGCCTCTAACCAGTTCATATTTTTCTTGGAAACTTTTGGTGCAGGATTTCTGATTTCGTTTTCTTTATCCTGTTCCATGCGTTGATTCTTTTTGTCCCCGAAAAAGGAATCCAAAGTTGTATTACTATGCTTGCTTTGCTTCCCTTGCTTGCTCATGTTGCCACTCAATTATTTGACTTTTGAGCTTTTTGCCACAGTAGAACTCTGCTTCCAGAGAGGAGGGCTTTGTCCTAAATTGGTGGGGTTTTCTCAGCTGCTACAACTATCAGTTGGGTGCCCTCTGAGAAGCCTCCACTGGCTCTAGCACACTGGTCACACACCTCAGTACCTCCACACTTTACAGCAATCCAGATCCAAGAAGGTTAAAGCAAGAGTGATTAGCCCTCAGAATGGTTACTTAGTCCTCCTACAATCTGCAGTCGAGTAGCTCTGAAGCATCCATGTTGTGGTGGCCCCTGAGCCTCATCCACTTCTCCCCTGGTGGCAGAGGCCAGACTGCACCCCTGGACCCCCTGTTCCTACAAAGTCCACACTGAACTCTCACTTTGTCTTTGGCATTTATGGGTTGATAATTCTGGAAACCACCACAGCTGCTCATGATCCACTCTCCTGAATTCCCGCTAGCTGTGGTTGGTCATGACCACCCTGAGGCTAAAACCACAGACTCATGTGGGCTGAGCTGGGGTTGGCTTCTAGCACCCTGCCCACTCACTTGTCAGCCTGCTGGGCTGTCTTCAGTGGGAGATTTGTTTCTCTCTGTCACTTTGTGTGTTCTCTAGCCCTAAAGTTTGTTTAGATTCATTTTTATAGATATTTGAGATGGTTATGGAGGGGGGATATGGAGTTTTCCTGCTTCTACTCTGCCATCTTGGCTCCACCACCCCCTCCCCCCATTTATGGTTTTCTTGGCAAAGATACTAGAGTGGTTGGACTTCATTTGCCAGTTCAATTCACAGATGAAGAAACTGAGGCAAACAGGGTTAAGTCCAGGGTCACACTGTGACTCCACCATGCCACCCTCACTGAACACCTTTCCCAAATACACATTTCAGCATCCTTTTGTGTATTCTCTTCATCCATTGGATTATAAGCTCATGGAAGGCAGCAATTTTTTTCATATTTGTATCCCCAGTGATTAGCACAGTGTCTGGTATATATTAGGGCCTTAATAAATATTTATTGATTGCTTACACAATGACTCAAGATGTAGAATTAAACACTTATTTTAAGACACAGCTAACTTATTTTAGCAATGTATTTGTTACAAGGGTTTAGTTACCATCATGGAGGATTAAGAGGACAAGTATGGATCAGAATGGAAGGAAGGAAGGAAGGAAGGAAGGAAGGAAGGAAGGAAGGAAGGAAGGAAGGAAGGAAGGAAGGAAGGAAGGAAGGAAGGAAGGAAGGAAGAAAGGAAGGAAGGAAGGGAGGAAGGGAGGGAGGGAGGGAGGAAGGAAGG
>NW_027185761.1:4612493-4645447 GCF_028583685.1 Petaurus breviceps papuanus | reverse complement strand
TCTCTCTCTCTCTCTTTCTCTCTGTCTGTCTCCCTCCCACCATCTCTCCTTACCTCCCCCTTCCCCATACCAAAGCTTCTCTAGGATGACTACCTAGATGACTAAATCTAGTACTTTTCCAACAACATTTCAATATGGAAAATGTCTCTTCTATATATACTTCCCAAAATTTTCCATACCCTCTACACACTACCCTACTCATAGCCAGTACATCTTCAATATAGAAAAATTGGTTGAAGCATAAATAAAGTTACCCACTTGGCTCATGATTGCCCTCTCTCTCAGACCTTCCATATCTTTGTTCTTCAAATGAAAGCATCACCCTCACAGTTGATTTTCTTTTTTAGCAACATCTTTTACTATTCTCTAAATGACTCACTTTAATCCAACATCATTCATTAAAGTATCTACTGTATTTAAGACACTATGTTAGCTACTGGGGTTATAGAAATAAAATAGAAAAATTCCTTATTCATTCTACTGGACAGAGGTATTCACTATGCCTACAGTTAGGCAAATAAACAATATATACGAAGTTATACAACATAAGGTCAAGAGAGGGGGATATTGAAAACTAAAAGGGTCAGAAAAGACTTCATAGAGGAGATGACACCTGATCTTTGACTTTAAAGAAGCTGAAGATTGATTCCATAGAGAAAATTAAGTCAAAAGGATTCTAGATGTGGGAGAATAAAGGCCGAAGATACAATATTGTTCGAAGTGAACATTAGCAGGACAGTTCATGTGATTATTATTTGGTGGCTTTTCATCCCAGTGTGATATTTGCATTAGAATTTCAAGGCCAAATAGAACACAGTTTCATTAGTAATTTATTAAATATGTATTTTATAAATATTATTATTTCGACAATGTAGCATAGTGGATAAAAGCCGCATCTTAGGATCAGGATAGCCTGGGTTTAAGTCCTGTTTCTGGCATAGACTGGTTTTATAATTCTGAGGAAATAACTTAATGTCCAGTAACCCTGTAGCTCTTTAAGACTATTAGTGGCAGAGTAGTTGCCAATAGAGAGGAATTCCCTCACTGGACTGCACCAGTGACACCATATCTAGATAGAGGCACACGCTCATGTGTGTGCATGAGCGTGAGTGTGAGAGGGAGACAAAAAGAAAGAGAGAGAGAGAGAGTCATATATCTACATAAACACATATAGATTATATATGTATAGGTAGAGATACCTAAAATATGTTTGTACATGTGTGTGCATATAAAATGTGCATATACATAAATGCCAAATAGTTCTATACGTACAGGCAGATATATGGCTGTATAAAGATATTGATGTACAGCTATAGAATAGATATTGATAAATATCTACTTCGTATGTACATATATGTATAAACAAATGTGTTTATACACATAGTTTCTATATCCAGAGAGGTGTGCACATGTATCTTTATAGATATATATGTATGAGGTTTAGATATAGATATCTAAAGTAGAGATAGATGACATAAATATATATGTATGAAGTTTATAGATATGTAAAATATAAATCTATGCATATAAATAAACATATAGGCAAATATGTGTTTAGATAAATAGATATGTACCTTTCAGTATTTCCTTAGAGTACTAAATTCATTTTAAAAACATCAAAATATTTTATTACCACTGTGTTGGGAGTCAGGAAATCTGGGTTCCATTTCTAGTTCTGCCCATAATACTACTTGTGTAGCCATGGGGAATTCATTTTACCCACTCTGTTTCTCATTTTCCTAGTCTGTAAAATGAGTGGTTTGGAATGGATATTCTCTCCCTGCTATAATATCTTTGAAACCCCTGAGATATTTTGAAAATTCTGCACCTCCATTGAAGCTATTTCAAATGTTCTTTAGGAAGCTAAGTTCATGGGTGTTGTCTGGCAGTTGTCCAACAGAGATTCCAGGAGCAGAATAGAGGTCAATACACAATGTTTATAGGTCTGACCAAGGCCTTTGATCATATTATTCATGAGGGCTTATAGAAAATTTCATCAAAATTTGGCTGCTCAGAGATGTTCACCAGCATTGTGCATCAATTTCATGACAGTATACTTTCCCTGGCTTCTGGATAATGAACAATGCTCTCCTACTTTCCCAGTCATCAATGGAGAGAAACAAGGCTGTATGCTTGCTCCCATGCTTTTCAGCATGATGTTTACAGCCATGTCATAAAATACTTTCAATGAGGATAAACATGGCATCAAGGTCAACTACTGCACTGATGATAAATTCTTCAACTTGAAAAGGCTACAAGCCAAGACCAAACTGGAGGGAGTGTTGATGCATGATTTTCTATTTGCAGATGACTGTGCACTCAATGCAGCCTTTGAAGTTGAGATGCAACAATGTATGGATCAATTCTCTTCTGCTAGTGCTAATTTTGGCCTAACAATTAACACCAAGAAAACACAGGTTCTCCAGCAGCCACCACCACACCATTCATACATGGAACCATCAGTTACAGCAAATTGAGAAGTTTAGAATGCTGCAGATAAGTCAGTTACCTTGGTAGTGTACTTTCCAGGGACATGCACATTAATAATGAGGTTGATGCATGCTTTAACAGAGCTAGCTCAGTTTTCTGGAAGGCCCAAAGCAAAATGTGGGAGAGAAGAGGTATTAGATTGACTACCAAACTGAAGTTGTTGTGTTGACCTCATTGCTACATGCCTGTGAAACCTGGACAGTATACCAGTGCCATGCCAGGAAACTGAATCGCTTCCATTTGAATTGTCTTAGGAAGATTCTGAAGATCACCTGGCAGGATAAGGTACCAGACACTGAAGTCCCTACTTGAACTAAACTTCCAAGCATTCAAAATCTGCTTCAGAGAGTACAACTCTGATGGCAAGGCCATGTTGTTCAAATGCAAAACATACACTTGCCAAAAAGATATTTTTGTGGAGAACTCACACAAGGCAAGCATTCACATGGTAGTCAGAAGAAGCAACGTCAGGACTCTCATGGTTTCTCTTAATAACTTTGGAACTGACTTTCTGATATGGGAGACACTGGCACAGGACTGCTCAGCATTGTGTGCCCATATCAGAGGAGTTGCTATGCAAAGCAGAATTGAGACAGCTCGAAGGAAATGCAGGATGTGCAAATTTGGAGTATACACCCCAAATACTCACATGGACTATTTGTGTCCAACCTGTAGTAGAGCATTCCAAGCTCATAGTGATCTGATAAGCCACAGTCGGACACACTGAAACTTGACTATAGCAGAGTGATATAATTTTGGTCCTTTTCGAGAAAGAAGGACAACAACCAAAGTTGATGGGTAAAGACAAAGTCAAGGATTTGTTGAGAATCACAAGGTACCGGAAGGAAATGGGAAAAGGGAGCTAATGAGATGAAACTCCAAGCACAAAAGTAGTTGTATTTCCAACCTGTTTTATAGTATCTGTGAAAGGACCTGCTTCATTGTGAAAAATGGGTATGTCATGTCATGTCGTAGCCTTAAAGGATGGGCAGTGGGAATGAAATATTACATTGTTTACCTCAAGTTTCTATTAAGAATTGACATCTAAAAAGTACCATATAGATCTTCCCATGGCAAAGCTTTTCAAAGACAAGGAATATGGTTGACATTGTTATTAGAGTTAAGATCCTCTAAGTCAGCAACTCAATTACCACGATGACATCTCTGGTAATCCTTGTATAACCCCTAAATTCTCTTTAACTCCACTTGCAAGAAAATACAAAGGTCCAAAATATATATAATCATTTCGTCAAATTTTCTCACTGGGAAATTTTGAGTCTGACTTTGATTCTACATTAGCAAAAGGACCAAAAAAATTTGAAAGCTAAAACTAAAAGATTAAAAATATTTGTCAAACCATGATTTTTTGGGGGAAAATAAATACATATTAAATCATATCATTTGTTTAGATGTAGTTCAATACAGGAACATTTGTTGAGGTTCTATGTGCAGAGGACTGTTCTAGGTGCTCAAGAAAATACAAAGTTTTAGATAAGACATGGAGCTTAAGCTTATGAATCCTGTAGTCTAGATTATAATCAATATTTTAGTAGTTTCCTTAAAGTTAGGATTCAACCACAATCTTATATTTTTCATCAAAAGCCTAAATCTAGAACTTAAATGCACATATATATTAAAGTAAATAAAAAATAATTATATTTTCTAATTTCTGGACAAATAGTGAGGCTATCTTGAAAAGATCAGCATCAGATCCAATATATGAACTTCTCAATTTCCTCAACAAAGACCAAGTTCAAGTTGCAATCCATAATTATCTCTTTTCTCCTCTTCCCCTTCTCTCTCCCTTTCCACTTCCTTTATTCCTCTTCTTTCCCCTTATCCAAACTAACAAAAGATATCTTTTTTCCCAAAAAATAGTATATCATTCATGCACAGATACACTATTTCAAAAGATTTAGTAACCAATAAATTATGTAATCATCGATATAAAGTTGGAAGGGACTTTCAAGGTCATCTATTTCAACCCATTAAGCTATTTGTAACTATGGTCTCACTGTAAGTATCAGAACCAATGATTGCCCAAGCCCTTGAACTGCAAGTTAGAGATACTCTTAAAAGATACAATATTCCATTTTAGCTACTGTTGCACACTGCTCCCTCGTATCCCCATCATTCTCTCGCTAATCTTCAGTCTCTCCCCTTTCACTGACTGCTTCCTTACTGCCTACAAATATCTTCATGTCTCCCTGCATCACTGGATCCATTAATCCCCACTAGCTATTGTACTATGTCTCTTTTCCCTTTTGTAACGAAACCCCTTGACAAGGCTATCTATAACAGGTGCCCCCACTACCTTTCTCCTTACTTTCATCTTAACTTCTTGCAGTCTAACTTACTTCATCATTCAACTGGAAACATTTTCCCAGCATTACTAATCACCTCTTATTTACTCTGTTTTTAATCCTTGTTGACTTCTCTACAGGCTTCATCATTATAAACCAACTCTTCTTCTTGATACACTCTTCTTTCTAGGTTTTATGACTCCTCTCCTGCCTGCTTCACCTCCTTTATGCCTGAATAATCTTTTTCAGTCTCAATTATCATAAAACTCACATAAAATTAATATTCAAATCAGATTATAGCTAGCATTTATATAGTGTCTGCTATGTATCAGGTATTATGTTAAGCAGTTTACAAATATTATCTCACTTAATTCTCACAACAACATGAGGTAGGTGGTATTATTATCATCACCATTTTACATTTAGGGAAAGTGAGACAAACAGAATTTAAGTGACTTGTCCAAGGTCACAGAGCTAGTCTTAGGCTGAATGGTCACATTCTAGCCCTCTACTTGTTTATAGTACATCATCATATTCATATCAGATTTATGTAATATTAGATCAGATTCAAATATTATCTTTAAGCAAATGGTTCTGAGACTTGACTGTCCTGCCCTCATCTCTCTCTTGACCTTCAATCTTGCTTTTCCAGTTCCCTATGAAACATCTAGAACTGGATTCCTCTAAGTATCTTAAATTCAACAGATCTAGAAATTAATTAATTCTCTCACCCTCCCAACCTTCCCCCTTTCCTGATATTCTTATTACTGTCAAGGCTACCACCATCCGCCGAGCAATACAGTCGTGCAACCTAGGTATCATGCTCAACTCCTCACTCTCTCTTAACCAGCCCCACACCCACACACATGCACACTCAATAAATTATCAGGTCTTGTTATTTCCACCTTCATTATATCTTTTGCATATTTGTCCTTCTCCGATACTGCCGTCACCCCATGTTTAGGCCCACATCACATCTACCTATGGTCCTGGGGCAACTAAGTGGCACAGTGAATAGAGCACCAGCCCTGGAGTCAAGAAGACCTGAGTTCAAATCCAGTTTCAGACACTTGACATATCTACTAGCTGTGTGACCTTGGGCAAGTCGTTTAACCCCATTGCCTCCAAAAAAAAAAAAGCTACAATCACCAAGCCTTCACCTGAACATCTGCAGCTATGTAGCACATTCCGCCACTGGTTAGGTCTAATTGCTAAGAATCTCTTACTCACTTTCATTAGTAATCTTCCTTTTTTCAAAGTAAAACAAGAATATTTGTCTTCCACTTAATAGCCCTTCAAACACTTGAAGACCACTATAGTATCTTATTCTCCCTAAGCTGTCTCTCCTTCAGACTAAATATCCCTAGTCTCTTTTTCATGGGTCCCTATATAGCATGTTTCCAGTTTCCACTCAGCACCCAATCAATCTGGGTTGACTTTCTCTAGACTTATTTAAACTTTTCAATATTTTCTTCTGAAAATAAATACTCAGAAATCAACAACTTCCAGATGTAGTCTGATGAGGACAGTGGGCAGAAGGAATATCATTGCCTTTATTCAGGATACTATTATCTGGATGTTGGCAAAGCACATTGGAAATTAGATTTAAGGTCTTTCTAGCTTTCCTCTTTGACACTTGGAGGTTGAATAAACAGAGTAATATATGATTAACAGATCAGTATAGCAAATCATGCATAGGCTCCCTTTTATCATTCCAGCATCGAAGCATTCTACCAAAGGATGCCAGGGTTCTCATGTGTCCATCCTCACCTATCATCTATCCATATCTATCTATCTATCGATCTACCATGTTTCCCCGATAATAAGACACTGTCTTATTAATTTTTTTGGACAGAAAAACACCAGAGGGCTTATTTTCAGGGGAGGGCTTATTTTAATGAACATTGACAGCAATTTTAATAAACAGGTAAATGTGAACAAAAAATGTACCTTTATTCAATAAGCAAATCACTGGGGAAGAACAGGATGACGCGCTCACTGCTGCAGCTCTGATTGGATGCAGCTCGGAGCACGGTGTGCGTTTCACGGGGGGGAAGGGACGGTGCATACAGAGGGTACCGTAATGTAGCGTGTAGCGCAGGGAATCACCTTCACTACAGTGGCAATCTCAATAGGGCTTATTTTTGGGGGAGGGCTTATTTTAGAGGAATCTTACACAGTAAGTGAGGGCTTATTTTCGGGATAGGTCTTATTATCGGGGAAACACGGTATCTATCTATCTATCTATCTATCTAATACATTCACACACAAATATGCACAGGCCTCCCTAAGTAATGACTTTGGAAAATACAAAGTTCATTTGGATACACACACATGCACATATAGTGTCTGTCTGTACAGATATATATATATATATATATATATATATATACACAAATATATACTCACACCTAATTTATGTGTATGCATATGCACACATATCCACCCATGTATATATGAATATACACACATATACATAGGTTATTTCTGTACCCACTCTGAAAGCCTGGTCATCTTTCTAGATTGCCAGTGGTAGCTTCTGTTTCTTGCTTGTTAATTGCATGGCACAGTCTTTTCTCATCTGTTTGTGAAAACTATAGTTTTACTCTTCTACCAGGCACAGATTACTACGTGTTATCACATATTAGCTAACCAACCTATTCTAAGCCTATAGTTATTTTTATAACCCGAAAGGCAGGAACCTAGAACATCTCTTACAAGCCTTTATTCTGACATCAAAGCATTCCATTTTCAGTTCAGTCTAGGTAATCCATAGCACCTTTTCTATTTAATAAGATACCCTGTTTAGTTTTGTTTCTTAAATATGATTCAGTGAATGACTATAAAATAAAAATTTTCCAGGACATAAAATAAATGTGATTATATTCCAAGAAAGGTGTTCCTAATGAATGTACTCATTATGTGTAACCTATATAACAGAAAGAAAAATGACTGCATGGATTAACTCAATAGCCTAAACAATTCTCTAAATAGTGCTTTTTTAAATGCCACCCCTTGTTTTTATACCAAATATAGGGAGCTTCAATAAAGAAAACCAATTTTCATGTTGATAAAACTAGAGTGTTTTTATTTTGTTACTCTTTTTTTCAAATTAAAATGTTTTCTAATGGATAGAAAATTTATTTTCTTGGTCAATGTATGTTCTCTATTAGAAATGATACTCTTTGGAATTGCCTTGCTTTGTTTCCCTAGGATTAGGACAGTGCCTAGCATATAGTGAGTACTTAATGAATGCTCCTTTCCTAATTGACAAAATTTAAAAATAATCTACGTTATTTATGAACAAGAAGCCAATCTTATTGAGGCTTCATTTTAGACTAGACTATTGAAAATTGATTTAGAGTAAAAAAAAAAGTGATTCTTAATAATTATATGATGAACTGAATTCAATTAGAAAGTACACTAGAATTGAATCAGTAAACCTATGTGTCACTCTTAGCCCTGAACTTTACTAGCTGTGTGACCAAGGGCAAGCCATATAATTACTCCTTAAGCCTCAGTGTCTTCATCTGTAAAATGGAGGTTAGAACATCCTACTGCCTACTCCATGAAAGGGTGGGGAACCTGCCGCCTGAAAGCCATATGTGACCTTCTAGGGCCTCAAGTGTGGCCCTTAGACTGAATCCAAACTTCACAGAAGAAATCCCCTTAATAAAAGAATTTGTTCTGTAAAACTTGGTCTCGGTTAAAAAATCACACCCAAGGACCTAGAAGGCCACCAAAGCCACAGGTTCCCCACCCCTGCCATAGGGTTATTATTGAGGAAAACACTCTATACATCTCAAAATTCATATAAACATAAACTGCTGTTATTGCTGTTTCATTCAAAAGCCTGCCTGACTGCAAGATAAGAAACCCAGAAACACCAACTAATATGTACTGTACATTTGTCCTCCAATGATATAATCTCACTCCTGGTCAGGGGACAGTTTCTATCAGAGAATGATCCACAGCACAAGGTCTTTGACATAAATTACATTTAAGTTGAATATGGTTTATGTTTGCAATCTCCAGAAGGCCAGCAGTGCAGTTAATATAGTGCCTGAAAGCATCAACCACTAAGCAGCTGGCATTTTTGTAACTCATGGAGAGAGAAGATATATGTAAGTCCCGGCAGAACTAGACCTGGACCATCAAATAGCAAAAGAATAACAAACGACTAGAAGGAGGTACTGAGAGCCAGAATAATGATGGTGTTTGTATATGACATACATGGAAACATTAAGGACATATTTCACAGGATCATAAAACATTAGAACTAGAAGTGGCCTTCGCTTATCACCTATTCTAATGTTCTCATTTCACATATGAGGAAACTGAGGTCAAGATAAAGGAAGAAATCAGTTCAATGTTATTCAGGCAACAGGCTGTGGTAGAAGCAGCATCTGGGTGAGGCCCCTGTGAGGAGCTAGGAACTCCCTTTGCTGCACCCTAAAAGACCAGAAGGTCCTTGTCCCAAATGTTGTCACTTCCTTCCCTGAGAAAATGAAACAAATAAAGCTTAATCTGTTGATATAACTTCTGAAGTACCCAGAGTGAAAGCCAGTTCATGAATAGCCAGTGTTCTTCAAGCCTGATGGCCTTCCCATGCCTGTCCAAGTCAATGCATATCTCTGACCAGGTAGGCCATTGTGGCAAACTTGGAAGCAAAGATCCTGCTGAATCAATGTTATATCTGTCCTGAATATTCTTTCCATGGTGTTGTTGAATGGATTTCCAATCGTTAAAATTATATTGTCTATCTGTTTCTCAATTCCATTCCATGGACAGGTCAGATTTAGTCTTGGGCCAAAACATTAGCAAAATCAGTCCTGGAACCCATCTTTCCCATATCTCAGACCATTGTGTATATTCGGATTCACTGCATGCCCCTCTCCTCTCCACATATTTAATGAGGGAAGACATAGTAATGAGGAACTATGCCAAATGTTGTGATTTATTCATTTGTAGAACTCTTCATTGGTGACCTCTATATATCTGATCCATAACTTAGCAAATAAATCCTAGGGAGTTACCAGACACCTTGAGTTGTTTAATGATTTGTCTAGGATTCCAGCTCCAATAAGGATCAAAACCAAGATATAAACCAAATATATTAACTTCCTACTGCCAAACTCAACATATCAATTATATCATTGTGCCTGCACATATGAGAGAATATCATTAAAATAATTATTTAGTAGAAAAAAACATTGATTATTGGGGTTTTTTTAAGTTTGGTATAAGGGAAACAACTATGATTTTGGAGTCAAGGGATCTGAATTTCAAATTCAAGTTCTAGGCTTGTGACCTTGGGGAAGTTATTTAAACTCTAGGGATGTCAGTCTCCTCATCTGTGAAAATGAGGGTTTTAATTAGAGGATATCTAATGAATGGTCCTTCTAGCTCAATATCCATATATTATGGTCTCTAAATTCTAGTCCCATCATTGTATGAGATAGCTTTGTGATAATGGAGGGTCACTTAACTACTCTAGGTTTCAGGTATATTGTCTGTAAAATAAGTGAATTCAATGAAACAAGCTCCAACTCTTGATCTTCTGAAATTCTATGACTGAGGAAATGAGTCATGACAAGACCTCATTAAGGCTCTTACAAACTTTCTTGCCAATAACACTGGTATTTCTTAGTCACAGATAAGGTCCCTTGAAGGTTCATTAGGCCCAGATTTGTGTCTGTTTTTTTGTTTGTTTTTGCCTCTGGGAATTACGCACACTGAGTTTTCAAAAGAAGTTTTATTTTAATAGACATTGGAAAGAAAACTGAACAATGAAACAATTTCAGCAATAAATTCAATTTGAAAAGCTTGCAAATCACTCTGACAAACTGTCTAAGAGGATCTAGGCAAGACTGGTGGCATAGTTTTTCAGTGCCTTCCAAGCAGGTATAAAAATGACCCAAACATTTCATTCTAGTAAATTCAGAATTAAAACCATCAAACCACTAACATGTTCTAAACTGGGGGCTCTTTGAACTTTGGGGTTCTCCAGGGTTCCATATTTGTCAGAGCTGATTGGGAACGAAGCACCCTAGGGATTCTGAGGATACTCTTTGACTCATCATATATTGAGCAGAACACTGTGCACAGAAGCCTCTCCTGGTATTATGGATTAGAAGCACACAGGAGACATGAACCTTGGCCTCAAAGTATTTATAATCCAGATATAATTCAGGAAGAGAGGATACCCACATTTCTATTAGCTATTAAGCTCCTTATGGACAGGAACTGTATCATACTCATCTATTCACAATTATGCTGCTCAAAAATGTTTTTGATAATTAAGCTACTAGAGTACACAATTACAAAGCAATGGAATAAATACAAAGGAGCTGAATTCATAAATTTGATGAATAGTGCATAGTAAGCTGGGCATGGGGAGGCAGGATCAACTCCTCATGGTAGTGTGACCTTGGAAATTCACAACATCTCTGAGGTTCAATTTCCTCATCTATAAAATGAAGCAGGTGAACCACCTACATGATCTACTGTGTGCCTCCCTAATCCACCAATCAAATGTTCCAATAGCATCTTCTGCAAATATTTTGTAAGAAATCAATGTTACTGCAGAGCAGAGTTGTTACAAAGACAAAGACCTAATATTGTAGTAAATTGGATCCACTTTTCTAAATGACACAAGACTGTTGAATTATTTGCCAGTAGTATCATTAGAATTCTCAACCTCAGTAATGCCTGGGTCTAAACCAGGTTCAATGGATGATGAACTCACATGAAAAATAATACCAAAGGCCATAATTGGGTTGTCCTTAATGATGTCTTTAGGCCACCTCTTACAAGGAAATTCACCTTTTCTATAGCCTGATAAAGATGAGCTTTTTTAGCAGGAAGTAGAAGTCACCGAACAAGCCGTGCTATTCAATAGGTATGAAACAACCAGACAGAGTTAACTCTGATAAGTGTTTAACAACCAGCTCTCTGAAAATCCATAATATACTTTTAGATTTAATCTTTATTGTTAAGATTTTCTCCATCACTTTCTTGAGTTCAGAACATCAACAAAACATTAAGTAAAGCCCTGGTTTGTAGTGTTTGCTGATTTCTGATGTGAGAGTATACTAAAAATTTAAGAGGCCACTCAGCCAGTATGAGCAAGCTCCACCCCTACCTTGGACTCTCATTTTATTCAGTTCTTGCCTTAATTATTTTTCCATCTGAAGTGCTTGTCAGAGATACATGGATTAATGGACTAACTCAGTGTTCACCCACCCAAGTTTATATCATTATCTCTGCAAATGTGTTATTCATTCATGTAGTTCTTTTCCTGTATGAATTACTAGACTAGGTTCTTTAGAGTAACTATGTCAATGAGATTTCCATTTATTCCTCTGAATTTTTTTATCTTATTAAGTTATTATTAACAATATAAGGAGATCTCTTATCTACATAGTGTTTTGGGGAGTATAATCTCAAGCTTTATTGGGAAAAGCAAATGTAGAGATGATCAAGTCTATATATCCAAAAAGTTATTATTTGTATGCTGATGGTCTCTGTACTCTATTTTTGCTGGCACTGATCTCAGACAGACTGAGAACTCAACATTCACCAAAGAAAGGGTTTAGAGGATCACAAATAAAATAATTTTCATGCCTAGGGTTTCCTGCATATCCTTAAAAATCTGCAGAGCAGAAAATCTGCTCATACACTTAAATATATAAGAAAAGTAAAAGACTCCTGACTTACTGAGAAATACATAAAGGTTACTGACATGGGGACATAAGAGCATAAACTGAAAGCTAGAAAGGCTATTATAATACATCAAATCTAAGCCTCTCAATTTACAGACAAGGAAACTGAGTCCTAGAGAAGTTAAATTACATGCCCAGAATCATAGAACTAGTATAAATCTGAGGAAGGATTTAAATCCAGATCTTCCATCCCCCTATATACTAAGCCAGAATACTGCTTGTCCCAATTTCTGGGGGTACTGACAAAATTGGGTTGGATATTTTGCACTTGCTGTCCTTTTCCCTCAATAGGCTAGAAATCAAATACCAAACACTTGCATCCTGTGACCTATTGGGTTCTCATGACAGCAAAGTAACCTTTTATTCTTCATTGATTGATTGCCTACCTTACCACAGAATATATTTCAAAACCTTCATTTCTCCTCTCATGTCTCTTCTAACTCCTCTCTCCCCTACCCTGTTATCTAAAGACTTCACCATTTATATAACTAACAAAATTGAGGCTTATCGCTATGAGCTGCATCTTTGACTTCTCTTCATCTCAAAGCCACTTGACAACACTCTCATACTCTGATCCCATCCCCTCCTGTCTTCTCCAACAGATTTCTCACTCAATTATTCCCCCTCTAGTTATTTTCCTGGTGACTCTTTTACTGATGAGATTAATTCTTCAGTCATGCCTGAGTTTCCCTCTAAAAAGAATGAAAACAAAATATGTATGTATATAACAACAAATTCTTTACTAGACCACACCTTACCTTTTCCCTCAAGTTTCAGGTATCTCCCTTCCTTTTTTCAGTCAAGCTCCTAGGGAAAAAAAGCTATCTGCATTAATTGCCCCACTTCCTTTTTCATTTTTCAATACTTTGCTATCTGGTTTCAGACCTCATCACTTAAAGTTACTAATGATCTCTTGATTTCCAACAAAGGTCTTTTCTCAGATCTTCATCCTAATTCCTAATTGACCTGGTTGTTCAATATCACTGTTGACTATGATCTCCTATTTATCCTACTATCTGTGTGATGAATCCTTCTTAGTCTACTTTGATGACTGGTCATCTATACCATACTTTCTAACTGTCACTATTTCCCAAGCTCACTACTTTTCTCTCTCTAAAGTTGTTCCTTCTTAGTAGCTTTATGAACTCACAAGCATTTAGATAAACAAAGCATTCATTAGGCAATGACTATGTGCCAGATACTGAGTTAAATGCTATGGATACAAATACAAGAAAACAAGATGGTCCTTATTCTCAGGGAGGTTATATCCAAGGTTACATACTCCATCCAAGTCTACTGCCAGTTATCTTGACTTTTATTTTCTTGTCACTGGATTTTGATGACTTTGGAGGTGAAACTGAGGCAGATGACTTTGTGCAGCACTGCCTAACTTAAACTCAATTCACTAGAAAGTCAAAATATCATGCTTACGATATCATTAGTCCTCTTGGAGAATGAAGGATAAATAATTCACATGTTGTAATAAGAAAATACAATGCATAAAGACATGTGAAAAAGCAGAGGAGTGAGGCAGAAAGAGGGCATCTTTGTCAGGACAAGGCAATTGTAGTTAGTGAAACAGTTTAGAGAGTGAATTGCTATGGTAGTAAAAAGAATAGCAAGGGGGTGGCTAGCTGGTGCAGTGAATAGAACACCAGCCTTGGAGTCAGGAAGACCTGAGTTCAAATTCAGTCTCAGACACTTAACACTAGCCCTGTGACCTTGGGCAAGTCACTTAACCCCAATTGCCCTGCCCTCCCCCCTCCAAAAAGCAAAAAAATAAAAATTTTTAAAAAAGAATATCAAGGCTGGGGCCCCTGCAAGAAATGGCTGTCATAACCAAGAATTCACCTATCGGGAGAGTAAGCCTCAGGCAGAGACATGATGAGCTGAAGATGGAGATTGAGCAGTGAGGCAATGCCCTGAGCTGAGAAGGAAGTTTAATGATTATCTTTATGTAGATGATTCACAGATTTATATATCAAATCCTAGTCTCTTTCCTGAGTTTCAATACCACATAAGTAAAAGACTTTTCAAATTGAATGTCCCAGAGACAGCTGAAAATCAACCTGTCCAACATAGCACATGTTATTATTTGCCCCAAACCCCACTACTCTTCCAAATATTCTAACTTCTATAGAAGCCACTACCATTCCACTAGTCTTCAGGGTTCATAGCCTTGGCATTATCTTCAATTTATTGCTCTACCATATTTTATATATCCAACCATTTACAAATGTTGGATTTATACCTCCACAATGTCCCTTGCATCTGACCCATTCTTTCTACTCAAGCAGCCACCATCTTAGTTCAGATCATTACTACCTCTAGCTTAGATTTTTATGTTAGCCTCTTGATTGGTCACATTGCCAAAATTCTCTACCCACTCCAGTCCATTCTCCACAAATCTTCCTAATCTCATTGAATGCAAAACTAACCATGTCATTCTCTGCTCAATAAATTCTAGAATATAATATAAACTCTATTGTTTATCTCTTAAAGATTTTGAAGCCCAGTCTCTACCTATATTTGCAGCCCTTTTATGTCTTTAGTCCCTTTCCACACTCTATAGAACTGCCTGAGAACTTTAATTTCTATGATTTTCCAGTGACTATGCCAATGCCTGTATCCTATTCCTTCCTCATCTACATTCATAGAATACCATTTCTTCCTTCAAGAATCAGTTCAAACATCACCTTCTACACAACTTTTCCTAATCCCAATAAATACCAGTGCCCTTCCTAACTACCTTCTATTCATTTTTTATTTCATATAGAAACTAGGTATACACTTGTAAATTTTATCTCCCCGTTACTACTTTGTATTCTCATAGAATAGCACAGTTCCTGGACATAGAAGGTAGTTAATAAATGCTTGGAGATTGATTTAATAAAGCTTTACCAAATGCATACAACCTCACATGAATAAAATAAATATGGAGGAAGTGTGATTCAATGAAAACAGGACTAGATTTGTACCACAAGGACCTACAATCAAATCTTGGCTCTTCCATTTAGTCTCCATGTGACCCTGAGTTAGTAATTTATCTTCTCTCAGTTTATATTTCCTCAATTACAGATCTCTAAAGTCTTACTGAGCTTAAAATGAATGCTTTTGTGATATTATGAATAGAAATTATATTCTTTTATACATCTTTCTGTTCACAATCATATACATTTGTTTCCTTGGTGCATGTGCCAAATTTTAATAGCATCTGTTAATGATCTTAGAAAGCACATTATAATAACTAATATATATGTGTGTGTGTGTGTGTGTGTGTGTGTGTGTGTGACTTACTCTATACCAGAGTAGTCCAGAGAATGCTTTACAACACCTCACAACAACCCCAGGAGAAAGGCGTTATTATTATCCCCATTTTACAGATGAGGAAACTGAGGCAAACAGAGTAACTTGCCTAGTGGCACATAGCTAGTAAGTGTCTCACACTGGATTTGAACTCAGGTCTTCTTGACATCAAACCTGGTACTCTGTCCATTTTACACTGCCCTTTATTATCCTCCACTGAGTTTCAAAATGATGGTGTTATGGGAGAAATATCCCCTCTTATGTGTACAAACTTCTCTATTTCTGACAATGTAGAAATTGTGGAGGTAAAATTCAATATTTCATTATTATACTCAAGCAGAGGTTCAGACTTCAGAGAACTCTGGGCAATCATGAGAATTCTTACAAGGATTCTTAAAGGCAAAATTACATCTGAGTGACAAAAAAATTCATTTATATAGTACAATCTTGTATGTTCCTCTTATTCCATTAAAGTTAAAGAGAAACTAGATACCATTCTCCAATGTCATAAAAGATGAACAAACTTAAAGAGTCATCATTTCACATATTTCTACGGAAAAACTTCATCAAACAAACTCTATAGGTAAACCAAATCAGGTTATAGTTTAAACTACATGGGGCAGATTTTGATCACGTGATGCTAAGATTAACCAAAAGATACAGAAGAAAAAAAATAAAAAATTTCCACAACTGTGGTAACAAAACCTATGTTGTGCAATTTTAAATTCAAATATATCATAATGGAAATGGCTGGCCAGACAATAATAGCATTCTGGTTGGTTCCTACTATGATTTCACTTCATTCAATGACAATAATGCTTACCCACTGGTTTAACAAATTATTGTTAGTTAGCTAGAATTAAAACCTCTTCAATGTTACCCACTGCAGCCATCCCTCTCCATTAGAGTTCAGCGACAGTCAATTCACTCTTTAGGTCTCTTTGACCTCAGAATGTTGATGGATCCCCACAATGATATTTGTTGCTTTTCCCTTTTCTTATCTCTGACAATGGAACCATCTGGTTTTCTACTAATTGCAACATC
The DNA here is from genome assembly GCF_028583685.1 of Petaurus breviceps papuanus. Taxonomy (NCBI): domain Eukaryota; kingdom Metazoa; phylum Chordata; class Mammalia; order Diprotodontia; family Petauridae; genus Petaurus; species Petaurus breviceps. Next base: position 4,628,580 of record NW_027185761.1, on the reverse strand, counting down.
AAAAAAGTAATATATGCTTTAGATGAACGTCATCTACGGAAGGAAATTGTGCAGCTTTGATTTACCATATGTTCAGGTGGAATCACTAAATCAGAGAAGTCAAAAAATTCTAGCAGAACTCAGTAATAGGATATTGGGCAAAAATTCTTATTGGAAGCTTGCCCCATGACAGCCATCACTGCCACATGTTCCCTACATCACTCAGAATTCTCCTCCTAACCTGACTTTGCTCCAGGCAGCATGAAAGGGCAACAGTCAATAGAACCAAAAATTGGAGCTTTTTTTTTCAAATCATCTCATACAACCACATGTCAACAGACACCAGGAAAACAATAAAATGTGTCTCTTCTAAGAAGAAAAATAATTAGCATCCAAATGTTACTTTATCATATTTTCTAATCGTGTGATTAAAAAAACCTGAAAATTCTAGAAGAACAGTGCAGAAGAATCTTCTAGAATAGGACTGAGGAACTTATGGTTTCAACATCACATGTGGAACTCTAGGTCCTCAAGTGTGGCCTTTTGACTGAGTCCAAGTTTTACAGAACAAATCTTTTTATCAAGAGGATTTGTTCTACGAAGTTTGTATTCAGTCAAAGGGCCACAAGGAGGAACTAGAAGGCCACATGTTCCCCATTCCTATTCCAGAGTATGTTTATCAAAATGAGAGGCCCAAGTCCTCAGAATGATCACAGGTGAGATCTAGAAAACCACAGAACCTTGAGCTTGTAGAATTGAGAGTGTCCCTTTAAATCTAGTTTTATATCATGGAATTCACCAAATAATTCCTAAGTGGCTACTCAGTGCAGAATTGTGTCAAATAAAGTCACGTCAGCAAGCATTTATTAAATGGTTACTATGTGGGCAACTAGGTGGTTCAATAGATAGAATGCTAGGCCTGGAGTAAGGAAAAATCATCTTTCTGAGTTCAAACCTGAACTCAGACACTTACTAACTTTGTAACTCTGGGCAAATCCCTTAACCCTCATTGCCTCAGTTTCTTCATCTGTAAAATGAGCTGGAGAAGGAAATGGCAAACACTCTGGTATCTTTGCCAAGAAAACCTCAAATGGAGTCATGGAGAGTCAGTCATGACTGAAATGATTCAACAATAAATATGCCAGACACTATGCTAAGTGCTAAGAATATAAATATAAGCAGAAAGACAATCTCTGCCCTCAAGAAGCTTATATTCTAATGGGAGAAGACAATATGTAAAAAGAAGCTGGAAAATAAGGGAGAGGAAAGTACTTCCTGCCGATTGGTGGAGTAAAAAAAAAAAAACTCCTTCCACAGCCTCCCTATATAGAGGGATTAAAATGTCACCTATCTCTTAATTTGTCACTTCCTGCTCTGCTTTGTTTCAAATCCATCATCATCTTCGTCATGGTTCTCCTACTCCCTTTTGGGTGTCCTTTGGCACTCATTACCCCTGTTTGAATTCCTTTTTATATACTGTCTCCCTCTATTAGATTGGCAACTGCTTAAGGGCCAGGGCTATCTTTCTTTTCTCTTATTTGTATTCCCAGTGCTTAGCAAGCTCCTGCCACATAGTAAACTTAGTAGAATAAGTATTTATCATATTGTATAGACATAGAAGCATGGTAGAGAAATCCTGAGAGGCAGGAGTGAAACCTGGAGAAAAATAAAGACATGACTGGTCTGGATATGCTCCCTAAAATGGAGTTTCTAAGGGGGAAAAACAATCATAGGAAGAGGCAATGAGGTGTGATAGTAATGGCAATTAAAGATTCCCCTGTATTGGCTTGGTTTTCAAATTGATTGTATTAAAACCCAGAGTTTGTTAATCCCACCTGTGGGATGGGCTTGTTGATGTGAAAAGAAAGTCCTGAAGTGGGAGGAGCTGGTGATGTAGATTTGGAGAGACAAGAGAGAGGAGGAAGTTCTTTTTGGAAGCAGCACCTCGTGGAGAGAGAGAGACTAAGAGATTGCTGGTGGCCGCTTTGAATTGCCCTGGACTTTTGAGACCTGCCCCCTGAGCTGCCAAGGACTGAGGAGACATGGCTGTTTTGCTGGTACTTTGTCTGTCTGTTTTGATGTTATTTTGCCAGATTTGTCCACTGGTGAAAGACTGTCCTGTTGAAGAAGTCCTGGAACCTGGCATTTGGTTAAGAAGGCCTGAGACTGTCCTGCAGACAGAGAGTGAATACTGTCCACTGGTGAGGGACAGTACTGAGAGTGAATACTGTCCACTGGTGAGGGACAGTACTGTTGTTGCAGGGGTCTGGAGACTGTCCGGCAGACAGAATGAATACTGTCCACTGGTGAAGGACAGTGCTGTTGTTGCAGGGGTCTGGGAGCCTTTCTGTTGGTTTAGAAGCCCTGAAGAAGGATTTTCTTGTTGTATGTTTACAGAAATCCTGGGAGAGGGCTTTGCTAATGTGTTCAGGGGTTCTAGGACTGTTCTACAGACAGAGGATAAATTCATGAAGGGACTGGCAATGTATCTTATGGCCTTGCTAAGCCTTGTCTCCCCAGGAACTAAGATTGCTGAGAACTTGCCTCCTGTCCAGATGAAGAAAAGACCTCCATTTGGGTATTAAGTGCTGTGTTTAAACTTGATGTAACTCTGGGGTAGATTCAATTGTGATCCAGGGGTGGGGAACTTTTGACCTTTTTGTGTTCTATGGTTGAGCAAATGAATGTATTTTACTTATGTTTGGAAACTAATCTCCATTTGAGAAGAGGGGCTTTGTGGTGGACTTAATTAAGGTATAGCCTAGGGGTGGAGAAGTATTTAGAACAGAGACTTTGTAATTGATTGAATGATTGGAAGGTCCTGGGATGGGGTAGGCCTTGGAGATTATTTAATCACACTTAGTAAATGCTGTATTTTGAATGATGTCATGTTTTGATCTTCTCTGTTCTGGGTTTGTTACTGAATAAAATAGAGAGCACCTATGCTGGTATTTTGAACCTGGGAAGTTGCCTTTGCTTGATATTACATTACATGAGGATAGTGGGTAATTCTAGTGTGAGAAGTCCTATGGAAGAATGAATTTCCAAATGAAGAAGTAGTGTAGGAGAGAAAGTCCAGAGTCAGAAATGAACCCTGGATAGGAATACAGATATACTTTAATTGGGGGTATGAAGAAAATGTCATACAGACTCTGTTCTCAAATAAGCTACAACCTAAAGACAAAGACAAGTGAAGAATTACCTGTGGTATTAGAGAAAGTGAGGTAAGTATAAAGGAGAGTGACACTCTATAATAAATTTGACAGGACAGATTTAACATATAAGCAGGGCTATGTGGGAAAAAAGGATTTTAAATGACTCAGATGAAAATGAGGGAAAATCATTCTAGGCATGAAAAACAGGGTGAGTGAAGATGCAGAGACAGAAAAGGGCATTTCAAAGAGAAGGGATGGAAAGCAGTTTAGTTTGACCAGACTGTTATAAATATATATAAAGATAGTCATGTAAGAAAACAGTTGGAAAAGTAGAGTGAAGTCAGATACAAAAAGCCTTGAAAGACAATCATGGGTTTTTATTTCATTGAATATGCAATGGGTCATCATTAAGGGTTCTTTTAAAAATAGTTTTAGCAACACAATAGAAAGATTGGGCAGGAAGAAGGACAGGTGGGAGAGTTAATATATAGGCTGGAAGTAGGATGGCCAGTTAGGTGGTTGTCCTCATAGCCTAAATTAGAAGAGACACGGTTGTTTTCCTAGGGGCATAGCAATGAGAGTGGATAATTGGGGCTAGATGTAAAATATGACAGAGGAATGAAGCTATGTAGCACAGTATCATAGTATGAAGCTAGGTAGTTAATCCTGGAGGATCTGTAATTCAGAAGGAAATGAGTTAAAATACAACCTCAGAGTGACCCTGGTCAAGTCACTTAACATCTTTCTTCCTCCATTACCTCAACTGTAAAATGGGGATAATAACAGGACCTAACTCTTAGTGTTGTTCTGAGGATCAAATGCTTGTAAAGTGCTAAGCACAATGCATGGCCCCTATAAGGTGCTTAATAAATATTTGCTTCCTCCCTCCCTCCCTCCCTTCCTTCCTTCCTTCCTTCCTTCCTTCCTTCCTTCCTTCCTTCCTTCCTTCCTTCCTTCCTTCCTTCCTTCCTTCCTTCCTTCCTTCCTTCCTTCTCTTATTTTTATTTTATGGTCCTCAGTAAAACAGTCATTCTATTTCGAACAATTTCTCACTTAACACCCCTCCCCCCATATTAAAACCTTGTCATTTACCTTTGCAACTCATCCCTGGGTATCTAATTTATGATATAAATTACAAAAGCCAGCAGGGGTTGGGGGAAGGCTGATTATTTTTTATAATCTTTGAAAATAAGCAAAATAAGTTAGTGTGATTTATACAGAAATTATATACCTTTTGTATATTTTTTTCTGCAGTACTTAAAAGATCCATAAATTCATGAGGTTGGTTATTCTATATGCTAGCACAGATTATGACTGCTATAAGATCTGGAAAATCCTCTTAGAAATTTACTGTAATCAAAATTTTTCCTCACAAAATGAACAAACATTGGTGATGAATCAGGTGATAAAATTATGATATACAAAGCATTGGAATTGGAATTAGGAAGATCTGACTTCAAATTCTGCTTCAGACATTTATTAGGTGTGTGAAATTGAGCAAGTCTTTTTCTCAGTTTCCTAATCTGTAAAATGGGAATGATAAAAGCACCTACCTCCCTGGGTTGTTGTGTGGATAAAATGAAATAATATTTGTAAAGTTCCTTGCAAACCTTAAAGCACTTTTTAAATGCTAGCTATTATTGATTTTAAGGATGCATATCTTCAAATGACATATAGTGCTTATGATTAGTCTGTGCCAAAATTCCCTAAATGAATTGTTAGATTTAGCATTATTCCAATCATTATTGAGAGAATTTTTTTTCCTTTTAGTTTCTGTGAGCAAAAGAATAATGACTCATTCGGGGGAACAAAAGATCTCAAATACCAAGAAAATAATGAGGAAAAGTGCAAATAAAGGGGCATGGTATTACCAGATTTCAAAGTAAGAGTAATCATCAAAACTATATTGATTTTAGGGGCGGCCAGGTAGTACAGCGAGTAAGAGCACCGGCTCCAGTGTTGACAACACCTGGAGATCGAATCCCGGGCTCAGACACTTAGCACCCACCCAGAAACACCTGGCCGTGTAACCTTGAACAAGTTACTTAACCCTAATTGCTTAGGGGCGGCCAGGTGGCTCAGCGAGTAAGAGCACTGGCTCCAGTGTCGGGATGACCTGGATCAAATCCAGGCTCAGATACTCAGCACCACACCCAGAAATAATAACTGGCCGTGTAACCTTGAGCAAGTTACTTAACCCCAATTGCTTTAAAAAAAAAATCTATATTGATTTTAAAATATTATAAAATAGATTAGTGGAATAGAATAGATAAGTAAGAAACAAAAATAATCAAAAGCAGTAGTCTTGGATTTAATGAACAGAAAACTATAAATTATCAGAGAAAGATTTCTTTTTGAAAGGAATTGCTAGGAATAGAGAAAGCAATTGGGTAGAAATTAAATTTATACCATCATCTTATAATTTATACAGAAATAAACTCAAAATGGATATACTACTTGGAATTAAAAGATCACAGCATTAAAAAAATATAGAAAAGAACAGTATAGGGCACCATAATTAGGGAGGAAATTCTTGAGGATCTGGGGATAGAAAAGCGTATAAAACTCAAAATAGATAAATTTGATTATGTTAAATTTTAAATGAATTTGCATAAATACAATAAATTAAAGCAAAATTAGAAAAGAAGATGCAGAGTAAAAACAAATATTTCTATTACATATTATGAGCAAAAGTCTGATATACATGATTTATAGGAATTAACATAAAAGCAAGGTTTCCTGAAATCTTAAAACTACTAGACTCTTGGTGCAACCCATATATAACAAAAAGTCCTGTTACACAATAGATAAGTGGACAAAGGTTATGAACAAAAGAATAATCATTTAAGAGCCTAATATGTGCCATGCTAAGCACATGATAGATATTATCTCATTTGATCTTCACAAAAACCCTGTGAAGTAAGTTAAAAGATTTGCCTAGGTTCACTTCGAAAGTATGTGAAAGCAGGTTTGAACTGTCCAATCAGTCACCTAGCTTCTTCAAATATTTCAAAAGCACTGCTAACAAATGACATGAAAACATGTCCCAAGTCATTCATAATAAGAAAAATGCACATTAAAGTACTACAGAGTTTGTACATGCTCATTGCCAAAGATGAAAGAAAAGATTATCCAATGCTTTGAGAAGTTAGAGGAAAATAGATCTTCAGGTGCATGTTTTGTAGATCTAGGAAGTTGCCCATGACTTCTGGATTTCAGTTTAGCATTATTCTGGAGAGGTGCTGTAGATTCTTTTGATTGATCTTTTATTTTCTGTATTTCAAAGCTTTTGACAGTCCTTTTATTATTATTATTATTTAATGCATTATGATACCTAAGCTTTTTTGTTTGTTTCTTACCACATTCTTCAAAGAGGTCTATGATTATTATGTTATTTTAATGAATTCTATCTACCAGTTCAATGTCTTTTGCTTGTACAGAGATCATGTGTTGTATATAACATTATTTGTTGTTTTTTCTCTTCCAAATTATTCTTCCCTTTTGTATATTTATATTCATTTTGTGTGGTTTTCTCTTCTTTTTGAATAAACTCACAAGCATGAATTTCATTTTTCTATTGTGCTAATTTAGTTCCCTTTTCTACACCCATTATTTTCATTCTTTCTTAAAGTATTCATGCATATCTTCCTGTGTTTGAATATTCTCTTGGGAATGCATAGGGTTCCATGTCTCATTAGTTATTAGTTCAATTTCTTTGTTTATCAACATTTATTTATACATACCTTTCTAGATGTTTTAGTACTCATTATACCCCTTAAAGTCTCTGTTCCTTAAGGCCCAGTGTATCTTCTCATGTTGGCCCCCTGCCCAAGTTCTTTCCATATGTTGAGTTCTTTGACTATTAATAATTTCCATTTTTGTAGGCCTAAGGAAACATATTTTGAGGTAGGTTTAAGAAATCATTCTGTGAATTTTTCTTCTCAAAGACCACAGTACAAAGCTAGTAAGGAAAGGACAGAAGGGAGGGAGGGAAAGAGGGACAGAGGAAAGAGTTGTTCTATGTGTCATATATGTGAATATCTAAATATATAGAGATATAGATATATAGACATACCTATAAGTATATATTTGTATTCTCTGTTTTGTGAGGTTTTTTATATTTTCTTTTATATAGCTAATTGCTAAATTTTATTTATGTATTTTACTACTCCTTTCCATTTTATTAGCTTGTTTGTTTTTTAATTAATATAATTTGATAAACATCAAAAAATGTTATTTTTGTTTCAATATACAAAGAAAATGATTGCATATGAAAATGTTATAATATATAGTATATGGAAAGAAGGAAGGAAGGAAGGAAGGAAGGAAGGAAGGAAGGAAGGAAGGAAGGAAGGAAGGAAGGAAGGAAGGAAGGAAGGAAGGAAAACATTGGTGAGATTTCAGGGAGTCAGTGTGGTGAGGTGGGAAAAAAAAAAACATTACACTGGAAACTATGAAATCTAGGGTCATTTCTAGCAGTTCTTATTACCTAGCAGTGTCCCCTAAGATAAGTCATTTAACCTAAGTGTCAATTTCCTCATATGTATTCAAATGACTTAAAAATCTCTTCATCTCTAACACTCTGTAAATCTAAGAAAATATTTGAGATTCCATCTTGGATTGGGGTCTATAGGGATGAAATAAAGAGAAGGAGCTAATTCATTCTTTGATAATTTGTCACTCTCTAGGGAACTTGGGGGAAGGGGAAGGACTTCAGTTTGTCAGTTTCTGCCCAGTGAAGTCTGAAGAATCTGATTCATAATTGCTATCTTGTCACTCCACACTGTTCCATTGCACTGATTAAGACTTACCTCAGGTGCACTACAAGTACTAACTTTGCATTGTACCTTACCCTGCACCTGAAGTGTGATTAAACCAGTCTGCCATGCAGGCTGTCATGTCATATGGATTAATTCCACTAGAATATTTAATGCCTGATTGCCTTGCATTAGATTATGGGAATGCGTTGCTTTTCCTAGAGATTGTTCTTTCAGCCCCAAAGTATTTGGAAAGTGATCAAATGGCAGAATTTCCTAAGTGGTTATTAAGATGTAGGAATATTCAATTTTAGCTTTGCTAGGATCAACTGAATTATTCTTTTAGTTTCTTTTTCCATTTTTCTGACTAAACCAGGTAATGATTCACACTTTGTACAATATCGTTTTCTTGGTGAGCAAATAAATCCTTGTTGTTTGGTCCATCAAGTAAGTTCCATAAATGTAGTCAAACAACTAATCTCATCTTTATCTTCCCTCTGACTTGTAAACTCCTCTGCTGGATTGACTGATGGGGGAAAATGATTAGAATTTATGACAAATGTCAATGTGAATGATCTCATTGGAATATTCTTGATAAATGAAACTGATACCTATAATTCCAGTATTTTTCTTCAGTTAAGTTGAAGGACATCTGCGTTATTCTCCTAGCATTCATGACATATTGTAAACTCACAGAAGGATGAAGTCTGACTGGATCTTGACCTCAGAACCCAAACTGGAATATTTCGCTGAGCCCCTAAACTGTCAAGCTAGAAATAAGAAGTATATAAGAGAACCCAGTCATAGGTGCATCACATTGGGAGAGGGTAAATGCCTTTGTCCTGTTCCCCAGGAAATTTGAAGTATATAAGGCCAAACCCTATGCTGGAACACCAAGCAAAAGGACCCTGTGTTATAAAAGTTTACTAGTCCTTACATCATGTTGGCTCAGGCTTAACAGAGAAAAGACAAATTATAAGGACAATTGGTATGACATAGAAGAACAAAATCTCCCACATCCCATGTGAATAACCTGGGATAAAACCCCATTGGTGCCATGCTAACTACAATTTTGTTGCCAGTTTTGGCTATTTGGGATGTGATACATTTTCACCAAAAGGTCAGATGAGTTTCCTCAAGTAGACACGTTTTCAAAGAAAGTCCATAAACCTCAATAGTTTTCAGAATTTTGTCTGAGAATATTCACCATAATCATTAATGATTTCGTGCTTAGATGACAGGTACTATTTTACTACTTAAAGAAACAGTCATTCATACTGGTCTATAGCTTGACAACTGATTTCATTTCTCTTTTTATTGCTTTATCATATATGTATTTTCAGAATCTATAGACTCATTTCTATAAAATTCATTTAAATGCATAGCCTAAAATGCATAAGTACCACAATATTCACTAATATATCTTTCCATTTGGAGATAACTGAGTCATTCTATGTATTGATATTAGCAAAGGCAGTCAAAGCAAAATTGTGGAATAGATGGAAATTAAGTTATGAGTTCCCAGACTCTCAATTCTTCCCTACTATCTCCAGCTCCAATACACCTGCTCCCCCCAAAAGATCTGGAACTCATTCTCACTACAGTAAAAAGCTAAATGCTTTAAGTGGTAACTCGGCCCAGGGGGGATTTGGATTTTAAAAGAGATCAAAGCTTTAAGCTAACAGGATGAAGCCTCTACCTACAGTGCAGTTATAGGTATCAGCAAGCACATAGTAAAATCCTATCCAGAAATTGTGCCCTGTAGGAGGCCACATAATCTGCCAGGGTGAAAAGCCAGCCCTGGGTATTTTCTATAGCATTTTTGATACTGAGAAGTGAAACAGCTGTTTGCTTGCTGATTACACATTACACACACAGAAGAAACTCACTCTGTGCCGGAACTCCATCGTTAAAAGGAAATGGTATAAAGCTGACCAAAGAGGTTTTGCATAATGCAGGTACCTTGTACAAGTTTTGCTGTATTTCTGAATGTTGAACATTCTGGAAAGGTAATTTAGAAATCAATATGGGTTTAGAAGTGTTAACCAAATTAACATTATACTCCTGATCACACCCTGCTTTTAATGAGACTTTTTTTATTTTCTACATGACTGATCATTACAATTATTTATGCCCCAATTAGTCAGATAGAGCAAATTACTTTTGTTATATTAGGCTGCATGCTTGATTCAACTTGAATCTCTAATAGATCATGCACCTGGTGCTTTGTTTAAAAGAAATTAAAAAAAAATAAAAGATAACTGCATCTTGTTTTCCACAGTTGTCAGTAATATAATTTACCTTAGTAAAAAAAAAATTTGCTATTTTCTGAAAGATATTTCCCGTTAAACATACATGGGAATTTGTGAACAAGACACTGTTTGGTGAAATCATGGCCTTGGTTTTGTCCATGCTGCTTGCAATCATTTCCCAGAGTGACTTTGGTAAGTTACATGATTATTCTTTGAAGTGATTTTTGATCATAATTGTCATCATACTTCCTGCCTGTATCAGTGGGGTAGTACCAGGTTTAATGAAATCATTCTCTAAAAAATGTTTTATTAATATTGTGTTTTGTTTTATTCAATATACATATAAAAGACCATTAACCTTAATTTACATCCAGATTGTAAACAAAATTATGGTTAGTTCATATTGATTTTTCTTTCTAGCACCATTTTAAATTTTAATTAAAAATCAGAAATGGAAATATTCTTTAGGGTAAAGTCCAAATTATTCTCCACAGTGTTAGAGGAGAATTGATTAACAATAGTAATAACAACAACAATAACCCATGTTATGGGGGGAGGGGAATGACAAAGTTAGGAAATGCCAACCAGGGTCATGTTTATATCACATGCCCTAAGATGGTTATGGTAACAATGAAAACCTAGCAGTACCCTGAAATATTGGACTCTGGTAACACCACTGATTGGGCTAGGATCCTAGTCAGTATGAGGTAACTATTCTTAAGGGTTAACAAAATAGATGGAGCAATAAAAGGCTACATCTTCACTTTACTTGAAACCGTCATGATGAACTTGACATGGAGGACAGGAAAGTGGTAAGATACACTGGAATGAATCAGAAATATTAATGTTTTACCAGCTGGAAATGTATCATCAGTGCAAAAGGGGATGACTACGAAAAGGAGTGAAACCCAAGTATATTTAAAATGGACTAAATTCATGAATATTTTCATCACAACCTTTACTATAGTATAACTGTAGAACTATGGAGAGAACTATGGAGATAGGTTCACAAAATTGTATAGGAGGCAAGAACAAAAAATGATCCAAAGATATAAAAGGGCAAGAAAGCAAAAATGGCTGTCTGATGAGGCTTTACAAGTAGTTGAGGAAAGAAGGAAAGTGAAAGGTAAAGGAGAAAAGGAAAGATATACTTAACTGAATGCAAAATTCCAGAGAATACCAAGGAGAAATAGAATTTTCTTAAATGAGCAATGTGAAGAAATAGAAGAAAACAACAGAATGGAAAAGACAAAAGGTATTTTCAAGAAAATTATTGATACCAAGGGAAAGTTTCATGCAAAAATAGCCATGATAAAAGATAAAAATGGTAGGTATTTAACAGAAGCAGAAGAGATAAGAGATGGCTAGAATATGCAAAAGAACTATGCAAGAAAAATCTTAACATCACCAATAACCACAAATTTGTGGTTACTTATCTAGAACCAGACACCCTGGAGAATGCAGTCAAGTGGGCCTTAGGAAGTATTGCTAACAACAAGGCTAGTGGAGGTGATGTATTCCAGCTGAGTTATTTAAAATTCTAAAAGCTGATGCTGTTAAAGTGCTGTGCTCAATGTTGCAGTAAATTTGGAAAACACAACAGTGGTCAGTTGATTGGAAGAGATCAGTTTATATCCCAATACTAAAGAAGATCAATGCCAACAGATGTTCAAATTACAGAATGATTAAGATTCTGCAAGTTAGCTTCAGCAATATGTGAACGGAAAATCAGCAGAAGAGCAAGCTGGTTTACAAAGAGCCAGAGGAGCTACTGGATGAAAGCCAGCATTCACTGGATTACGGAGAAAGCAGGGGAGCTCCAGGGGGGAAAGGCTACTTCTGCTTCATTGACTACACTAAAGCATTTGACTCTGTGGATCACAACAAAATGTGTCAAGTCTTAAAAGAGTTGAGAGTATCAGGTTACTCTACTTATCTCCTTGCCTATATATGGGTCAAGAAGCAACACTTAGAGCCAAACATGGAACAACTGATTGGTATAAGATGGGAAAGGGAGTACAACAAGGCTGTATGTTGTCATCTTATTTAACTTATATGCAGAGTACATCATGTGAAATGCCAGGGTACATGAATCAAAAGTTAGAATTAAGGTTGGTAGGAGAAATATCAGACATGCAAATGATATCACTATGATGGCAGAAAATGAAGAGGAATTAAAAAGTTTTTTTTTTGCCTTTTGGTGGGCAATTGGGGTTCAGTAACTTTCCCAAAGTTACACGTTTTGTGTGTGTGTGTGTGGGGGAAGGGGTTGTTAAGTATCTCAGGCCAGAACAGAACTCAGGTCCTCCTGACTCCAAGGCTGGTTCTTTACTCACTGCACCACCGAGCCACCCCTAAAAAGTTTCTTGATGAAGGTAAAAGAGGAGAGTGCAAAAACTGGCTTGAAGCTTAACATAAAAAAAGAACAACTAAGATCTTGGCAACTGATTCCAAAGCTTACTAATGAATAGAGGGAGAAGAAATGGAAGTAGTGTCAGATTTATATTCTTAGCCTCAAAGATCACTGCAGACAGTGACTGCAGCCATGAAATTAAAAGATGGTTGCTCCTTGGAAGGACAGCTGTGGGAACTCTGAACAGCATACAAAAAGGCAAAGACATCACCTTTCTGACAAAGGTCCACAGAGTCAAAGTCCTGATTTTTCCAGTAGCAATGTGTGACTGTGAGAGTTACAGAATCTACACAATCAAATTGCAGTGCTGGATATGACTTTTGAAAGTCCCTTGGACAACAAGCAAACTAAATCAATCAATACTTAAAGAAATAAATTCAAGCTATTTGTTAGAAGGTCAAATACTGAAACTGAAGCTTGAATATTTTGGCCACATAATGACAAGACTCATTGAAAAAGACCCTGATTTTGCGTAAGATTGAAGTGAACAGGAAAAGAAAAAGGATTAGATGGATAGAACGTATTATGGAAATAATGAACATGAACTTAGATTTCAAGAGACAGTAGAGGATAGAAGGACTTGGTGTGCTATGGTCCACAGAGTCATGAAGAGTCAGACATGACTGAACAACTGAACAACGAAAATGCTTAAGTCCAAGTCATACAAAAGTATATAGCAAACCAAACTAGGATGAACATAAGAAAGAATTAGTTCAATTCACCCAAATTAGATGGAATAAGAGCTAAAATTGTAGAGCTGTCAAAATTTAAAGAGCTAAAGAAATTTAGGTCACTGAAAAATCTTCACTTACTGGAAACTTCAAACTTCTACAAAATAATGAAATAGATGACAATTTTCCATGATTTGAAAAATTGGACTGGAATTTCAAAAACTCATTGTTGGTTGCAACTTCATGAATCCATAACAGAATAAATATATCAAAACATCATAATTCAAGTAAAGCTGACCTTTGCTCCAATCCTCATTCTATCATAATATTTGAGAAAAAAAAAAGTAAAAACATTCCAGGCTCTTCACACAAGAGCATATATGATAGTCATTATAATGATATGAACCATTGTAGGAAAAGAAATTCTATTAAAGAATATATCCAATGACCCTCCCACAGTAGAATAAGCTTAAGAAAGCTATTGAATAATTATAGAAATGCATTGGAAAAAATATAAATAGTAGCTAATAAATTCAATAGAGACTTTGAGTATCATATCAAACCAATTGAGGACAGTAAAAACAAAAGCAGGAAGAAAAGGGTTCCATAAAATTTTTGATTCCCTTAGTCATTGAAAGTAAATATCAAAAGTTTCATGATCTAAGATAAAGTTAAATTATTGCAAAAAAACAAAATAAATCAATATTAGTCAAAATTATTATTAGAGAGCTGAAATTCCTAACCTTTTTGTGTGGCTCATAGACTCATTTGGCAATCACAGACTGCTCAGACTAATACTGTTAGGTGAATAAAACTATATATGATTAAAGAAAACAAATTACATTGAAATAGTGTTAGAAAAGATTAATCTAAACAAGTTCATGGACCAGAGGTTAAAATCCCTTTTATTGAGGCTTGAGAATCAAGGAAATCAAAAAGAAAATCCTTGTAGAAAGAAGGATGTATAAAATTTCTAGTTATATATTTGGTCTCAAGAAAACTACATAGTGTCGGGGTAGAGCCAAGATGGCAGAGTAAAAGTAGGGACTTGCTTGAGCTCTCCCCCAAACCCCTCCAAACATTTGTAAAAATATTACTCCAAACAAATTCTAGAGCTGCAGAACCCATAAAATGACAGAGTGAAACACATCTCCAGCCAAGGATCTATTACACCAGGATGGAGGCAGAGTGCATTCTGGTGTGGGCCACAACTGCACAGACAAGGCCAGAGCAGGCCTCAGGAGACCAAATAACTGACAGCTATGGCAGTTCCCAGACTTCTCATCCCTCAAACACCAAAGAACAATGTGGAAAGTCAGTGGGTCTATGGGACCTGGGTAAAAGAGGAGCAATGTCTGACCCCAGTTCCAGGTCAGCAGAGATGATGGTGGTGGCAGTAGCAGAAGCAGAAGCAGAGCCTGTTTCTGGAGGTCTGGGCCCACAGATGGTGGAGGATCAAGTGGTTGATACAGGCTTCAGCCTGGGACACTAACCCCACCCCCACCCCCATACCCATGGGAAGGAGAGTCCTAGCTTGACAAAGAGTTAGAAAGTAAAGTATTTTGCAGGGAATGTAAGCAAACAGAATTGAAAAAGAAATAGTCAGACTATGGAATCTTACTTTGGGGATGAAGAAGATCCAAAAATACAACCAGAAGACAACAAAGTCAAATCATACATAAAAAGCCACTAAAAAAATACAAATTGGTCACAGGTCATGGAAGAGCTCAAAAAGGATTTTGAAAATAAAGTAAGAAAAGTAGAGGGAAAATTGGGAAGAGAAATGACAGTGATGCAAGAAAGTAATGAAAAACAAGTCAACAGCTTGCTAAAGGAGACCCAAAAATACTAAAGAAAATAACACTTACTAAAGGAAGACCCCCCAAAAAATATTGAAGGAAAGAAATTTTAAAATGGACTAAACCAAATGGCAAAAGAAGTCCAAAAAGCCAATAAGGAGAAGAATGCCTTAAAAAGTTGAATTGGCCAAATGGAAAGGGAAGACCAAAAGCTCACTGAAGAAAATAATTCCTTCAAAATTAGAATGGAGCAAATAGAAGCTAATGACTTTATGAGAAATCAAGAAATTATAAAACAGAAACAAAAGAATGAAAAAATAAGACCATGTGAAATATCTGACTGGAAAACCCCCTGACCTGGAAAATATATCCAGGAGAGACAATTTTAAAAATTATTGGACTACCTGAAAGTCATGATCAAAAAAGAGCCTAGACATCATCTTTCAAGAAATTTTCAAGGAAAACTTCCCTGATATTCTAGAACCAAAAGGTAAAATAGAAGTTGTAAGAATCTACTTATACCTTATTAAAAGAGACCCCAAAAGGAAATCTCCTAGGAATATTATAGCCAAATTCCAGAGTTCCCAGGTCAAGGACAAAATATTACAAGCAGCCAGAAAGATATAATTCAAATATTGTGGAAATACAATCAGGATAATACAAGACCTTTCAGCTTCTACATTAAGGGATTGAAGGACTTGTAATATAATATTCCAGAGGTCAGAGAAGTTAGGATTAAAACCAAGAATCACCTACCCAGCAAAAATGAGTACAATACTTCAGGGGGAAAATGGATATTTGATGAAATAGAGTATTTTTCAAGCATTCTTGATGAAAAGACCAGAGTTGAATAGAAAATTTGACTTTAAAATACAAGAATCAAGATAAGTATGAAAAGGTAAATGGGAAAGAGAAATTATAAAAGACTTATTAAAGTTTAACTGTTTACATTCCTACATGGAAAGATATTTGTAACTCATGAGACCCTTCTTAGTATTAGGGTAGTTGAAGGAAAGATAGATAGATAGATAGATAGATAGATAGATAGATAGATAGATAGA
>NW_027185761.1:4568186-4612483 GCF_028583685.1 Petaurus breviceps papuanus | reverse complement strand
GATAGATAGATAGATAGATAGATAGATAGATAGATAGATAGATAGATGATAGATGGTACAGAGTGAGTTGAATATGAAGGGATGATATCTAAAAAATAAAATTAAAGGGTGAGAGAGGAATATATTGGGAGGAGGAGAAAATGAGAGATAGAATAGGGTAAATTATATCATATTAAAGAGGCAAGAAAGAGTAGTTACAATGGACAGGAAAATCAGGGAGGTGAAAGGGAATGAGTCAACCTTACTCTCATTGGATTTGGCTTAAGGAGGGAATAACATACACATAATTGTGTATCTTACCCTACAGGAAAATATGGGGGAAAGGGATAAGAGTGGGTGAAAAAAAGAGGGCAGACTGGGGGAAAGATTAATCAGAATGCATGCCATCTCAGGTGGGGGGAGGGGAGAGATGGGGAGACAATTTGGAACTCAAATCCTGTGTAAATGAATGTTGAAAACTAAAAATAAATTAATAAAAAAGAAAATAAACCTGCATAGAGAAAGAGAAAGTTGGATCAAACATAAAGAAAAAAATTGTGCACAGTTCACACAATGAACAAAAGGTGAGATCAATCAAGAAAAGGAACTATAACTCTGGCTCAGTGGTGTCAAACTCAAATAGAAATGGGAACCACTAATCTGTGCATAATAAGGATCCCAGTGGCTGCATATTGACTTAGTTTTACAATGTATACGTTTTATTATAATTTTTATTTATGTTGTTAAATGTTTCCCATTTAAACTCTAATATAGTTTGTCTTACTCTGGAGCATGTGGACTATTTGAAGGCCAGCAGCAAGCACAAAACCTTCACAGTGACACATGACACATTACCAGAGCATACTAGGAGTTTCTTCTGAGGTACAAGCCTGATCTTACAACTAACTCCACGTGTTTTCACAGGCTGTACCCAATGTCTGGAACTCTCTTACTCCATATTTCTGACACCTGATTTCCCTTCCTTCTTTTAAATTTCAGCTAGGGTCTTACCTTCTACAAAAAGTTTTGCCTTATGCCCCTTAACACTTGTACCTTTGCTGTCTTGATTAGCTCCAATTTACCCAAATATAGCTCTTTCATACATAGTTGTTTGCATTACTGTTTTCCATATTTGATTAAGTTTCTTGAAAGCATGGGCTATTCTGGCCTTTCTTGGTATACCTAGAGCTTAGTACACAGTATCTAGCAGATAGAAGATACTTAGGTAGGCACTTGTTAAATGACTTTATTTGACAAACTCAGAAAGGCATCCCTAGTCAGATAAACTTTCCAGGCATTCTTACCTGTATAACTAAGGCATTGAATGCAATGGAAAGGATCCTTTAAGGTGCCTTCCATCTCAAAAAGCTATGATGTCAAGACCAATTCATATGAACTGTGATATTTTCTAGGCAAATAGTTCAAACCCTCAGGGTGGATAGGTGGCTCATTGAATAGAGCACCAGCCCTGGAGTCAGGAGGACCTGAGTTCAAATACAGCCTTAGACACTTAACACTCACTAGCCACTTGACCTTGGACAAGTCACTTAACCCCAAATGTCCTGCCTTCCCGCCTCCAAAAAGCAAAAACAAAAACAAAATTAGTTCAAGCTCTTTATGTTTACTCCTAGACTTAAATTGATCATCTTCCGTTCTAAATTGAACTGAGTATGGCTTTCACATTAAAGAGATCTGCCAAAATATTCTATTGATCATTTAGTATACATGGGTCAAAGCATTATTTGCCACCACTTAAAAACATATTCAAAGGATATCATCTCAAGGAATCTTTCACCAATCAATCTATCACCTACGTATTAAGCACTGTTAATACAAATACAAAGACTGAAACAATCTCACATCTCAAGTTGACATTCCAGTGGGAAATATTATTATCACATGTTGGCATATTTTTAAAGAATAAATACAGAAACTGTGCATGAGAAACGGGACTAGTTGTGAAAAAATAGGAAAAGGTCAATGATGCTAAAATATAGTTTGGACACTAAGTATAAAATTCTTTTTTTATTATTTATTATTTATTTATTTTAACATTTTTTTAAATCAAGTTACAAATTTTCTGCCTCATTTCTGTTGCAACTCTCCCACCCACTGTGAGAAGACAAGAAATATGATATCAATCATACATGTGAAATGGTACATAACATATTTCCATAATAGCCCTATCACAAAAAAATCAAGAAAAATAAAGTGAAAAATTATACTTAAATTTGTAGTCAGAGTTCATCAGTTCTTTCTCTGTAGATGGATAACATTTTTCCACCATGTGTCCTGTGGAATTGTCTTGGATCATTGTATTGATCTGAACAGCAAAGTCTTTCACAGCTGATCATCATTACAATATTGCTGCTACCACTTACAATTATTTCCTGGTTCTGCTCACTTCAGTTTGCACTAATTCATATAGGTCTTCCCATATTTTTTTTTCTGAAACCATTTCCCTCATCATTTCTTATAGCATAATAGTAAACCATCACAATCATATGCCCCATCTTGTTCAGCCCTTCACCAATTGATAAGCATCTCCTCAATTTCCAATTCTTTGCCACCACAAACAGAACTGCTGCAAATGTTTTGTACATATAAGAACTTTCCCTTTTTTTCATTTATCTCTTTGAGATATATATCAAGGATTGATGGGTCAAAGGGTATGCATAGTTTTATAGCTCTTTCGGTATTATTCCAAATTGTTATCCAGAATGATTAGACCAGCTCACAACTCCACCAAGAGGTCACTAGTATACCTATTCTCTTATTCCCTCCAAATCTGTCAGTTTTGGTAGGTGGTACATCAGAGTTGTTTTAATTGGTATTTCTCTAATCATTTCTAATTGAGAGTATTTTTTTCATATGACTATAGCTAGCTTTGACTTCTTCTAAAAACTGCCTGTTCCTATTCCTTAATGATTTCTCAGAAAGAGAATGGCTCTTATTTTTATAAATTTGATTCAATTCCCTATATATTTGAGAGATCAAGCCATTATAAGAGAAATTTGTTGCAAAAAAAAACCCTAATGATATTGCTTCATTGTCTATGGTAATTTTTAGCAAAATGTAGTTTCCATGATTAACTCTTTTAATTAGATCTATTTTTGCTTTTGCTTTGTCTGAGATCATGAATGCTACCCTTGCCTTTTAAACTTCAGTTGAAGTATAATAAATTCTGCTCCAGCACCTTATTTTAACTCTGTGTGTCTTTCTGTATTAAACATGTCTTTTTTAAGCAATATATTGTTGGATTCTAGTTTCTAATCCATTCTGCAATCTATGTCCATTTTGTGAATAAATTCTTCCTATTCACATTCAAAATTATGACTACCTACTGTGTATTTTGCTCTATCCCATTTTATTCTCTTTATCTTTCTCTCTCTTTTTATCCTGTTTTGATTCTGTCTCCCTTAATATGCCCTTCCTCTTATCATCTCTCACCTTTCTCTGATCCCCTTCTCCTTCTATGTCCCTATTGGATAAGGTCAATTTTTTTTTGGTTTTTGGAGGGCAATTGGGGTTGTGACTTGCCCAAGGTCACACGGCTAGTTTATGTTTGTGTGTGTGTGTGTGTCTGTGTGTGTGTGTTAAGTGTCTGAGGCTGGATTTGAACTCAGGTCCTCCTGACTACAGGGCCAGCGCTGTACTCACTGTGCCACCTACCCGCCCAAGGTCAATTTTTATGCCCACAGAATATGTATTGCCTAGAAACCCCTTTTTCCCTTCTAATGTAAAAAAATTTCTTGTTTACACACTTCTTTAATATGATAAAATTTTTCCCACTTTCCTCTCCCTTCTCCCTTTTCCAGTGCATTCTTCTTTCTCATCACTTCCTTTTTTTCTTTTTTTTTGAGATCATGCCAACATGATCAACTTACATTCATGGCCTAAGTCCATATGGACTTCTTATGTTTCAATAATGACAAAGATCTTAGGCATTAGTTACATGCATCATAATGGCAAGCAAACAATTACTTAGCGCCTCGTTTCAGCTGAACCTTGCCCTTGATTATATCAAGTCTTTGTTAAGAAACAGAACTTGTGAAACCTACAGTGGGTGGAACTTGCTGATGCAACAGGAAGGGGAAGAATAGGGAGGAGCTAATGACCACATATAAGCAGAAGCCCAAGCTGGGAGAGAGCAGAACTGAAAAGGGGAATGGTTGTGGAAGCTGGCACTCTGCTTATCTGTTCTATGTTGATTTTTGTTTGTGATACTTTGTACTGAACGTCTGGGACCTTACTGGAAGCCCTGAAACAGGATTTTCTTGTTGTTTGTTTACAGAAGTCCTGGAGGAGGGTTTCAGAGGTCCTGGGATTGTACTGATGATGTGTCTTCAGTTTTCAGACCTTGTTTGTTGATTTCACAGACAGATAGTGAATTGACGATGGTGCCAGCAATACATATGAATGTTATTGTGACTCTGTTAAGCTTTGTCTTCCCAGAAACAGAAACTACAAAGGACTTGAGGTAGACTATGAGCTTCAGTATGGAACTGGACAAGGAACTGGATGAGGAACAGAGAGCTGCCTACTTGTGAAACCAGGTAACAGTTGGGTAGATTGAGGCAGGAGCTGGGACCATGGAAGAAGTACCATGGAATTTGAGAACCAGCCTCAAGTCAGGATGAAAAGACATCCCCTTGGGTACTTAGTGCTAACTGAGAAGATCATGATTTACTGTGGTCTAGGGGTGGGAGAGCTTTATACTCTGTACCTTGTACCTCTTAATGATGATTGAGTTAAGAACGATTGGAAACTAACTGCCAATCAAGAAGAAAGAAGAATTTTTGACTCAGAGATTACTACAATGTGACCTAGGGGTAGAGAATTTGACCTTTGTATTTTGTGTTCCTTAAGGAGGCTTGCTCCTTAAGGATGATTAAGGTAAGGTCTTACTAAAGGACTATACTTTGTGTCCCTTAAGGAGGTTTGCTTCTTAAGGATGAATGAGTTAAGGACTTACTGAATGATATCTTTTGCTTAAAAACATGTGGCCACTTTGGTGAAAACTATGTGGCTACTTTGGTGATAAGTTGTTATGTCATAACATTGTGAATGCTGTACTTTGGTTTCTATGAATGTTTTACTTTAATTTATGGCTGCATAGACAGTTCACTATACTATGTGATCAAAACCTTAGAGCTATCCATAGCAGCAATCCTCTGGAAAGCTGCTCATGCTTGGCTTTACATATAGGCATACAAAATGTTTAATCTTATTGAGTCCCTTATGATTTATCATTCATATTTCATTTTCTTATGCTGCCCTTGATTCTTTTATTTGAATGTTGAATTTTCTATTCAATTCTGGTCTTTTCTTCAGGAATGCTTGAAAGTCCTCCCTGTCATTAAATATCCATTTTATCCTTTGAAGGATTATATTTAGTTCTGTTGAGTAGGTTATTTTTGGTTGTAATCCCAACTCCTTTGCCTCCCAGAATATCAAAGTCTGCTCTTTTAAGCTACTAAATCCTGACTGTGACTCCAGAATATTTGAATGGTTTCTTTATGTGTCCTTGGTATATTTTCTTCTTGACTTTGGAACTCTGGAATTTGACTATAATGTTCCTTGGAGTTTTCATTTTGAGACCTCTTTCATTTTTTTTTAAAGCAATCGGGGTTAAGTAACTTGCTCAAGGTTACACGGCCAGTTATTTCTGGTTGTGGTGCTGAGTATCTGAGCCCGGGATTCAATCTCCAGGTCATCACGACACTGGAGCAGGTGCTCTTACTCACTGTGCTACCTGGCCTCCCCTTGAGACCTCTTTCAAAGGTTGATCAGTGGATTCTTTTTCAATTCCTATTTTACCCTCTAGAGATAAGAAATTGGGGAAATTTACTTGATATTTTATTGAAATACAATGACTATGCTCTTTTTTGATGATGGCTTTTAGGTAGAACAATAATTGTTAAATTATCTCTCCTTGATATATTTTCCAGGTCAGTTATTTTTTCTGAGGAGATATTTCACATTTTCTTTTTTTTTTAATTCTTCTGACTTTATTTTATAGTTTCTGGATGACTTGTCTAATGCTAAATAAGGACATGTTTTCCTCAGTGAGTTTTAGTATCACTTTTTTTTTTCCATTTGCCCAATTCTGCTTTATTTTAGAAGTTCTTTTCATAATCAAGTGTTTTGACAGTGGTTATTGTTGTGGTTGTTTTCTCATTATCCTGATCTACTTCTTCACTTTCAATTTGTGCTCTACTCATCTTGGGGTGGAGAGGAACTGTGCCAAACTTGAAACTTTTACATGCTGCTGTTTTCAGAGATAATTCTGAGGGTCTACAAGTTTTCAGTGTTTCCAAGGTGGTATGACCTTTTCTTTGTTTTTGTTTTTTGTTTTGATTTTGTTTTTGTATTTTGGAAGGGGGAAGGCAGAGTAATTGGAGTTAAATTACTTGCCCAAGGTCATGTGTCTAGTAATTGTTAAGTGTCTGAGGCTGGATTTGAACTCAGATCCTCCTGACTCCAGGGCCAGTGCTCTGTTCACTGTGCTACCTAGCCACCCTGGGTGGTGTGATCTTGCAAAATCTGTGGTCACTGCTCTCCCAGTCTACACTCTGGTTTTACTTATCAGTAAGGTTCTCAGCTCACCTCCAGCCATAATTGCTAGGTCTTGGACCTAGAGCTGTAACCCTGTTCCCTAGCCCCTTGTGATCAACTGCAAGTTCCCCTCTCCACCCTGGAGATGCAACCCAGACCTGAATATGGGCAATGAAATTGCCAAATAGTTTCAGGTCCTACAGCCAATACTAGCAAAAGGGCCCTATAATCTCTTTCTGACCAGTTCCCCAACTCCTTTACCGTCTCATATCTAAGAGCTCCTGAAGTGACTGCTGCTGATGTCACAGCTACCTCCAAAGCTCACCACTTGTGTTTCCACCTCGAGTGCTTTGGGTTGGTTCCCACCCCAGTGCCACAGACCTCTCCTGCCAACATCCTAAATGGTCATAGGCGAGAAGAAATTATCTCAGTCCAACTTTTTGTTGCCTCTGTAACTCCAAATTCTGATTTGAGGTGTTATTTTTAAAATTATTTGAAGAAGGTTATTGGGAGAGATCAGCTGGGCTTCTGCCTCTCCTCTGCCATCTTCGCTCTGCCCCTCAAGGGTAAAATTCTTAATAGATATGTAGGAAACAGAGTTTTCAAGCTTGAATATGGAGAGTAACTTGTACTAATGGATGAAAGTGACCTGTACAAATACCTTGGTCCAAATACCAAGGCACAACAAGCATTAGCTGATTAGGAAGATTTAAAATGCACACATATACACACATATACCCATACAGAGAGAGAGTGAAATCATAATATCAAATATTAATAGGCAATAAAAAATCTTAATGAGAAAATATAAACAGACAATATACATGGTCAGAACTATAGAAATGGATTGTAACATTTGGAAAGTATCCTAACAAAAGGACATATGATATTAATGAGACATATGATCTATCACCATAAGGCATCTATGAAAATTTCCTTATCAAAAATTTCCAATACAACGTTTGGAACAAGCAGATGGCACTTCATCGGGCAATGATAAAAGATAATCAATCAACAAATATTTATTAGTCCTATGCACCAGGTAATGGGTAAGGAACTGGGGATAAAAAGGCAATGAACAAAATAATTCCTACCTGCAAAGCCCTTACATTATAACAAGGGAGACAACAAAGATGGAAGGGGGGGATAGAGGGAGAAACAGAGGAAGGATAGAGAGACAGAGAGTCATATGCACATTATTATCTGTATATATTCATATGTGGTATGTATATGTACTTATGTTTATGTATACAGAGAGACAGACGCAGAGATGGGGGAGAGGAAATGGGAAAAGGAGAAGGAAAAAGAATAAATCCAAAAACTTTAATTGCCTAATAATAAATACACATCAATAGACATCTTCAACATAATCAAAAGTGGTTATAGGAGGACGCCACTGAATTTGTCAAATTTTAATCAGTAATTCTCAAAATATGACAGACTGTTAGTGAAACACATATAAGAAATTCCCTTATGGCCCCAAAGATCCTTCAGAACCTAACCTCTTACCCAGGGAGAGGAACACAGAGAAAGGTTTTCATTTATTCTGTCAAGTTGTTGGGAGAAGCAGATTTTCATCTCTGAAATTTTCATTTATAAAGATTTATACAATTTATTGGGTCACTTTGCTTGGCTTTCATGAAAAACAGGGTTAAAAGATTCTAGGATGATGAGCAGAGAGTACTTAGTACTGCTAAGTCCCCTTGTGGAACAGAGACTGGACTTATTTCAGAAAAGTTACAAAACTACCATCTTAACAGAATGAGGAAAAGGAAGAATATTTTTCTACAGTATCTGTGTTCCCTGTCAAACTGACTTGAAGATCTGAGATTTTTTTTTTCCCTTGGTAAGAAGTAGTCAAGAAATATAGTATTTATTAAGCACAGTCTGTCAAAATGAATAAATTGTAGACGTCCAGCAGCAATGACCCCAAATTAAACAATGGTATTAAAATACTGTCAGAAAGAAGATACTAATATAGCAGGGGTTAAAAAATTCCTAAGATCTATGTGATAATTTTCTATCAACAAATCTCATAGAGGCATATATGATTTTTGTTATCCCAAATAATATAACCTTTACAATAGAAAAGTTAAAATATTTGGAATCTTATGTGGAAACTGCATTTTCAATTCAATTTAACAGAACTGACTCGTACACCTAGATAGATAGAAATACATTTTAAGTCTTTTTTCTTAGACAAATCCAACTCTTTGTGATCTCATTTTATGGGATTTACTTGGCACAGATACTTAGAAAGGTACAAATAACTGATACTTAACCCTTTTTTCAGGGCAGTTTTGGATAAGGAAGATGTAGGAGAGAGTGTTGAAAAAGATCGAAAGGGAGGAGGGAAGTCAACATAAAGTGAGAGAAGAAGGAATAGAAAAGGGAGCCTGGAGGTGATACAAAGGGCAACTTTATGAAATTCCTAATTTTTAATGTCCTGGTTCTGATAGGGAGGGATACAGGTAATGGTGAGTAAGAGAAAGAGAGAGTAGCAATAGTCAGTGTCGTATTATATCTGGTATCTTAAAGATGTAAAGGATGAACAGACTTTGAATACGATGTTTTATAGCTACAGAAACAGCTTCGGAAATCAATGCAAGCATTTATCTACTAGAAATCAAAAACATTTTTGTTGTTTTTTTTTTCCTCAACAATTTATCATGTTTACCTAATTAATAGCATATGAGCTATTTAGGACAAATGTTATCATCTCCTTATGACTAAAAAGGAGAATTTCAAAGAAGTTATATGATTTGCCCATGGTCACACAGCTAGAAAGTGTCAGGGATACAATTTGAACATGGGTTTCCTGACTCCAGGTACAATCTCCAGTTAGCCACATTTCTCCTCTTGTGAAATCAGTACAGTGTCTCTCAGCACCCAGGAACATATATACATAACATCTTTTGTGTTCAAGTGAATATTTTTAGGGATTTTTTTATTGTCAAGTAAAGAAACATTTATTAAGCACCTAATATGTGCAAAACACTGTACACAAATAGCAAAACAAACAATCCCAGTTCTCAAGGAGATCACAGCATAGTAGGGGAGATAACATACAACCACCTATGAATAAACAAGTAATAAACAGGAGACACTGGAGATAATCTTAAATTAATTGTTAAATGATATTTGAAAGTTTTAGAAAAAGTATTTTTCTACTTCGTTTTGTTTTTTTTCATTTTTTGGAGTGGGAAAGGTAGGGCAATTGGGGTTAAGTGACTTACCCAAGGTCACACAGCTAGTAAGTGTTAAGTGTCTAAGAATGGATTTGAACTCAGGTCCTGCTGATTCCAGGGTCAGAGCTCTATTCACCACACCATCTAGCCACCCCTCTACTTCATTTTCCCTTCAAAATATACACAATATATTTTAGCAGAAATAACATTATCAATGAGAAAATATATATGTGCAAAGATAAGGAAAAAAATTACATCATGATTTCTTTTCTTTTTTTTTTAAGTAATCGGGGTTAAGTAACTTGCTCAAGGTTACACAGCCAGTTATTATTATTTTTGTGTGGGTGCCGAGTATCAGAGGCCAGAACCTATCCCAGGTGTCCCGACACTGGGGCCTGCGCTCTTATACATCATGATTTCTTAATAAACATTTATTCAACTCCCACTGTGTGCAAAAGTCTGCATTAGGTGCTAGGAGGGATTAAAAGTTTAGATAAGGTATGATCCTTGTTCTCACCAAACACAGTTTAACAGGGATATAAGACACGAATATCAATATAAATTTATGTCAATCGTTTAATTTCACAAGACCATGATAAATCTTATGTGAATCCTATTTAACTTAAACAAATAGCTATTAGGTATATATTGTATTCAAGACACTGTACTAGAAGACAGGAAATAAAGAATGATAAAAAAAAAGTCCTTTGCAAAAGAAGATTATAATTTAGTGGAAATATTAAAGTATATATGCATATATAACTCTAATACGAGTTATAATATGATTAAGTGCATGGGAGAGGCCACAGAGTGAATTATGCAACTCAAAAAGACTTTCTTGACCTACCTAAGGCACCACCTTTCTGCACTTTACTTTTTTTGAACTAACTGTGAAATTTGAAAAAAAAGGTAACAATAAATCATTGAAAGTTTATGTAAAGTAAGAGCAAATGGTCTCTGGATGAATGCCTGAGGGACTCTTTTGTTAGTAAAATCAATAGGTTTTAGGGTAAGAGCTTTATAATACCTTTTTTGAATGTTCAGAGATGTTTCCTTCCTTTTTAGTTTTTGGCTATGCTAGTCTAGATAAATGAGATCTTGTCTGTTCTACCCCTGAATCTATAATCCTGTTATGCTTTGATCCTATTCAGTTTAATTCAGTGATCTGCAGGCCAGTTGGATGGAATGTAAAGTATATTCAAGGCTACACTATTAAATAAGCCTTGAATAGTAGGTTCTAACAAGAATTCAGAGGACCTTGAAATCCAGAGGAAGGTGTTTATTCATTTCAATTCAATAACACAAGTCAAAGAGGATACCCCTTTCAGATGTGGACCTTTTTGCTATTTTAAAGGAGGAAGAAATATGGACAGTCATAAGAGAAACACTGAGAAAATACCCTGCAGAGAAAAGGCACTAACAGGATAAAAATGAAAGCATCCTGTGACCTGACATTTGATGTAAGGACTTTGAAGTCAAGAAACTTGGATCCCTAAAACTGTTTGATATGATAGGGGGAAAAGAAATGTAATTTTTAGTTGACAAAAGTGTGGCTCTTGGTCTATCACTGTGAGATTAAAGTGAGACATCTCACAGAAAAAGACCTTGGTTTGGACCAGCTGTGTGGCAAAGGGCTCACAGAGAGCTCAGAGGCAGGCAGACGCCAGGTAGTACTTCCCACCAGGTTTGGGGAAAGACCTTAGGCCTGGTGTTGCCATCTACTCCTTGGAAGATCAGCAGAAGGGAGGAAGATGAGTTTGAATTGTGCCACCTGATGCTTTGGGGAGCTTACTGGAGAAAAGCTGAAACTTCATTGTACTGTTCCCTAGTACCTGAGAAATGGGGAGGAAAATTCTAAGCAAATTTGGGTTTTGGAGAAAATTTGGCCTGGAAAAGGCCAACCCAAGCCTAGGTTTTCTCTTTCTGCAGCTCAGAAGAGCAATAGCCCCAGTGAAGGAACCAGAGATAGGACCCTACCCAGTGGGAGAACAAAAAAGGCCAGAAGAAGAGGGGTTTAAGCACAGCAGCCATAAGAAAAGAAGCCCCAAATGTGGAAAGAAGAGAAGAGAAAATATATGCATATAAATATATACACACATACACACTATATATATATATATATATATACATTTATACACATACACATTGGAAAGGTGTATAAAATGAGAATTTGAATATTATCTACAAATTCTTCTCTTATGTATGTGTAAGATAAAATTAATAAATCCATATATGTATATGTTATATAATTTCAAATCTATCAGTAATGATGTACAATATCAATATCACAATATTACATACAAAGTAATAGAATAAAATATGATATAATACAATGTAATATATTTATAAAGAGAGGTATAGATAGGTATATGTATGTATATATGTGTGCAGACATATAATTCTCCTTTTATAAGCCTCTCCAAAACATGTGTGTATGTTGTATTCATGTTTATGTGTGTATGCAGTATACATACTGTGTGTAGACACACACACACACACACTCCACTCATAGACCTTGCTACATATGGCTGATTTTTCTCCTAGTCGCTCCACTTGAACCTTTTCAAGGTTTCCTTTTCTGCTATCAAGGACCTCTTCTCTGCTGCTTCACTGGGGCTATTCCTTTCCAGGCTGAAAGACAAATCTACAGTTATCCCTTCCACATCATGTCATTCTGCATTGCAATTTCAATGTATCATAGGTTGGCATAAGGAATTGAGTGGGAATTTTTGGGAAATTTTTTGGAAAATAATGGTGATAAACCAAGTCTAGCAGATGACACAGAAAAAATGTAGAAACATAGAAATGCATAAAATATATGTATAGTATTGTATATTATCAACATATTTTATTTTTTTAAATACCATAATAATCTAGACCTTCTATGATATAGAAGGCCAAAAAATTTTACATGGTTTTTTTTACATCAAGA
Organism: Petaurus breviceps papuanus; assembly: GCF_028583685.1. Lineage (NCBI taxonomy): Eukaryota > Metazoa > Chordata > Mammalia > Diprotodontia > Petauridae > Petaurus > Petaurus breviceps. The sequence goes on along the minus strand of NW_027185761.1, from coordinate 4,599,826 downwards.
GGGCATCAAGACCCTAACCCCTGCAATGTGGAAGGGATATCTATATATTTGTATGTATAGCTTTATCTAAATGTCTATAGATAGGGATGCATTTATCTATCTATATCTATATCTGTCTCCAGATAGATAGATGATGCAGATGAGTGATAGATAGGTAGATTGCAACTCTCCAACTAACACTGACACAATACACCTCAGTGATGTTTTACGTTTATATTGTTGAGGGGGGGAAAGAACATAAATGCCTTTAGTTCCAGAGTTTTGAGTTTCCTTGGGTACATATGTTTCACACATATACACATGTTTGTATATGTATATGTATGTATGTTATATGTACAGGTATATATTCACATGAACACATACACATACCTGTATGGTATATGTGCATATATGTAAATGCACATATCTGCATGGTGTGTGCTATTTTTCTATAAGTCTGTGATAGTTATTGGAGATAAAAGATGAACTTTTAAAAAACCAACAGCTCTTTCCTGAAGGATCTTTAGATCTACAGTCAGTATTAAAATAGAGTTGTATGAGTGAGGATATGATGGAAGCAAGGAAAGACTTAAATAGAGAAGTCTAGAAAAATTTGAGGAAGGAGAATACCTTCAGGGTTCTTCGGGGGGGATGCAGGGAGGTGGTGTGGATCAGGGATATCTTCATTAAAGAAGTAACATCTGAACTTAATTTGGCCCAGGAAATGGCCTGAACTGCATGTGGGGATTGTGAGTCAGAGAAACCACTAGTACTCTTTTTAGATGAAACATTTTGTGCATCAAAGGAAGTGATGCTAATTAGGCCTGAAAGGTATATTGGAAATAGGTCATGCAGGGCTTTGAACGCCATGTAAATAAGTTTCCATTTTATCCTAGAGGCAATAGGGTATCACTAAAATTGTTTTTGGCCTCAGTCATTTACTAGCTTTGTGGCCCTGGACAAGTCGCTTAAACCTATTGGCCTTAATTTCTTCATCTATAAATGAGTTGGAGAAGGAAATGACAAACCACTCCATTATTTTTGCCAAGAAAACCCCAAATGGGATCATGTAGAGTCAAACATAACTAAATATGACAGAACAACAACCAAAATGTTTTGCTGTATTTTTTTAAGTGGAGAAATACCAGAATAATGATAACAATAGCCAGGATGTATATCTTGATTTAAGGTTTGTAAAGCACTTTATACAATTATAATGTCATTCGATCCTCACAATAACCCAATGAAACAGCTGCTACTATTATCCTTATTTTACTGCTGAGGGAACTGAGGGTGAGAATGGTTATGTGCCTTGTTCAGAATCACACAGCTAGGAACCAAGGGAGGAAGGATCTGAGCTCACATTTTTCTGAATTAATTCATGTCAGGGACTCTATTAGTTATGCCACTATTATCATAACTGTGCTGAGGAAGATGATTTTAGCATAAATGTGGAGGATGCTTTGGAGAGGGAAAAGAATGGAAATAAAGAGTTTACTCACAAGGCAAGAGTATAAAAGAGCTGATGAGAGACTGAACTGTCCAATTGTTGACCATTTGAGTGGAGGGAAAGGAATAAATGCAAGAGATATTGTGGAAGGAGAACTGGCAGGATTTGTCAATGGACTCGATCCAAATGATGAGGGAGAGAGAAGAGACAAAGCAGATTCCAATGTTCTAAAACGAGGTGATAAAGAAGATAGAAATGGAATCAAAAGAAAAAGAGAAGGTAGAAGGCTGGTTTTGGAGAAATGATGATGTCCATATTGGAGACAGTGAGTTTAAGGGACCAACAGATCAAATAAAATTTTGTTATGATTTTTTGGTTTCATTTTCAGGATAGGGGAGAGCTGAGAATATTTGCAGACCAAGAAGAAAGAAGCAGAGAAGCAGTAGAGAGGCTAAGATGAGAGAAAGAGAGAAAGAGAAAGGGGCAGGGGGAAGAGAGTGAGGCCCAGGTGGGGGGGGGAGAAAGAGGGGAAAATCAATCAAATTTATGGAAGTAATGGGAGGGGAGAAAATGGAATTAAGGACAGAGGGGATACATCAGCCTTGGTAAAGCAGATAGCCACCTCACCCTCTAAGATGAGAGCAAGGGAAGATAATATAAACACACTCCTGTCCTCTAAAAGCTTTCAACACAATACTTGCATGTGATTTCTTTGTTATTTATCCCTTTGTTGAGAAATGTTCTAAACTGCCTAAGCAGCCCTTCACATTTTGTACTTTTGTCAGAACTGAACTGAACTGAACTGAAAAGAGGCAGTATACTAGAAAAACCTGATTTGTTCAGAAAACCTAGGTTTGAGCCCAGCTCTGCCACTTATAGTTATGTAACCTTGGGCAAGTAAGTCATTTAACTTGTAAGTTGTGTAACCTCTCTGGGCCTCCATTTCTTCATCTATAAAGTAGAAAAGTTGGATTGGATGAGCTCTAGGATCCCTTATAGCTCTAGATAAATGACCTTTCATCTCTGACCTTGCTTCCCACTCTCTACTTAAAAAACAAAACCTTGCCATTTCTATCTCACATAATTTTTTCAGCTGTTCAGTCATTTTTCAGTTGTGTCCAACTCTGTGACCCCATTTAGAGTTTTCTTGGCAAAGATACTGGATTAGTTTTCCATTTCCTTCTCCAGCTCATTTTACAGATGAGTAACTAAAGCCAACAGGGTTAAGTGACTTGCCTAGGGTAGCACAGTTAATAAGTGTCTGAGGCCACATCTGAACTCCTGAAGATGAGTCTTCCTGATGCCAAATCCAGGGCTCTATCCACTGTACCACCTAGCTACCTCCTACACATAATTTTCCTGAGGATCAAATCAGATGATGTATGAAAAATGCTTTGTAATCATCAAAATGTTACATAAATATCAACCTATATTAATTGAAAATAAATTTTAAAAGTTTAATGTATTTTATACATGAATTAACTAAATTGTCAGAGATTCAATGGTTATGTAGACATAACCTACAAGATTCAAGGATTATGTAGACATCCACTAAGCGATTCTAGTTTCCAAAAGAATTAATTACCCTAAGGATCTCCAAAATTCATCTTAATTTCATATTATTTATTTAACTGATTAATATTTATGTAAAGTTTTTCAGTGATCTTTTCTCTTTTTTGCAAGTCACTGGTCTGCTGATGATTTCCATTTTGTTGCAATTCTTTTTTTTTTCAATGCATTTGATTTAACAAAGCAACTCTCTCCCCCATATTCTTATTTCCAAAATAACATTTCTGCCTTCTCCAAAGTTTTTTTTTTTCTTTTTGGTCTCCTGAGAAGTTTAGTCTTAAGTAGCATTTCCTGTCAAGATGTCACCTTTCTGATCTCATGAAGTAATCATCAAAATCAGTTAATATGTATTTATTGAGTGCCTACCATGTGGTAGGCACTGTTTTAAATGCTAGAAATATAATTACAAAGAATGAGACAATCCTACTCACAAGATCTTACAAGCGAATGAGGGGAGGCAACAAGTACAGATACAAATATGTACAGCATAAATATGAAAAGAATAAATATAAATATATACAACATAGTTAAATTGGATGAGAGAGCACTAGCAGAGGAAGATAATAAGGAAAAATTCAATGTAGAAGGTGAGATTGAGCTGTTTCTGAAAGAATAGAGACTCTGTGAGACTGCAGTAGGTGGAAGGCACATATCAGGCAGTGGAAACAACCATTAAAAAGGGCTGGATATCAGAGATGGAGTGCCATGTTGTAATGGCAGCTACATTGTCATACCCATGATAATTGCAAGCACAGGTTTTTAGATCTGCTTTACTAGGAAAGATAGCTATTTAAAGGGTCAACAATCCTTTTAATTATATTCACTAATTCAGGAGAAAAATAAGCACCCTGAACTGCAGAGAAAATACAAAGAAAATACAGAGAAAATACAAGCAGAGAAAAAAAGACCAACAAATTGGGCTCTGACTGCATGAATCAACTATACACTTTACATATGTTCCTGGATTGAGAGAGCCTTTACATCTGAGCAAAAGGGGAGCTCTGAACAAGTGGCCACTCAGAATCTCTACCAGGGAATCACAAGAGCCTTCTCATAATGAGCCCCCAAGGCAAAATACCAACTCAGAGTATATATACACTTCTCAGAGCCAGAAGGCATCTCAAACCTCCTGACTCAGTGCCTAATTAGAAATTAGCAAAATATGTGAAAGCCTCCCTACACACAAGTCTCCCCTGAGCAAGTTTCCCTTAATGGGTTCCACATAAGGCCTATTAATGGGTGGGGAAGATTTTATATCCCATTAACATTACACATGTCTGAGAAATAGAAAGTCAGCTAGTTTGGTTTGATTATATAATGCTGGAATGGCAGTAATATTCAATCAGTCTGTACTTCTTATTTCTTATTTGCTCTTCTATAATTAGTCTGCCCTCTATGGCTCAAAAATTGTTAACACTCATTCTTTCCTACATACCTCCTTGCTTCCTGATTATCCAGATAGACTGCTGGGAGTCTTTTTGTATTAAAAGAGAATCTGATAATTTTCTTTAATTTACTAGGCATCGTGGTACAGTGGGCAGAAAATGTTGGATTTGGAGTAAGAGGCCTTGACTTCAAATTCTGACTCTGTAATGTACTTAAACAGGGGGCATCAGTTTCCTCCTTTGTAAAACTAGGTAGTTGAATCAAATGACTTCTAAGGTCCCTTTGAACCTGAGAAACATGGCTATATTATTCCCTTGAGGATTATGAAACAACAACTAGAAGAATTGAGCCTCACATATTGGAAAACTGCACACAGAAGAATGTAACCATTTACATTTGTGGTATGGTGGCTATACCTCTTTAACCTCTGGAGTTTGGGGAATAAGATTGAAGAGACCAAACATTCCCCATATGGATTTTTGGCTTGACAGAAACCAGGTAACTACAAAGTTGATGAGCATATTTTCAATTCTTGGATCCAAGTCATCAATAAATATATTGAAAATGATGACCTTTAGGCCCCATCCCTGTGGGGAACTACTCAATAATTTCTCCCAAGTTGGTACTGAACTATTGATGGCTACTTCTTAGATATGGCCTTCAAGTCAGCTTTTCTACTGACCTCATGATAGCATTTTACTCTCTTAGCTTGCACATTTCTCAAACTAGTTTTCTGTGACAAATAAAATGGCTAATATCATCATCAGATATTGCTAAACCATAATTACTCTCTCTTCTAAAGAGCCAAATGCCATCAGCACTTTTTCTATTAATATATTATTATTCAATACAGAGCAATACACTTTTATTGAATCATTGCATTGTGACTATAACTGACACAACTCTCAGGGGAATGTCAGAGCATTGTATAATCTATAAATGCACAGCCCCAAGAATAATTATTCAAATTATTTTTAAAGGCAATTTAAAAGTATGAAAGAAAAATATCTCTGTTGTTCATTAAGTTGAATTAAATAAATATTTAATGTGCAATACTAATTGCCTAATATTAATACTAACTGCCTACTATGTGCAGGTTTACAAGGATACAGTGATGAAAAATGACATAATCTCTGCCCTCAAGGAATATTCCAATCGTGTAAATGTAAATTATTACCTAATATCCAGAAAAAAAAGATATTTGAAATATTTAATGAATCTGTGACCATATCAATGTGGGCACAGATCTATCAATGGCACAGATAGCAACACACTAACATATTCTCATTATATGTGATTCTTGTCTATGTCCTTGTAGAACCAATGCCCACGATCACTATAAATATACGTTCACGGTGCTCAATCTTAAAATATAACAGATTCTCCATATAGAAGACAGAAGCAAAACACTTATTCAGACACCAGAAAACCATATTCCAAAATGAGTAAGCCAATTCCATCATAGTAGAAAAGAAGTTAATAAGCCACAACAACACAGAGAACCACACCATCTTTTAGCCTTCCCCCAAAGAAATATTTACTCACAAACCTCACTGACTCCCTGGAATGTGTCCTCTCCTCCTCCCAGTCTAGCTAATTCTGACTCCCACTTCCCTATGGGCTCTGCTCCACCCTTCAGCAAACTCCTTTCACCATAAGCTCCATGTGATTACATTAAGCCTATTAGGGGGTAGAGTACATTTTCAAAGCAGGGAAGGTCTACAAGTTCCCTTATACTTATTAAGGGGCAGGAAAGATCTTCAAATTCCCATTACCATTGGAGTCCTCCTTCTATAATTCTCCCACAGTGAATCTATTCAATGCTCTGGCAGCCTTCTAGAACTAATGTCATTGCATAGTCACCAATGGAGAGTATTGGTTCTCTAGTAGTTCTTCATTTGCATTATATGTAGTTTGCAGAACGCCAAACTGGGAGGCAAGTCTTACAAACTGTGCAATCCTCTCTGTACAATCTTAAATAAGTCAATTTACTGCTTTGGGCAACAGTTTCTTCATTTGTAAAATTCAAAATTACAGAAGAAAAGTATTCCTGTTGTTTATTAAGTTAATAAAGTTGGACTTGATGACTTCTACAATTTCTTCAGGCTCTAAACTCTATGATCTCATGAACCTTTTCCAGTGGTACTTCTCTTGGACAATTTTTAGCACAACTTCTGGTATACAATTTTTCATCATTAATATGCTGCAATCCATGCTCTGTCTCTCCATTGCCCTTTGCATGAAGCATATATTTAATTCTTTAAATATTATTGTATTACATGAGTCACAAGCATATAATATTTCCAGAGGAATATTGATATTAAAAAGATGGGTTGGACATATTTAATGATCTTCAAAGTTTTGATTTTTCCTCTTATATTCACAGGTATCATGAAAAATGAACATAGACCTGAGAGAAATAAATCTTTAAACAAGAACTTATTTTAATAAGGATAGAAACAACACCCTTTTTAGTAACTAGAAGATAAAAATGTGCAGAGAATAATTCCTTTAAAAAAGGATTCTCAGAAATTCAATTCTACAGCAATAGAAAACTTCATCCTATTTAAATAGCAAAGTAAAAAGATTGATGTTGTAACCCAAAAGAACCCAGGATAATGGGTTTTAAAGGCAGATAGGAGGATATGTAAGGACTTCTCCACCCTTAAGAACCACCTCTTTCCCTTAATTCATTAACAGATGTTCTAACAACTATGTGAATTCCCCTTCTTTCTCAGCTTTTCTTAGTGCACTGTTGTTTTTGTTTCAAATCTAGATCTTTACTTTGCCTTTATTAAAGAAATCAAAGATACTTATTTGTTCCAGAGCATTCCTGAATACTAATGTTCTCTACTTTCTGCAGCATACCTAGGTAATTTTCATTCAATCTACACTTTGGAAATCTATATTAATTGGGAAGACATAACAGAAGAAGTCTTTTTTTTATTTAGGTTTACTTGCCAGTAAATTTTTATTTATATGGAGGTGAAATTTTCGTTTTCTGGTCCTTCTACCCATTCTTGCTAATTATGCCCATGTGGAAGGCAAACAGGATGTAGAAGGGGGAATTCTAGAATGGAGATGAAGTATTGTGGGACCTGAGACATTAGCAGAATCCAAAGGTCCATTTGGGAGAGGGGAGTAAGGTTTTATTTCTTGAGAGACAATGGGAGCAGATCTAAGTGAAACACTCCAGTGTCTAGATGAGGTTCTAATACGAATCAGTCAGGATGGATAAGGCCAAGTTGTAACAAGGTCACTGGTAACTAGAACTAGCAAAGTTCCCCAGATATAGCAGTGTCAATATTTTTTTTAAACAAAAAAGAGCTTTCCAGCTATCCCCTAATACCTGTATGGGATATGACAACGCATATAAGGACACTGCCATATCTCAAAAAATAATAATAACCTAATCAAGAAGAATAGGGAAACCTCAAAAAATGTGTCAAATTTTATTGGAATGCAAACTCAGACAGTCCAAAAAGGACTTCAAGGAGTACCTTAAAATAGTTCAAAGATAATAATAGAAAATTCTTTAAATGTGTCAGTGGGAGGAAGGAAGTTAGAGAATCAGTAGGGAGCCATAGTGATCAGGGTGCAAAAAGTTAAACTTAGATAAAAGAGCTCAGAAATGTAATTAAACAGTTGTATGGGGTAGGGAATGGGGTGCCTTACACACTGAAACATTTAAAGGAAATCACTAATACCTAGTACATGCCAGAAACAACATTTGAACCCATCTTCCTGACTCTTCAACTTATTCTGTCTCCATTTACCATACTGCCTCTCATTTAAGTGATATATTGATATAAACAAATAAGCAATACTTGATGACATTCACCAGACTATAGAAGGAATATTCATCACTAAGGATTTCTACACAAGCCCCAGGGGGTTAAAAAAAAACAAGATGTCTCACTCCAGTGAAATGACAATGAATGTAATTTGTAATAAGTAGGATTACTGAATGCTTTAGGAGGGAAACTGTGAGTATATACACAACAAACTTTCAATTTCAAATAAAGATGAATCAATCACACCTGACTAGTGAGTGTTCTTCAGAAGAGAAAGGCAGATCAATACACATGGGAATAGAAGAGCCAATGTGGCATCAGATCTAGCAGCTCTCAAATCTTTTAATGATTTACTTTATAGTGGCAACTCTATAACAAAGTAACATAGAAAGTTGGTACTGATCTGCCTGCATTGAAAGATACAGTTTCCCTATGAGCAGTTTCCTATACCAATGTAATCAAAGTTCAAAAGACAATGGTGATTTACAGTCAGGATATTTCTATAAATCTATGTCTTTTTTATTCCCTAATTCTGAATTATATTGCCCCAAAGTGACACAAATCACAATAATTTAACACAGACATTAAATGAATGATGTCAAGTTGTATAATGAAAAGCCCCCCCCCCAATAAAAAAGCATTAAAAACCGTTTTAGTAAACAATGATATATTTATGAAGTAAGGAGAAGTGGTAGCAAAGAGTAACATAAGTTTGTACTATATACTCTTTGGCAGAAATTTTACAAAGAAAGATGATATAATATATAAAGAGTATCATTACTTCATAAAGCATAAAATCATAAGAAAGGTTGGCAAGAGACTCAACTGAGAAAAAGCACTTAAGGATTAAATGTAAAAAAGGAGAACAAATAAACAAAAATTAGAAAATTTCTGAAAATACACAAATGCATATATAGACATATATGCATTCCATATACTTTATATATCATAGACATAGCTGTTTGTGTACAAGCATGTGTCATGTGTATGTATACTTGCATGCATTATGTGCATATAAAACATTCTTTTCATCATCCAGGTCAATGAAATCTAGCATCACAATTTAAATATGCTCATTGGATCCTAATAGGATCATAGAAAAGATCTTGGAAATCATCAAATCTAATCCCTTCATTTTATATATGTAGAAACTAAGACACCAAGAGGTTAAGTGACTTGCCCAAGTTAAACAGGTAGTTAATGGCAAAATTGGGATTAGAATTCAGATCCTGGCTCCAGACTAAGTGCTCTTTGCATGACATTGTGAAAAATAAAGATCAGGAATATCCCCTAGACAACAATGAGTGTGTACAGAGGAGGCCCACTCTAGAGGGAGAACTGTGAGGCTACTGAAGAATTGATTCTCAAGGTTTCTGAAGAAGGGCAAGATACAGAAGCATCTGAAAAGTATTATTGCTTCCAAAAGGGGTAATAGTGAATGCTGAAGACTACTGACCTATATGCCTAATTTCTCATATGAAATGGTTAATGGAAATAATCTTCTATAACCTGGGTTTAGTCCTGAAGCATTGGTATAAGATTCTCTTCATTCATGGACAAAAATATGATTCTGCTTGTGTGAGAGGTAGAGTTGACATGAGATCTTGGGAGAGAAGAGACATCCTTTTCCTCCCTATTTTGGGGAAAGACAAAAGTGATTACAGACTTTCTTTGAGAAAAGATCTGGTTAAAAATAGTGAGAGAAAGAAAACATGCTTCGGAAGGTAGAAATGTAGGGAAAGGATGCTGCATAATATGTCCCTGATTTCTAGCTAGCCTCCCTAGGGAATTTGGTTGAGATTAAAGCCTCTTTCTCTGGTTTAAGTTGACATCTCTGACATCTCTTGCTAGAGGTGTGAGAGTGCATTCACTCTGAGTACTGTTTTCTGTATTCCAATATATATAATGAAACTGATTTGTCTTTGTTATATGGCAGGATACATGTTTTTCTTTGTTTATGAAATTCATTCTTTGTGATGTTCTTTTTTGAAAGTAAAATTTTGTCAATCCTTTGGATATAAGGAAAAGAAGGAGTCAGTCCTTTAGGTATAAGCTTAGAATATTCTTTGCCTCTGAAGAATTGCTACCAGGAAAGAAGCTTAAATCTAAAATAAAAATCATTCCCACAGACTCGCCTTATTTATGGGGCAGAGATGTATAACTCTGGTCTAATAAACTCCCCTCTGAAGAGTTGTTAGGAGTCACAACTATGACCTTCCTGCTTAGGAATGTAGACAGTTTAACCATTGAATCCCTTATGATTTCTCTTTACTGTTTACCTTTTTATGCTTCTCTTGATTCTTGTATTTGAAGATCAGATTTTCTATTCAGCTCTAATCTTTTCATCAGGAATAATTGAATGTCCTCTATTTCATTGAAGATCTATTTTACCCCTGAAGGATTATATTCAATTTTGATAGGTAGGTGATTTGTGGTTGTAGTCCTGACTCCTTTGTTTTGAAGGGTTATATTTAGTTTTGCTAGATACGCAATTCATGGTTGTAATCCTAACTCTTTTGCTTTCCAAAATATAATATTCTTTGTCCTCTAATCCTTTAATGTGGAATCTGCTAAATCTTGTAATATCTTGACTATGGCTCCACAATATTTGAATTCTTTCTGACTGCTTACAATATTTTCTTATTCACCTCAGAGCTCAGGAACTTTGCTATGATATTCCTGGGAGGTTTTGGGATCTTTTTCATGAGGCTATTAAAGTATTCTTTCAATTTGTACTTTACCTCTGGTTCTAGAATATCAGGGGAATTTTCATTGATAATTTCTTGAAAGATGATGTCTCAGCTCTTTTTGTGATCATGGCTTTCAGGTGGCCTAATAATTTTAAATCTCTACTAGATCTATTCTCCAGGTCAGTTGTTTTTCTAAGGAGATAGTTCACATGTTCTACTATTTTTTTTCATTCTTTGGGCTTAGCTTCATTGTTTCTTGATGTTTCATTGAATCATTAGCTTCTGCTTTCCCAAGTCTAATTTTTAAGGAAGTATTTTTCTCAGTGAACTTTTGTACCTCTTTTTCTATTTGACCAATTCTACATTTTAAGAAGTTTTTTTGTTTGTTTGTTTTCAGTGATTTGTGTAACTCTTTTTACATTTAGCCAATTTAACTTTTTAAGGAGTTCTCCTCAGTGTGATTTTTCTGCCTCTTTTGCTATTTGGCCTATTCTGGTTTTAAGGTGTTCTTTTCTTTAGTGTTTTTTGTGTGCTTCCTTTACCAAGCTTTTGCCTCATTTTTCAAGATTTTCTTGCATCACTCTAATTTCTTTTCCCAACTTTTCCTCTATCTCTTCTATTTGATTTTTTAAAAACGCTTTTGAGCTGTTCTAGAAATTATTTTCAGATCTGATACAAATTCGCATTTTTCTTTGAGGCTTTGGATGTAGCTATTTGGACTTTGTTGTCTTCTGAGTTTGTATTTTGATATCCCCTGTCATCATAGTAATTTTCTATGGACAGGTTGCTTTTTTGTTTTTGTTTAGTTTTTGTTCTTTTTGTTTGCTAATTTTCCAGCCTATTGCTTGACTTTTAATTCTATGTTAAAGTGCGGCTCCTCTCCCAGGTTGGAGGGAGCACTGTCTTAAGCTTCAGACCTTTCTTACTACTCTTTTCAGAGCTGGTTCTGGGGATCTGTAAATTTTAAGTACTTTCAAGGTGGTATGATCTAAGAAGAGGTATAGTCATTCCTCTCTTGGCCTATGTTCTGGGTTGTGTGTGGCCAAAAACACTTTTTTCCACCATGAAAGTATATCCAGGATCCCTGCTCCCCTGCAGCTTCAAACACTTATATATAAGTTTTACTTATCTCCCTGGGATTACAACCCAGGACTGTGGCCAGGATCCTTGTATTGGCAATGAAATCTTGCACTACACCTAGTAAAGGAACTCCTGTAATCTCCTTCTGACCTGCTGTATAACCCTCTTACTTTCTGTGGCCTGGGAGCTCTGGAACTGCCACTGTCATAACTGATTCAGTCACCCTAAGACCTGTTGCTGATTTGTGGGGATACAGCTTGAGCTGACAAAGCCTGTACTAGACTGTACTCCACCCTCACCTTGGTGCAAAAGAAATTTCCTGCCAACCTTCGAACTTGCCTTAGACTGGAAAATTGTTTCACCTTATCCTTTTGTGCATCCTGCAGCTCCAGTATTCATTTTGAGGCATTCCTTAAGATTATTTGTACAGGAATTTGGGAGAGCTTAAGTAAGTCCCTGCTTTTTGTCGAACATCTCACCTGAGTTTTCCAGAACTTTTATTAATTTCCTGCCTCAGCTTAGGTCCTCAATTTATGATCTAATGCTACAGGACCTTGTTGTCATTGATGTCTGCCACCACTTTGCCATCGCCAATTTTACAAGTCCTAGTCTTATAGATGTTCTACAAGGAATAGTTGCTACTGTCCAAAACACACACAAGACTGAAGTCCTCCCCATCTTCCAGCAAGTTTTGATAGGTGCTGATCTCTGCTTACAATCTGACCTTCATGTAGAACAACACTTTATATTCCTGGACATGATACTTCCCCTCCTTGCCCATCTACCCCATGGGGGTAGTTTCAAGGTATAGCAGGATGTATTGATCTGCTCTGTCTATATAGTATGGCAGGGCTCCACCTCCCTCATGCTCTCCTCCAAGTTTGTTTGTAAATTTCACAGACCATCTGGGTCAATCTCTAAGGACTGGACGGTACATTTCAGGTGGGTGACAGTGATTTTAGCAAGCTTTCCTCAGTTTGGTTGATAGCCACAGTGATCTCCTCAGTCTATTGAGACCAGTACTTTTCACGATCCTGTCTTTTTTCTGAGCCACAGTATCATACTGGGCTGAAATATCAGTAATGACCTTGCTCAAGTCCTGGAATTTGGGAGAGTTCACCTCCATAGTCAGCCCAGAGTCTACTATCTGAGATTATAGAGAATTCAACTCCTCTTCTTTTTCTTGAAGAGTTGTTCTTCCATCAGGGTTTCAATCTATATCTCTGGTTAGAGCTTGGACATGTTGATATTATCAATGACCTTACAGAGGTCGTGAATGTAACCTTCTACAGGCTGTCTCATGGTGCCATGAGCTCCGGCTCACAAAATTCCGTGGCCTCTTCCACCAGCTTCCATGGGGGTTCAGAGCAAAGGCCTGATGTATGGGGCTGGTTAGGGTCAGGGAAATGCAGGGGGACAAGACCACAGAGACTCTGAGTGACTGTCTTTCCTTCTATCTAGATCATGCATGGCACCTGGAGACTAAGAATTGCAAGCAAGAAGGGAAAATCAAGGAGAACAAAGCAGGGAACTGCATATTAAAATTAAATGAGAAGATGACTTTAGCGACAGGAATTTTTACCATGTTCATAGGAAGAGAGTCCTATTTGTATAATGAAGTTGGTGTCTTGCTGAACTAATTACAGTAAAGGAGCCAGAGAAGAAGTTGGGAGACAAGTGGGGATATAAAGGCCATGTGATGTGATCTATTCATGCATCAATTAGTTACTTGACTGTATCAAAAAAGGGAAAACTCCATAGGATGATTTATAGGATATACATCAGGGCAAACTTTTCAAGTTGGTTTGATAAGTCCAGCAGATAAATTCAAAGATGAACCCAACTCCTGAAGGGACAGGGGGAAGAAAAATGTATATGGAGAACAGAAATGTATAAGAAGCCACATGAAGATGAGAAAGTTAAAGTGAAGTCAGAAAGAACTGTTGCAAGGAAAGGAGAGGAAAATACTTGAATAAAAGTTACTTGGGACCAATCAAGTGTGAGGCATATAGGGAACAATGCTCTATTGGTAAAACCTCTGGACAAGAACATAATCCTTTATGTTATTTCTCTTTTGAGCTACTTCATGGCAGTGCAGGGAAAAAATCTGAAAGGAGTGACATCTTTCTTTGTTTAAATATTTAGTCTGTCTTTATGAAGAGTGTTAACTAGTAACTAAAACTTTGGGTTGTATTTACTAAGAACAATGTTGGAAGGAAGCAACTAAGGAGGAAGAAATATCCCCAGATTAAAAAAAAAATAAAGAGAATTAATATTGAAGAGTTTTGCCAGAAGTGCTGCCTTCGGCTTGGAGCTTGAAGTTAACAAAAAAAATGTAAAGACTTGTTACTGCTTTCCCCACTGGAGAATGATTATGGGGGGGGGGGAGACATAGAATCAACAAATCTCTAAAAGGACAAGGGGCATTATCCCCTTTAGCACTGCATTATGTATAGGGATATGCATGGGTGTGCACACACACAGCCAAACACACATACACATATATAGATGCATATGAAAATATGTGTATATGATGTATGTATACATGTGCAATGTGCATATATACATGCCTCATTGTATATATGTACATATGTGTGTTGCATATATGCATGTATACACGTTGGGATAAGTTATAAATAAAATAAAAATTAGTACACGGTAAATGGAAAAGAGGAGTGAGAAGTACAATAAAACAGAGTTCAAAATAAGGGTCAGTTAACTAATTATGGATCACTTATCTACAACTGGAAGAAAGTGCTAAGTTTGCAAATTTTCATTCCCAAGGAGTTTGGAAGACGTTGGAAGTCACCACGGTAACAAAATATCTAATAGTTATTTAATTAATTTCTCAAATTAGCAAAATATAAGGGTCCCCTTTTCATTACTCATGTAGTTCTTAGAGGGCTTATACACTGTGAAGGGTACAGGTGCCTTTTGGGGTCATATTTGGTTTCTACTTTTTGATAATATTCACACAGTCACTCTTTTCATAATTGAGTTTAGAGGAATATGATTATGGTATTAATTATGAAAGATAAGATAACAGGTTTGGAAACCTAATTAACTCAACAAACCTTAGGTCAGTCTGTAATGAATTATTTCCTAATATTTTTTTAAGTACAGGGACCTGATAGAATAATAATTTTAAAAAATATTTGCAAATGATTTTTTAAACCATTATGGTTGGACACAGTCGGCAGCCTTTGAGGGAGGGGGGGTAGATGTCAGATGTCCAATAGAACAACTCCAATCAAGGACTAAGTAACTTTATGGATGAATGATAGATGTTAGGTCTTTAAAATGCTAATTGGCTACATGTAAACGAGCACTAAATATAACATAGGAAGCCAATTCTAAGGTCACCATGGCAACTTCCAAAATGTTAAGCAAGAGTTATGTGATAAAGTAATTAAAGATAGCTTTCCTTTTGCCCATGTAATTTATTTCAGAGTAGACTCAGTCCCTGGCATGTCTTCAGAAAGTTCTATCAAGTATACCTCCAGTAGATAATTTGAAAGTCTTTCATTTGTGAGAGGCAAATCAGATTAATAATCACAGGAAAGGAAATGTATTGCTTTAATTTAAGTAGAATCAAGGACTAATCTCCATATTAGAAAGGATGTGTGCATGTATTACTTCAGGCAGCTACAGCACAAGATGAAGCTGCCTTAGAAATAAAGGGGGAAAATCTTTTATTCTCTTGTGCCTTTTCCTTGATGATGAATGTGGTTCATTATAATTTATACCTTTTTGCTAGTGGATAATTGTATAAAGAATGCTGCATTTGTAGTTAAGGGACCTAAGTTCAAATTCTGGATCCAGTGGGAAAATAATATGATGAAATGAACATTGCATTTGAGGTCATTGGACTTGGGTTCAAGAGCCAAGTTTGCCATTAATTATCAGTTTACTCTGGCAAATCAGTTTGATTCCCTGTGTCACAGTTCCCGATTTATTAAATGAGAGGTTTAAACTAGATGACTTCTAAGGTAACTTTTCCAGTCCGAAATCTATAATTACATGATTTCTTCATGCTTTACTTTCCTCAGACTGTTGAAACACATGAATTTTAAGAGTAATCGATCAACATGCATTTATTAACTGCTTAGTATATACCAAGCAGTGAGGATATAAATAAAAAGCTGAGACAATCTTTGTTTTCACGTAGTTAAAATTCTACTAACATTGGATCTGTTGCACAATTAACCCCCCTCCCAAAATAACCTTCTTCTTTCACTTATCTACTTAATGATGATAATGATATTTTTATCCATAATATTCCTCATGACAAAGTACTTTAAACATAATCTTATTCACTGCTTGCAATGTTCCTGTGATGTAAGCCATGCATATGTTACTTATTCCAATTAACAAATAAAAAAAAAAACTGAGGCTGAAAGATCTGGCATTATTTACCCCTATAGACTAGCCAGGACTCAAACAGGGCCCTTGACTCCAAATCCAATACTTCTTCCACTATACCATAGTGTCCTCACACTTTATTAGTTCCTACTTTAATTATACACCTATTGCCTCATCATCAGTTAGATATATGTTTTTTAATCACTTAGTTATCAATAGATCAGATTGTGCTTTCTTATTTCATTCCCTTTGTATCTAGTAACATACATCACCAGGCATGTCACTTACCTCTGTTTGTTTCTATTTCCTCATCTGTAAAAATGGATGGAGAAGGGAACAGCAACCTAACAGTATCTTTTCTAAGAAACAGATACTAAACCGTATCATTGCTAAGAAAACTCCAAATGGGTCTTGAAGAGTTCGACAAAATGGAAACAACCAAACAATATCAATTTCAATACTGAGCACGGTTTGGTGAATAATCTGTAACCACAGAAGGCAGTTATTTCTGCTCCATAAGAGAATCAGGCTCTGTGATGCAAGTTAACAGAAAGGGGTAAATGCTATGTGGTATGTTTCATCTAATGTGATTTAATTCAACAAATATTTATTATTTAGAACAATTTACCGGGGACCAGTGGAAGGACAAATTTGAAGCATAGAATAGTCTCTTCACATTCAGTACGTTTATTTTTTCCTGAAGATTCCAATTTCATAAAATATTTTCGGGTTGGGAAATGCTCTGGAAGATACCAAACTTTCTTGATTACATTGTATGCTATTGCTTTCTCTTTTTTCCTGAGTTGACCTAAATCACACTTATTAAAGAATAAAAGAATCTAAGAGTTGCAAGGAACCTCAGAGGATAACTAATCTAACCCATACCTGAATAGCTTTACCATATCTCTAAAAAATCCTCAACAGGAGCTCATCTAGTCTCTCATTCTCTCTTCTCCTTTGAGGAAACCTACAATTCCTCCTGAGGCAGCCCATCGAACTTTGATGCAGCTATAGCAATTAGGAAGTTAGTTGTATTGAACTTTAATGTACTTCCATGAAATTCCTACCCAAAGCTCCTGTCTCTATCTTATGGGGCCATGCAAAACAAAACAAAAAAGAAAACCAAACCAAACAAAAACCCCTTAATTTCTCTTATAGGAAATCATCGAATATTTAAAGAAAATGAATATCTTGTCCAAGCCTTCATTTCTTGGGACTAAACATCCCCAGGAGCCTGAACTGATCTATATATGTCAGTTCTAATCATTCTTGAATGGTCTCCAGCTTGCCAATATCTTAAAGTCAGGGCCCTGAAACTAAAGAAAATCCACCATATGTGATCTGATCAGAGACCTCTCCTCATAATCTGGAATAATTTCTTTTGCAATGAAGCTTCTGATCACTGTTTGTGTGTTTTTTTTAGCTGTCATGACACATTGTTTACTAACTGTTCTGCCTCCCACCACTTACATTGTTCTTACTTAATAGTAGGAAAGTGTTCCATACTGGTTTTATATACACAGAAATTTTAGAACTTTGCTAAATAGTTCTTTTACTGTGTTCAGAAACCCCTTACAAAATAAAAGAAAATGTTTGCAGATCTTTCTTAATTAGAACAAATGTGCAATTTTCAAAACCTGGAGATAAAATGTTAAATCAACAAACTAGCTTAAGAAGAATATTTCAACTACACAACCTATTTAGCACTGCTGGAGAAATTTTTCTCATCCTGGTATATGCTAAAAATACTTCTTTTTCCATCAATGTTGATGAATTTTGATATATAGTCTGACATCTCATTAAAAAGAATTGTCTTTGAGTTCTAGAGTTGACTTTAGTGACAATGGGCTTGTCAACTTTCAGGATGACTTGAAAATAAGTTGTCCCTTAATGTAACATCCATCTTGAGAAGAATTTGCCAACAAATTTATGCAGATAAAATCCAATGTCATTGAACCTTGATCTGTAGGTGGTTTGGGGGAAAAGTTTAGACTATAGTTACATGGAGAGGTAGGACCAGAATTTTTTAAGCTTTTGAACTTAAACCTGAAAAATTTACATTTCCTTAGTATTTGGAATCCTTTAATTTGGTATCAATTAGCAAATGGTAGTGAAATTACTTACCTTAGTTATCTTCTTTCTTTTCCAGTTTTTTAAAGTTACCTTTAAAGAAGGGTCTCTAGTTGGTACATATGCATGATACCAGTGTTGTAATACAGGGGGAAGAAAGAGAATATATTATTCCACCCAAAAATCCCTAAGTTCTCCTAGAGGCTCCTTTAATTCATACCCTATAAAAAGAGGACAAAAGCACCTTACATGAAGAAAACATAGCTCAATTCATTTGATGTGTCTTTCATTACCAACATTCTGATTTTGCAATTCAAAAATTAGCATAAGTCTCAAAGTAAAATATTTTCCCAAAGGCTTTATCATATTTGAAAACTGATTGTAACTAAACTAATCCTGACCCCAAAAGGTTAATAAATACCAACTTTTTTTTCATAATTACTAATGAGTTACTTACTAGGTAACAAAAGTCAAAATACCCCCTTCTTTTTTTCCAGTGGCACTTAATTTTTTTCCAAAAAAATTATTTTAGACTCAAACACCAAAACACAAATACAGAATAGAGAAAAGAAGCAAAAACATATCATAAATTTAAATACAAAGTTAGAAAGGGGGAAAAAAGTATGTCATGTGCATAGTAGAACATAAGAGAGGATTCAAAATATGTAACAATAAATTTTCATTTCAAGAAAAGTCTATAAGATAAATAATACTGACGTTGAGAATTTTCCATCTTTTCTTTGCTTCCTTGTGAGTTTTCCTTTGTTCTCTGCTGTGCACTTTTTAACTTTGTTCTTTCCCCCCCCCCCCAACCCACTCCCAAGAAGGATACAATAAAGTCTAGATATGTTTCTCTATTACTATAAATATATGCATACTACCCTCCCCCACCCCCAAAAGGCTAAAATAAAGTTTAGATATGTTCCTCCATAGTTGTAGATATACACATATACATATATACATACATATATAAACATATACTTTCCCAACCTATTTTACTATTGAACTTTCTTTCTATGTATGTCCATATCTCTTCTTTCCTATCTCTCCCCTCTCCTCTTCTTTACTTTTGCCCACTACCTTGCCCTCCTATGACTTGCCTACCCCCCTTAGAGGAACCCTCCCCTTTTCTCCCATTCCCATAA
Source organism: Petaurus breviceps papuanus (assembly GCF_028583685.1). Classification (NCBI taxonomy): domain Eukaryota; kingdom Metazoa; phylum Chordata; class Mammalia; order Diprotodontia; family Petauridae; genus Petaurus; species Petaurus breviceps. The sequence continues at coordinate 4,580,301 of NW_027185761.1, read as the reverse complement.
ATCTAAACTCCCTTCTATACTCCTATTTACCTATTCTTTCACCCTCCCCTCTAAAGATTCCTCCCTTGTCCTCTCCCCCCCTTCCTATGCCCCTACCATTTTATTTCTTCTGAACTTAGAAGACTTTTATACTCTTTAAAATCTGTATATATTGTTCCCTCTTAAACCCATTCCCAATGAATGGGTGACCAGAACTACCAGCCCTCCTCCCTCATCTAATTTCTCTGTATCAATTCTCCCTCTTGTACCTCATTTGTATAAAATAATTACTCTTTTACGCTGTTCTTAAATGGTTTTACTTTTTAACCTCATAGCATACTCAGGTTTACCCCAATCTTTCTTATGAACTACCCAATTATTAATAAAAATCTTAGATGTACATTTTACATACATAAAAAGTAAATAGTCTGTCCTTATGGATCCCTTATAATCAGTCTTTGTTATGTATCTTATATTTCTATTGGTTCCTGTATGTCAAATTGTCTATTAAGCTCAGGATTTTTTTAACAAAGTCTCAGAAGTCTGAGAATTTCTCAAATGTGCATTTTTTTTCATTCAGGATAATACTTAACTTTGCAGGGCAGGATATTTTTGACTGGAATCCCAGTTCTATTCCTCTTCTGATATGTTGTGTTTCAAGACCTGCAGTCCTTTAATGTCTCTGCTGCTAGGTCTTGTGTGATTCTAATTGTGGCACCATTATATTTAAAATGTTTTAATCTTGATGCTTTTTATATTTTTTCCTTTAACTGGGGGTTTTGGAAATTTTCTTTGATATTCTTATCAATTTTCCTCATAAGATCTCTTTTAAGTCATGATAGATGGATTTTTTTTCTATTTCTACTTTCTCTCCTTTTTCTAATACTTCAGGACAGTTTTCTTTAATTATTTCTTGTATTATTGTATCAAGATTCTTTTTTTCATCATGACTTTCAGTTAGTCCAATTGTTTTTGTATTTTCTCTTCTTGATCTATTCTCCAAATCTGTTGTTTTTCTTTTGTTTCACTTTCTCTTCTATGTTTTTCATTATTCATATTTTGTTTAATCATTTCTTGATCTCTTATAATTTCACTGACTTCAGTTTGCACAATTCTGATTTTCAAGGTGTCATTTTCTTCCTTAAGATTCTGGATATCCTTTTCTAGTTGGTTGACTTTCCTTTCATAACCTTCTTGTTTTTCTTGAGTTATTCTTATTTTCTTTTTCAGTTTTTCTTCCATCTCTGTGATTTTGTTTTTGAAGTCTTTTTTAAAGATCTTCTATAAATTCTTTTTGGGCAGGTGACCGTTTGACCTTACTCTTTGGGGTTTTCTTTACTTCAATATCCTCCTCTAAAGATGAACCCTAGTCATTTCTATTCCCATAATATGTTTCTGTGGTTACATTCTTTCTCCTTTTTCTGTGCATTTTTTTTGTGGTGATTGCTTATTTATTTGTAGTTACCTCTAGCCTCTTGCCCCAGATCTTCAGTTCTCCCCTCTAGCCTGGAACCAAAGCCAAACCTCCAACCTCTGTAAGTGCCCACAGCCAGGGGCTTTCTGCCTGCATGGCTTCTGCACTCACCAGGTGTGTACTGATTTTGTGTACTGATTCCTTCTTGCCCCTTCTACTCTTCACAGCACAGCTGGGTCTGGTGTTCCTGGTCAGTAGGGGTTCTCTCAATCTTCCCAGGCTTAAAGGCCCAACTCCCTTCATTATCCCAGGGGTAAAAGTTCTCATGGCCCAGGGTCAAGGCAGTTTTTCAAAACTAGAAACCACAGGGCTTCCGGCTTGTTACTTAAGTGGCTAGCCACTTGCTGTTAAAACAGAATCTAGCCTGGAGGTATTTACTCTTGACCAGGAACAAACCTCATCCTGGGGTTTCTCTTCTGATCTTCTCAAGTTGTCCCAGGAGGACATTGGTTATGCCCCTGCTCACACTTTGTTTAAGTATGCTATTTTAACTCTTTTGTGGGAGAAAATCTGGAGAGCTTGGAGTTTTCTGACCTACTCAGCAATCTTTCCAGAATCCTCTCCGCCAGTGGTACTTTAAAGACAACATGTCTTCTACAGTGAGGGCAGTGGAGAAAGAATGATAGGGAATAAGCATTTATCTAGTGTCAGGCACTGTACTAAGTGATTTTTATAAAATTTTGTCTCATTTGAAAAGTAATAATAAACCCTATAAATAATTGTACATTAGAGATCACCAACCCTTCCAGTCCTAAACAGTTTTTATAAATTTTAGTTGTCATTGTTTTTACATATAAGTGGGGAAAATTTTTTAAACCTAAAAAAAATTATTTGTTACAGATGAGACCCACAAGTAAAGTGTTTTTCCTGGGGTCAGAATGCTTGCTGGAGGAAAAGTACCCTTAGAATGCAATGGATATCTCATGTCCATTCCATTATAACACATTATCTCTCTTCTTCAGGTCATAGTAGATAAGAGTATTGAACTTGTATTCAGTAATGCCTTGATATGAGTACCACTACAGTGAGTTATAAGCTTTGTAGCCATGGGATAGTCACAGTCTGAGCCTCTTTTTTCCCATTAATAAAATGGGGGTTATAATAGTACATATCTCATAGGACTCTTGTGAGAGATAAACAAAATAGTGTATATAAAACAAATTGAAAACCTATATAAATGCATATAGATGTGCATGTTAGGTAGTTATTATTATTTTGATGGTTATATGGGAAAAGATTCTGGTTTTTATTAATTTATATTTATTTTTAGACATTATATTTTTTTTAATTTTGAGGTCCAAATTCTCTCCCTCCCTCTGGCCTCTCCCCTTACCCACTGAAAAGGGAAGCAATATGATAAAAATTATATATGTGAAGCCATGCAAAACATATTTCCATATTAGCCATGTGTTTGTTAATTTATGAAAATGGTAGGCTTTTAGTTCATAATGCTAGCCATCAGTTTATGTTTATTATTCAGTAGGTGCTAAAAATTTTTGCAGCCTGGATGTTGTGTTGCAATTTCTAGTATTCTCTTGTATAATCACAACTCATGGCAATGTAACCAAATGGTTCAAACCTGTGATTTCATTGGCATAGAAATAGTCCTGGTATAGAAACTCCCTCCAATAATATAACTCAGAAATTCTGTTCATGTATAGTCTCAGAAAGTTCACTGAGGCTTTAAAAGATTTAACCAGATTATAACCAGAACCACAAAATTAATATGTGACAGAGGGAAGACAGAAATTCAGATCTTGCTGACTCCAAGGGAAGTCAATACCACATGACCTCAAAAAATTATGATGTCATTGTCACAGAAAAAATCATTGTTCACAATTTCCTTGACAAACATTAAAAATGTAAGAACATCATTTTGAAATAGTTGTTGTCCCACCAAATACTCTGTCTCCATGTTACCTGGAGTAAAAAGTTTTCCAAATATAGAGACTTAGTTGAAGAAGTCAAAATTACATGGAAACAGCATAAGATACTAGTTATTCCTGTTGCCAATGTGCAATTTGAGTTATCAGGAATATGCAGACAGAAGATGAGCTTCCATCTCATCAGTCCAATTTTTGGATTCAGTTCCAAAAAAAACAAAACAATTATTTTATTCATCTGGGCAACAATGAGTGGAACATTAAGTATGAAAAAGAGTAGCAGGATGGGAATTTACTCTAGAATTGCCTCTAATTTTCACTGAAAAAGATGACCATTTTTGCTGTGTGGTTTTGGGGCTGAGTTGTTGTTTTGTTGTGTTGTTGTCATTGTAGTGTTTTCGTTGCTGCTGTTTTGAATGAGGGAGGTAAAGGGAGGAAAATAAATCCTTCCAAAATAAATTCATTTAAAAAATAAAAATGTATGAGGAGAAGATGATAGTAATATTAGTTCTACTGCTGGTCTGATTGTCTTTATTACACTGTTGTAACTGAGCAAAATGAGTACACATAGTACCGGCAAAAGGATATTGCCCTGCATTGCCTCTGAAAGAATTATTTTCATGCAAACAATGAGTTTATGTTAATACCTGGAGTCATCCAGTGATTCAAGGACTCATTAATTCCCTACCCTGTACAGGTCACAGTAGTAATTTCAATGGTCAAGTGTTATGGAATAATTGTGAACTCCCAATGATATAGGAGTTTCCTCGATGGAATATTTTTAATAAACATGACCTTTGAATGAATGTACAAAGTTGATTTTCCATTCAAATGATTTTTTCTTACAGAGACTACATGGGAGAAGTTCATATAAATAAATTTTGTTTACTTGCAAAGCATCACATGATCTTCTCTATTCTTCTCTTGTGAGCACATAAAAAGAGAAAAAAAACACACAATTTAAACCATACCATAAGTTAAATTACTTAAAGAAAGGATTCCTTGACAATAAAGTTGGTTAAATGAGTTATCAGTGGAAGAATTCCTTTTTAAATAGGTCTTTACATAGAATATAGGCCCCCATATACCTGGAATGTGTTTCAGGATGAAGACAACAGAGTGGATGATAAATGGCTTTTTATTTAGAATGAAAAATGCAGTAATCATCATAAGGCACTATCTATTGAACATTCACTAGCTCCAAATATCCTTGACCAGCTCCAGGTAAAACACTGTTATTTTTTCTACAATGTTGTAAAAATTAGTTTTGTTCACAAAGCAAACATCTTTCTTCTCCTGCAAACTTTTTTATTAATTATAAGAAATCTCTTCCCCATTTCCTTATTTCTTAATGACTTCAATTTGTGTTTCATTTAAGATCTTCATCATAGAATAATAATCCTCATTTGGTTCAAGCCATATCTGAACAAAAAGCCCCTCTAAAATTTACCAAAATTTCTATACAGTTATTGCTTGAATACCTTCGTTACTTTCCAAGGCAAGCTGTTAACCTTGTGGACAAATTTTAGAAAATTATTTTGAGTCTAGATTTTTCCCTTTGCAACTTCTATTAATTGCTTATGATTCCGTCCTCTCATGCTAATCCCATTTCTATGTGACAGTATTGTAAATACTAGAAGGCATTTATGATGACTTTGTTTCCTCCTGGCTAAGCATTCCCAGTTCCTTTATTTTTAATAGTATTTTTCCCAATTACATGACAAGGCAATTTTTAGCTTTCAATTTTTATAAAATTTTGAGTTCCAAATTCTCTCCCTCCTCCCTCCCTCCTCTCTTCTTGAAATGGTGGGCAACTTGATATAAGCTATACATGTGAAGTCATGCAAAATAGATTTCCACAGTAGTTAATTTAAAGAAATGGTAGGCTTCTACTTCACAATTCTAGCTATCAGTTTATGTTTTACTATTCAATAGTACTAAAAAAAATTTGCAGCCTACATGCTGTGCTACACTTTTTAACATTCCCTTGCACAATCACAAATTTGGTAATATAAACAGATGTTGGTTCGGATCTGTGATTACATTGGTATAGAAGTATTCCCGGTATAGAAACTCCCTCCAATAATACAATCTGAAAATTCTATTCATGTATAGTCTGAGAAAGTTCACTGAGGTACTGAAAGGTTTAATGATCTAACCAGATACTTGTCACAGAGGGAAGACAGAAATCCAGATCTTATTGAATCCAAGGGCAGTCAATCAACTAGACTACATGGCCTCAAAAATTATGATATCATTATCACAGTCAAAATTGTTGTTCATGATCACCTTGACAAACATTGTAAATGTAAGAACATCATTTACAAAAAGGTGTTGCCGTACCAAATTCTCTCAGTCTCCATGCTATATGAATTAAAAAGCTTTCCAAATATAGAGACTTATCTGAAGAAGTCAAAATTAGGTGGAAACGGAATAAGGGATAAATCATTCCTGTCTCCAGTGCACAAATTGAGTTATCAGGAATATGCAGACATAAGATAAGTTTCCATCTCCAAAACCCAATACTTGGTTTCAGTTACAAAAAAGACAATTATTTTGTTCATCTGGGCAACAATAAGCAGAACATTAAGTATGAAAAAAAGAAGCAGGATAGGAATGTACCCCAGAATTGCCTCTATCTAACTTCTACTGAAAACCATGAGCATTTTTGCTTTGAGGTTTTAGGACTGAGTTTCTACTGTTATTGTTGCATTGTTGTTGCTGATGATTTTATTGAGGGAGGTAGTAGAATGGATAAAAATAAATACCTGTAAAATAAATTCATTTAAAAAAACAAAAATGTATGCAGTGATAGCAATATTAGTATTACTCTTGGACAGATAGTCTATTACACTCTTGTAACTGAGCAAAATGAGTACAGCATAGTACCAGCAAAAGGATGTTGCCCTGGGTTGCCTCTGAAAGTAATTATTTTCATCCAAAGAATGAGTTTATGAGTCATCCAGTCACTCAAGGACTCATTAATTCCCTACAGGTACAGGTCACAATAGTAATTTCAACAGTCAAGTATTATGAAATAATTGTGAACTCCCAACGAAATAGGAATCTCCTGGATGGCATATTTTTAATGAACATGACCTTTGAATGAATGTACAAAGTGTGTGGGCTCATTGTCCATTTAAATGATTTTTTTCTTATAGAGATAGAAGTTCATATAAATAAATTTTGTTCACTTGCAGAGAGACACATGAACTTCTCTATCCTTCTCTAGTGAGCACAACAAAAAAGAAAAAAAAAACAGTTTAAACCATACCCTGAGTTAATTTAGGTTATACCTAAGAAAAGATTCCTTGACAACAAAATTGATTTGATGAGTTACCAGTGGATGAATTACTTTTTAAAGAAGTCTTTACATAGAATATAGGTCCCCATATATCTGGAATGTGCTTCAGGATGAAGGCAACAGAATGGATCATAGATAGCTTTTCCCTTATGATGCGAAAATGCAGTAATCATCATAAAGCACTATCTATTGAAAATTGACCAACTCCAAGTAAAATACTATATTGTGTTCTACAATATTATGTAAATTAGTTTTGTTCATAAAGCAGATATCATTTTTCCCCTGCACACATTTTTATTATGAGAAATCCCCTCCGCATTTCTTTATTTCTTAATATCTTCTATTTGTGTTTCACTTGAGAGCTTCATCATAAAATAAGAACCTTCAGTTGGTTCAAACCATATCTGAATAAATAGCTTCTCTAAAATATGCCAGTGATATTCAGTTTTTGTTGACCACCTCCAATGAGGAAGAATTCACAACTGTCCCAGGCAAGCTATCTGCCTTGTGGACAACTTTAAATTTTAGAAAGATTTATTATTATTATTATTTTGAGCCTAAATTTGTCTCTTTGCAACTTCTACTCATTGATTATGGTTCTTTCCTCTGATGCTAATCCCATTTCTATGTGACAATCCTCTAAATAATGGAAGGAAGTTATGATGTCTTTGTTTTTCTCCTGGCTAAGCATTCCTAGTTCTTTTATTTTTAACAGTTTTTTTGTAATTTTTTTTCCCAATTACAACTCAAGACAATTTTTAGCACTCATTTTATAAGATTTTGAGTTCCAAATTTTTCTCCCTCCCCTCTTCTTAAAAGGGTAGGCAATTTGATATAGGTTATATATGTGCTATCACGTAAAATATTTTCATATTAGTCACAGTTGGGAAAGAATAAGCAGATTAAAGGACAAAAAACACAGAAAAGAATAAAGCAAGTGAAAAAGTGTGGTATGATCTGCTTTCATTATCCATCACTTCTTTATCTGGATGTGGTCAGTATTTCCTTCCTGAGTCCTTTGTACTTGTCTTGAATCATTGCATTGCTGAGATGAGCTGAATCATTCACAGTTGATGGTTATGCAATGTTGCTGATACTATGGACAATGTTTTCCTTGTTCTGCTCATTTCATTTAGCTTTTGTAGAAGTCTTTCCAGGTTTTTCTAAAATTTGCCTGTTCATCATGTCACAGTAGTATTCCATCACATTTAAATAACCCAGCTTATTCAGCCATTCCCTAATTGAAGGACATCTCCTCAACTTCCAATATGTTGCCATGACAAAATGGGCTGCTATAAATATTTTTGCACATGTAGGTAATTTTCCCTTTTTTATGGTCTCTTTGGGATGGAGACTTAGTGGCATTGCTGGAAAAAAAAAAGTATGCAGAGCTTAGTTGCCCTTTGGGCACAGTTCCAAATTACTCTCCAGAATGGTTTAATGAGTTCACAACTCCACCAACAATGCATTAGTATCTCAATTTTCCCACATTCTCTTCTGTATTTATCATTATCTTTTTTGTCATAATAGTCAATATGATAAGTATGAGATGGCACCTCCCTGTTTTTTCTACATTTCTCTAATCAGAAGTTATTTAAAACATTTCTTCATGGACTTATAGAAAGCTTTGATTTCATCTGAAAACTACCTGTTCATATCCTTGTATTCTTATAAATTTGACTCAGCTCTCCATATATTTGAGAAATGAAGCCTTTATCAACAGAGACACTTGCTGAAAAGATTCGTTCCCAAATTTCTGCTTGCATTTTAATCTTGGTTGCATCACTCCCGTTTTTTCCCAATTTTTCTTTTACCACTCATAACATGACTTTTAAGTTCCTTTTTTCACCTTTTCCATGAGTTCTTTCTGGGTTTGAGACCACTTGCCATTTTTCTTTAGAATATTGCCAATAAATATTTTGATATTATTGTCCTCTTCCAATTTTGTGTCTTGATCTTTCAATCACTATAATAACTTCCTATTGTCAGATTATTTTTTAAAATTGTTTTTTGCTCATCTTTTTTCTTTTACATTTTTTTCCTTTCTTTTAAATTTGAGCTCTGTTCCCTGGACGGAAGGGGCATTATGTCAGGCTTCTTGTTACAGGGGCTACAGGCCTTGGCTGTTTACCTTGTGTTGTATTGATAATTCCCTGATGCTCATGGGGCATCCTTGTGTCTGGGGCTGCTACAGGCAGTAGGCTTCTGTCAGCTCCCCTGGTGCTGAGCTAGGGTCCTGGTGCTGGTGTCTGAGACATGTGGGGTGTTTCTGTATTTCTGTATTGAAGCGTGTGATAGTCTGATCACTGGAAACTGCTGATTTGCTCAGGGCTGTAGTAAAACACATGGATGTACTCAGACCTGGAATCTGCCCATTCATTTGACTATGCTGAGGTACATGGGGGTCATTTGCTGGGTTAGTGTTTGCCTGCTTTACCACACTGGGGTTCAGGATTTCCTGCTGGTTTGCTGAGGAGGGGCTTACTGCTGGCTTGCTGGGACATTTCTTAACTTAGACTGCACTCCCCTTCTACCTGAGTGAGAAATGACTTTCTTGCCAATCTTCCAAGTTTCTTGGACTAAAAGATTATTTCATCCTGTCTTCTTGCTAGTTCTGCTATTCCAAGAGTTGTCTTGGGGCATTATTTTATGGTTGTTTGGAGGTGAATATTGCAATTTACTGCTTATTCTGCCATCTTGTCTCCCCAAGTCTTCTAGCTGGTTTTTTTAACTAATCCTCATATGGCAGGATCTTAAGTTCTTTCACCACCCTGACTGTCCATTTCTAAATATTCTCCAGCTTGCCAATATTCATCTTAAAATGTCAGATTTAGAATTGAGTACCATACTTCAGTTGTCATCAGAGTAGAGGATAGAAGACTATTGCCTCCCTAATCTTTGACCATCTTAATATAACCACAATATCACATTGTTGAACCATAGTGAGCATGAAGACCAGCATGACTATCTTTTCTCTAATAAGCAAGCCTTATTTTTCATTCATGGTAAAGGTAGGAGTTGGACCTCTAAGTCTTTCATAGCTCAAGTCAGTATTTTCTTATGAGATTCAATTGTCATCTTTTTAATAAGATGCAACATATGAGCATGTCTGGGAAAGAGTGAAAGAACAGGAAGCTATGACAAGATCTGTTGAAGGAATAGAGGATGAAGATAAAAGAGAAGATAAAACCTTAGTGAGTTCATGAATATAAATTTCAAGTATTTGAAGGATTTGTTTGGTAAGAAGAAGAAATAGACTTCTTCTGCATGACCTTGGAGGGCAGAGTGCAGGCCAATTAATCAGAAAGCATTTACTAAATATCTACTGTGGACTAGATACCAGGAAGTCAAGTACAAAGACTAAAACCATACCTATTGTAATGTGTTCATATTCTAATGGGGGGGGGGGGAAATAAGTACTTTTAAAAGCAGACAACATGAATATAAAATTTATATCAATTTATACATAAATATATGTATGCATACATTGTCATTAAATAGAAGGTAGTTTAGGGCAAAGGACGTTTGTAGTAAAGTGATCAAGGGAAAAGACTTCATGTAGTAGATACTGCCTGAGGTAGCATCGTAAAGGAAGAAAGAAAGAATGGGTGAAAGATGTTAAGATTCAAAGTTCAACTTAACATGACTAAAGACCTAACAATTAAGTTTGTCCAGAAATAGGAAGCAATAGTCAGTTCTTTTCATCACTATGGGTTTTCAAATGGAGGCCAAATACATCATTAGTGACATTATACAAGGGATTCCTATTCAAGTACAAGGTGTAGTAATGGATGGCCTTTGAAGGTCCTTTCATCTTCTTCCCTAGTACCTTCTGCCCATTCTCATTCTCTTCTGTCTCCAATCAATCCTCCAGATGGCTGTCAAAATAATCTTCCCAAGGCAGAAGTATAGCTATCACTTGCTTGCTCAAAAATATTCATTGTGTCCCTATTGCCTCTAAGATAAATTATAAAGTCCTCAGGTCAGAATTTAAAGTCTTCAACAGTCTAATGGCCCATTAGAAACACAGAGTGTTGGTTCTGATGTCAGAGGAGTAGACTGAATTCTTGGATATACTATGCTGGATTGGCTTCAGTCTTCTCATCAGCAAAGTCAGGGTGTTGGACTAGATTATCTTTGGGATGGTTTCAAGTTGTAAACCTATGATCCTTTCTAGACTCATTTCATCTTATTCCACTTCATGAAATCTATATTTCATCAAGACAAACTTAAAGGTTGTTAATTGATTTCAGTGTTCCATCATCTGCTCCCATGTTCATAGCTTCATATAAACTATCAACAGAATCTTTATCTTCTATCATATTTGAGCTTAGGTTCTACTATACCAAACATTTTCTGATATCATCTTCTTTCCATTATTTTTTCTTCCTCAAATCACTATTTATTTATGTATTTGTTCACAAACTAGACTGCCCAATGGGTATGCTGGTAAATTTTTCACAGCTAGTTCTCCAAAAGGAAATCATGTATTGGAAACATTTTTAAGTTTAATCTGAATTATTAATATTTTATCCATTACTCTCAAGTCTAGACAGGCAAAAAAACAATAAATTAAGCCTTTTTTCTATTTCTGATATGTGAATGCTCACACACACAAAATTAAGAGTGTGTCCTTTGGGAGACCTGAGTAGAACTGGCTCTTTTTTTTTTCTCCCCATGACAGTGTAAGCTCCTTAAGGGAAGAAATGGGTCGTTTGTGTTTGTTTTGCTACTGTTATCTTTGCATCTCCAGTATCATATAAAGTCCTTCACATAGGAGTTGCTTAATATATGTGTGTTTCAGTGATGCTGTACATTTTGTTTTTCAGTTTCATGAAAATTAGTAAACCAAACCTATACCAACTTTCCCCATTTTTTTAAATGAGGAACAATTTTATGTCTTCATGAATATTAATTAGATATTTTGACACAGTTTATTTTCCTTTAGTTTTGTTTAATAGGATCATTCTTACATCCTTTTCTCTCCACATCACATTTATGAAACCTTATTCCTTAGTCATCTTAGAATCATCAAATGTTAGAGCTAGAAAGAGATCTAAGAGATGATAAAGTACAACTCCCTCATGTGATGGGCCCAGAAAGATCAGGAAATGTTTCTGACAATACCTAGGCAGCTTGTGGTAAAGAAAGGACTAAAACACCCAGGTTCTAACTGGCCAGAATTCTTTCATTTTCACTGCATAACCCTTCCAAAAGGTGGAAGAAATGTTTGTAGGGCAGCAAAGAAATCCTCTCTATTAATTCTTAATGATACCCCCCCCAAAGTTGGATTTCAGAATGGCTCTCCCTCCATTTGAACCATGGAAACCCTCAGTTCTAATTATTTTAGGAAGCAAAATATATTTGGTAATGAGGTAGCATTCATTTATTCTAATGAAGCCTCTCTATGCACTGTAACTGATGAGCATTATGAAAAGAACTTATTTAGAATCATTAAGGGAATGGTAAAAAAAA